>NC_056744.1:537094895-537252395 GCF_019279795.1 Protopterus annectens
CTAATATAATACTATTCTGCCCCATAGTAATAAAAGTAATAGTAATAAAACTACAGTGCATATTAAAATTCACTAACAATATACATATAAACAGAAACACAATGAACTGATGCATTGTAGTTTAGTATAACGTTGCAGAAAAGTACTGTATCAGTTCATTGTGTTTCTGTTTATATGTATATTGTTAGTGAATTTTAATATGCACTGTAGTTTTATTACTATGGGGCAGAATAGTATTATATTAGCTTAGTAAGCTTTACAGCTTTATACCATCGTTGCTATTCTGTTTTTATGTAGTTTGTTAGTGAATTTTAACATGCACTGTAGTTTTATTACAATGGGGTAGAACAGCACTATATTAGCTTAGTAAGCTTTACAGCCTTATACTTCCGTTGCTATAGTCAGCGTTTTTTAACTGCTGCATATTTAATTGCTAATTAATTTATTGGTTTCGCGCCTTTAGCGCTATAAAGGGTGACTGTTTTTAATTGAATTTTACGTCTGATGAAGCGGACAGGTCGTCCGTGAAAGCGCTTACGTTTATTTTGGTTCTGTCTTTGTTTTCGCTCTATTAAAGCTCCTTGAAGTGCTAGTTCTTCAGTCATCATTTATTTTAAAGTGATTTTAAGTTGTTGCCTGACTGCTAGTTGGATTTACGTACATTTTTTGGGACTTTTGGTTTCATTTGATATATATATATATATATATATATATATATATATATATATATGTATATGTGTATGTCTTTGCAACATTTCCATGATTCTGCTGGGATATAAACTTCCAAGGCAAAATAAGCTTTGCAGTACTATAGTATTAGAGTTATGAGAAGATAGAGGGAAGGGATTTATCTGCAATAATTCAGAGTTGTGTATTTAGTTTCGAAGTTAGTGCTGTTCTCAAAAGAATACAATTTGAGGACTTTCCCATTATGAAATATTTGAATCATTCCTGTGATTTGCTGGCTACGTCAATGCCAATCACTAAACGGGTCCTATTTGTAATATAATGTTAAAAATTGAAGAACGAGGTCGGACCCAAAATGGAATTTATTGCGAACAGCACCACAAACACAATCGATTTGAACAACAGCACAAACACAGTCGATTTACCTAGGTTTCGTCCTATATGGACTTCTTCAGAATAAAAAATCAACCATGAAAAATCACTTAAATAACAAACATTAACCCTGCCCATGTCATTAACCATTAAATTATCCTATCTAGTAAAAAATTAATTAATTAAAATAACCAAACGTACGATAAATAAAAATAATGGTAATGAGAGTGAATACTAAATGTAAATTTTTCACATACAACATGAAACAAAAACGAAACTTAACAAACTACACACAATGTGCGCTCGAATACATCAATATGTTAGCCCAAAATATGTTTGAGCTAAAGAACAGGCTTAATCGTGCAACAATCATTCAACCCAGGGTGACAATGCGCATCCAATCTAAGTTGCCATCTAAGCTCACATAGATCTAAATGCACCTCTAAAGTTCTACCCTGTAAATCATAATTGATTTGTTGCAATACACAAAATTTGAAAAAATGTTCCGAACAACTGGAGATATGCCTGGCTAAAGCATTAGTTAATTTTAAATGTTTAATGTCCAATAGATGCTCTCTTACCCTTTCTCTAAAAAAACGACAGGTTTTCCCCACATAAAAAGCAGGGCATACTTGACACTTGGCCAAATAAACCACATTTTTTGTGTAACAATCAAAACAGCCTGTAATATAAATATGATGTTGATTAAATGTCAAAGTACTGCCCGTTACCAATATATGTTCACAAATAGTGCATCTCCCACATTTAAAATTGCTGGATACCCTACTGTTACATTGACTTAGGGAAAGAGAACATCTTTCAAAAATCTCTTTTAAGGAGATGTCCTTCCTATAGATAAACTTAGGTACAAAAACCATTTTGGCTGCTATATTCTTGTCCATTTGCAAAATACCCCAATTTCTGTTAACCATGCTTGTTATGTATTCAGAATCAAAATTATAAGTTAAAACATAGTGCAATGGATGTACATCTGATCTTCCTAAACTACCTACCATATCAGGTGTAATGTTGGAAGTGTCCATATTTCCACCTTTAAGAATGGGAATATAGAAGCCCATATCTCTTTTATATTTAATCTCTTTAAACAATTCTAGGCATAATTCCTTTGGGTATCCTCTATTTAGAAATAAGGTAGTCATAAAATTCAATTCTTTGATAAAATCCTCCTCCTCCTCACTGACCATCCTGGCAGCTCTCACCATTTGACCCTTTACAATGGTTCTTTTTTTGGTGCCTTGGATGCCAACTACTATATTGGAGGTATGAATTTGAAAAAGTGGACTTTCTGTGTGTATTAGATTTGATCATCTCCAATGTCTTATCAAAAGTTAATCTAATGTCCAAATATGTAATGGTATCCACATCAAGATCATGAGTAAACTTTAAAAACCATGCTGTATTGTTGATGTATTCTAAGAAGGCATCTAAAATGACACGCTCACCTTCCCATATAATAAAAATATCATCGAGGTAACGCATGTATAATTTAATAAACTGCCTGAATTCACTGGTAAAAACATAATTTTGCTCCCAATATGCCATGATGTAATTGGCATAAATTGGGGCACAGGCAGCACCCATAGCTACACCTTAAAAAGGTGCCCTTCAAAAAATATAAAATTATTTTGCAGAACTGCCTCCATAAGTTTAACAAAAACATTAATCTTATCTTGTTCAAACATACCTGTCACCAACAGTTGTTCCTCTAACCATGTGAGACCAATATCATGGGGAATGACTGAAAATAGGTTACACACGTCTATGGTAAGAAAACATGAATTATTGTTGTACTTGAATTTTTTGACCCTTTTCAAAAAATCCCAAGAGTCTTTTGTTATATATGGGAAAGCATTTAAACCTTGTTTCATATGATGATCTAAAAATTGACTCATGAAACAAGTTTTACACCTCTTACCATCTACGATAGGTCTAAATTTAATGTTGTCTAACCCCTTATGTATTTTGGGTATACCAAAAATGCCACTCAGTACTGGGTATGGATTACACATAAATTCATACTCAACTTCATTCAATTCCCCTTGGAACAACATGTCTTCTAACATGAGATCCAATTTATGATAAGCTATATTAATTTCATTAATACTGGTTTCTACATAGTTATCATCCATAAGCATGGTAATCATAATATTACTGTAATCATTGTTATCAACTATGACTACCCCATTGCCTTTATCGGGCTTCATTATACGTATATTGTCAACCTTTTTTAAATTATTTAACAATGTACACTCAAACTCTGTCATGTTCAGACATGATTGTCTTATAGTTTTCCTGTAATAGTCCCTAATGTCAAGTTCACACATCTATAACAGGGTTGAGGGGAGGATTGAAAGTACTTGGTTTTGTCATAGACTTTTGTTTGTTAACCACGTCAACCCCATCAAAGAACACTCTTAAGTTCATTTTCCGTACAAATAATTTTAAATCAATTAAGGCGTCAACCAATGCGCCCCTCCTACATGGAACAAAGATGAAACCCTTGGAAAATAAATTAACATGCTCAATGTTGAAACTGTAGTTGGAATAATTGAATAACTTAAAATCACCGGTAGCGTCAGAGAAGCGTAGTGGCGACAAAAATGTGAGGTGTGATGGTGGGAGCCCTTTAGGAGAAGGGAAAAGGCGTTCCGAAAGGATACGAAACAAAGAGTTATTCCACGAGGAAAGAGATTTCGATGGGATGGGTGATATATTTGAAGTGACGGCACAGGGCTATGACAATGCACATATTAATGCACTGGATTTTTTGATTTTAAATAGTAGTTTTATAGAAGCGTCCGCAAATTCAACTAAAGTACATGATGAGTTATTAAATTTAAGCGTTTATTCTGTCAAAGAAGGTTTTGGTGGTGTGGTTTCAAGTGATGGTAATGAACAACATAATTGTTTTAGTATGGTGGAATGCCTTTCTTCCAGTATTTCAAGTGTTATTGATCTTATGGAAGTGTCGGATAGTAAGGATGGGATGGAAGGGATATTTAAGGACACACGTAATGAACATGTGGGACCTGTTAACATTGAGAAATGGGCAGACATAAATATGTATGACAATTTATTGCTTATTCAGGAGGGTGCTGAGAATATAGCCCTCAATGGAAGGTCCTTAGATGTTGTAGAACTAGGAAGGAGGTTCTCCCATGGGGAACACAATGGGTTTTTAAGTAACCCCACTATTATGGAAAATGCTACCGGTGATTTTAAGTTATTCAATTATTCCAACTACAGTTTCAACATTGAATATGTTAATTTATTTTCCAAGGATTTCACCTTTGTTCCATGTAGGACGGGCACATTGGTTGACGCCTTAATTGATTTAAAATTATTTGTACAGAAAATGAACTTAAGAGTGTTCTTTGATGGGGTTGACATGGTTAACAAACAAAAATCTATGACAAAACCAAGTACTTTCAATCCTCCCCTCAACTCTGTTATAGCTATTTTTGAAAAAATGTGTGAACTTGACATTAGGGACTATTACAGGAAAACTATAAGACAATCATGTCTGAACATGACAGAGTTTGAGTGTACATTGTTAAATAATTTAAAAAAGGTTGACAATATACGAATAATGAAGCCCGATAAAGGCAATGGGGTAGTCATAGTTGATAACAACGATTACAGTAATATTATGATGACCATGCTTATGGATGATAACTATGTAGAAACCAGTATTAATGAAATTAATACAGCTTATCAGAAATTGGATCTCATGTTAGAAGACATGTTGTTCCAAGGGGAATTGAATGAAGTTGAGTATGAATTTATGTGTAATCCATACCCAGTACTGAGTGGCATTTTTGGTATACCCAAAATACATAAGGGGTTAGACAACATTAAATTTAGACCTATCGTAGATGGTAAGAGGTGTAAAACTTGTTTCATGAGTCAATTTTTTAGATCATCATATGAAACAAGGTTTAAATGCTTTCCCATATATAACAAAAGACTCTTGGGATTTTTTGAAAAGGGTCAAAAAATTCAAGTACAACAATAATTCATGTTTTCTTACCATAGACGTGTGTAACATATTTTCAGTCATTCCCCATGATATTGGTCTCCCTTGGTTAGAGGAACAACTGTTGGTGACATGTATATTTGAACAAGATAAGATTAATGTTTTTGTTAAACTTATGGAGGCAGTTTTGCAAAATAATTTTATATTTTTTGAAGGGCACCTTTTTAAGCAACACACTGGTGTAGCTATGGGTGCTGCCTGTGCCCCAATTTATGCCAATTACATCATGGCATATTGGGAGCAAAATTATGTTTTTACCAGTGAATTCAGGCAGTTTATTAAATTAAACACGCGTTACCTCGATGATATTTTTATTATATGGGAAGGTGAGCGTGTCATTTTAGATGCCTTCTTAGAATACATCAACAATACAGCATGGTTTTTAAAGTTTACTCATGATCTTGATGTGGATACCATTACATATTTGGACGTTAGATTAACTTTTGATAAGACATTGGAGATGATCAAATCTAATATACACAGAAAGTCCACTTTTTCAAATTCATACCTCCAATATAGTAGTTGGCATCCAAGGCACCAGAAAAGAGCCATTGTAAAGGGTCAAATGGTGAGAGCTGCCAAAATGGTCAGTGAGGAGGAGGATTTTATCAAAGAATTGAATTTTATGACTACCTTATTTCTAAATAGAGGATACCCAAAGGAATTATGCCTAGAATTGTTTAAAGAGATTAAATATAAAAGAGATATGGGCTTCTATATTCCCATTCTTAAAGGTGGTAATATGGACACTTCCAACATTACACCTGATATGGTAGGTAGTTTAGGAAGATCAGATGTACATCCATTGCACTATGTTTTAACTTGTAATTTTGATTCTGAATACATAACAGGCATGGTTAGCAGAAATTGGGGTATTTTGCAAATGGACAAGAATATAGCAGCCAAAATGGCTTTTGTACCTAAGTTTATCTATAGGAAGGACATCTCCTTAAAAGAGATTTTTGAAAGATGTTCTCTTTCCCTAAGTCAATGTAACAGTAGGGTATCCGGCAATTTTAAGTGTGGGAGATGCACTATTTGTGAACATATATTGGTAACGGGCAGTACTTTGACATTTAATCAACATCATATTTATATTACAGGCCATTTTGATTGTTATACAAAAAATGTGATTTATTTGGCCAAGTGTCAAGTATGCCCTGCCTTTTATGTGGGGAAAACCTGTCAGTTTTTTAGAGAAAGGGTAAGAGAGCATCTATTGGACATTAAACATTTAAAATTAACTAATGCTATAGCCAGGCATATCTCCAGTTGTTCGGAACATTTTTTCAAATTTTGTGTATTGCAACAAATCAATTATGATTTACAGGGTAGAACTTTAGAGGTGCATTTAGATCTATGTGAGCTTAGATGGCAACTTAGATTGGATGCGCATTGTCACCCTGGGTTGAATGATTGTTGCACGATTAAGCCTGTTCTTAAGCTCAAACATATTTTGGGCTAACATATTGATGTATTCCAGTGCACATTGTGTGTAGTTTATTAAGTTTCGTTTTTGTTTCGTGTTGTATGTGAATAATTCACATTTAGTATTCACTCTCATTACCATTATTTTTATTTATTGTACGTTTGGTTATTTTAATTAATTAATTTTTTACTAGATAGGATAATTTAATGGTTAATGACATGGGCGGGGTTAATGTTTGTTATTTAAGTGATTTTTCATGGTTGATTTTTTATTCTGAAGAAGTCCATATAGGACAAAACCTAGGTAAATTGACTGTGTTTGTGCTGTTGTTCAAATCGAATGTGTTTGTGGTGCTGTTCGCAATAAATTCCATTTTGGGTCCGACCTCGTTCTTCAATTTTTGGTGTTGTGGTTTATCCTGGTACTTGGTATTTTGTTCGAAATATAATGTTGCCAAACTCATACATCATTGGTTTACATGTGTAATATGTGCGTTATCATATAGTCTTAGTTATAAATTTATTTTAGTGTCTTGTTAACAGGAGTAATGATGTAATGAAGTATAGAGTCTAATCTTGAAATAAAGACGTGTATCCCAGGTAGGACAACTCAAAAATTGTGAATAGTGTCCTATCGGTCACTCATTTCACCAATGTTTGTTGACTAAAAGGTTGGGATGTCTGAGGATACGTGGAGTGAGTCAACGCATGGGATGGGTCTAGAGGAGTAGGGAATGGCCAATATGTAGTGGTGTGGATACACCGTGTTCCCAACTGGAGAATGGATGACTGCTGTGTCAGTCAAGTGTTGGGGTGGGTGTTTGGAGAACTAGGATCCATGGGTATATGGGTATATATACAAATGAAGCAGCACAGCAATAGTGTAGTGGTTAGGGCATCGGCCTAACGAACTGGCATTCCCGTTTCGAATCCCACTGCAGCACATACCATTTTCCATTGGTAATCTGTATATGAACATATTTTGACATCTGTCTGCTGTATAACCTGCATAATAACAATTAAAAGTGAACTGGAGTGAAGTGTCAGTGTCATAATGAATAAGGCACTAGTAAGCAGGTTTAAGCATAAATAACCAGTAGTAAGCATATATAAGCAACAGTAAGTGTGTTTAAGTGTGTTTTTTGTGGGGGCATGCATTGCCTACACAGATTAAGCAAAGTAGAAGCTAACTGAGTGTAAGAAACTGTAACCGGAGGTTAGCATTGCTTATCTCTGCTCAAACCCATGCACACCAGCTCACAACTGCTTTAAAGTGCCTTAACCACTCTGTACCCAATGCCTTGTGTCCTGGCCAGCAACAAAATAAACAGCCTCTGCAAGGCTAGAACTCAGGACCCAGTATATCACAGTCATAGTAGTTAACCACTACGCCATGATAGCAATACATATAAAGGAGGTATCAGCATACTAATCCTCACCACAGGGAAATAAAATCAAACGTGAACTGACTCTATGTACAGTGTAATGTTCTATAACCCACCACAGACCATAAATATGTGAATTGGAGTACTGCAGTAAACATAGAGTTGATATGTCACTGTAATAAAGTTTTGAAGCCCCCAGGACCCCATACAGTGTATGTACACATAAATCACAGATACCAGACACATATATAACCTGTAATGAATAAGACATCATTGACAAAAGGCAAATATAATGCTAGAGAACCAATAAGCAATACTAACCGTAGCATAGCCCAACTAAGTAAATGTAAGCAATGTGTAGGGAAGACAATACAATATGCGCACAGGTACACCTCTTTAAGCAGTGCCAACCTGAAGTAAGCAGGTGTGCCCATAGCTTAGCCTTTTCAAAACCAGCCAATTATGGAAAAGTGTGGGAATCCGGCCCTACTTAAACCAAAGAGGTGGGAATACGGGTCATAACTGGTTGTAGCATCCCCCTGCAGGCAGAATGGCTGGAGTGGGAGAAGGCACTCACTTTAGAGCACAGCACTGGGTCATCCAGGAGTCCAAATTCATGGTATGGCTCCTGGTAAAGCACCATGACAAGAGACTACTGCTGGGCCAGTACCAGGGGTTGCATTACAAAATGGAGGACTGGGACAGTCTCACCCATGACCTCACTAGTGCCACAGGTATCCCCGGACTGGTGAGCAGGTCAGGCACCACTATGCAGACCTGAAGCAGCGGAGGGGGGATGTCCTGGAACAGTGGATCTAGGAAGCAAAGCAGATACCGAATGCCTCAGAACTAAGTACTCCTTCCACTATGTAGTTAATAATTGTCTAGCTTGTGTATACTATGGATAGGTATGGCTAAATATCACGGTACTTCTCTGACAGCTGCAGATGAGCGTGCTGCAAACCAGCAAGCCTATGATGCTAGGCTGCAAAGGATGCATTGCGAGGCAGGTTAGTAAGTAGCCTGCATGTACTGTCATAACAAATAAATGTAAGAGCCTCAGAAAGTGTTGTATCAGGATACAGAATTGTATAATATGCTGTGAATAAAGGTGTAATCCCTGCATTGCTTCAGTTTACTCTGCAGTCATATGTTGTACTGTTGCAGTTATTAAATAGTACTGTTGTAGTAAGCAGTGTGGTATGCAGATAAAATGTGTATGAAGTGCTGTATAACAATGTTGGAAGTGCAAACAGGTCAGCCATATTAGACAAAATACATTGCAAAGCCTCACAACAATTGCCTGATAGCATAATGTACAGTGATCTTAACTGTAATGCTTTTGTCACACACAGCAGGGCATTGGATCCTAGGACCGCTAGTAAGTTGTATGTATAATCATTCCACACAACTGCATACAGTTTGTTAGAATGTTCAGAGAGAAAGCTGTATGCATATATGCACTTAACAACTGTACAGATTTTGCTAGAATGCTCATATAGAAAGTGGTATGCATATTCATACCCCTCAACTATTCCAATCTGCCCAGTATGTCCTGATAAATGTCCCACATCACCTGCCTTTTGCCCTGTTCCCCTGACAAATTAGTGTGATGATCCAAAATATGTAGGCACCTGCTAATGACATATAATTGATAGTCAAACTTGTACATAGTCAGAGAATGTACATGCAAACATACCTGTCATCCCAGCATTTCACTCAAAGTGTATGACAGTAGTCTCAAAACATGTTGCATTAACACCTGCATCTTGTCAAGCCTGTATGTAAGACACAGGTCCCATACATACTATTCTACAAACATACCATTGTACAATATAACACCATTGGGTAGTGTAATAATACATGTAAGGGACAGACCACTGCAGTGACTATGAATGTTGTGAAAACTACAAGGATTTATTAGTTGTTAATTGAACTTGCTCTCTCATCCCTACCATATGTGCAAAAATAACTGATTTACACAACTCATTTGGTATGTCTACACTCCTAACCTTTCTTGGGACATATGTCCTATTGGTTTATAAATATTCACATCTGTTTCTATGCATGTGCCATGTTAAAATACTCCCATATTGGTGGCCTGTTGCCATCAGTGTAACCTGCATGTTGTTGTAATGGCCACTGTTTACCCATATATGTATGTGTTCTGCCTGCTCTGCAACTATTTTATATCTGTTGCCCTGGGTAATGGGAATACCTATGCATGCTGTTATAACTAATTGTGAATGCTGTTGACTATTACTAACCCATATCTGCCTTAAACACGCTACAACATAGCTCGTATGGGAAGGCGGGCCCCAGTGGACCCACCTGTCCCACCTCAGCTGGCCATGGCACCAGGCACCAGCACATCTAGGGCCATCCTGGGACCTCCTCGTCTGTTGGCCCTGCACTACCTTTGGGTGGAACTGCCGCAGGGGATGGGGCTCATGGTACGGTCCAGGCCGTGGTGCGTAGGAAGCTCAACAGGGAGATTTGAGACCGCCTATGCCAGCTTTAGGGCTGAGTAGCACAGCTAGAGGGTGAGCCTGCCCCTACAACACAGCCCCCGGCACCGCCATCTTCTGGGCTGTGAAGGTGCAGTGGTGACTGCCCATGGTTGGGGACCTCAGTCCCAATGTATCCATTTGTGGGCTCATGGGCTTATGACTTCGAAACACCCCTCCCCGTCCAAGGTGTCCCCCCACATATGTCATATACCACCCCTGTACGCGTATTGTCTGTCATCCTACCCAACTTATCCTCCCTGATCATACCTACTCTCCTTCCCCAACATCCCACTCTCACCTAAATATCAAAGAAAAAAAGGGCAATCTGTTCCTGCAAAAATAGCACACCCCATATATAGCTGTACATTTCACACACGTGTCCACTGGACACATGTAAATGGTTCTAATTGGCATCACAACATAATATCGTTGTCCTCACCCATCTCTCAGGGTTGTGAGTGTCCAAATGTACAGCCAAATTTATTGCATATGCACAGCTATTGCTGTAGAAGAAATGGACAGCTATGGACTTTCCCTACACCCTTCCTGCACATTCCTAGCTACCTTGCCTACTGTTTTTCCCTCTTTGTGCCCCTTTTTCAACACTTTCATATCACCCCTTTTTTCTTTTCTTTTAAAGAAATTAGCTTGGGAGTAATGGGAGTAAGCACTTTTAAGCAGCAGTGAGCAGGTTTCAGCCTGTTTGCATGGGGGTAAGCACTGCCTACACAGGTTAAGCAATCAAGAAGGTGACTGAGTGTAAGTAACTGTAACCAAAAGTAACCACTGCTTACCATCATGCAAACCTGCCCACACCCACTCACAACTGCTTAAAAGTGCCTTAATCACTCCGTATCCAACGGCCCTTGTTCTTTCCAGCAACAAAATAAACGGCCTCTGCAAGATCCGAAACCAGGACCCGGCACACTACAGCCAATGTAATTTATCACTAAGCCATGGCAGATTTACAGACATCGGATGTTATCACAAACATATCATTCAGCACAGTTATTCAACAGTATAGGAAATTTATTTCATTATGTAGATGTATGTGTGTGTGTTTATGTCCAGCTATACATACATGCATGTATATATACATATATATATATATATATATCTATATATATATATATATATATGTCTATCTATATATATATATATATATATATATATATATATCGAGAGAGTGAGAGATATCAAGAACATACCATGTGACAACAAAGCATTAAAAAAGAAAGAAAAGGAAAACACCAGCAACTCCTGTATTATGTAGCGGTGTTGTCCTATGTAATATCAAGCCTCCCTCAGACAGACATGTGTCATTAATACACACTAACATTTGTACATTGCTCAAATACATTACTTTGAGCATTTTATTTACATTAACAAAACAGTTCCTGTTCAAACATTATGTGAGAACAGTACTTTTGCAAGGTGCTGTGTGCAACATCATCATCATTAAAAAGTTAAATGGGGTAAAGATAAAGGGACCGGTAGTGTCGTGTGTACACTGGGGTCATCTGCATCATGTGTACCTGCAACGTTTAGGAGTCATGTGCCTATCAGGATCGTGTGCCTGAGAGAAGGGTGAGGACAACAGTAGTATGTTGTGATGCAAATTAAAAAGGTTACATGTGTCCAGTGGACACGTGTGTGAAATGGACAGCTATGTATAGGACAAAAGTTATTCTGGGAACAGATTGGCCTTTTGTTTCAATTTTTGTAAGGTGAGAGTGGGATGTTGGGGAAGGAGAGTAGGTATGCTCGTGGAGGATAGGTTGGGTAGGATGACAGACAAGACAGACAAGACAGCATACAGGGGTGGTATATGACACATGTGGGGGGAAACACCTTGGACGGGGAGGGGTGTTTGGCAGTCACAAGCTCATGAGCCCTCAAATGGAAACAGTGGGATGGAGGTCCCCACCCATGGGCAGCCACCACTCCACCTTCACAGCCCCAAAGGTGGCTGTGCTGGGGGCTGTCTAGGAGGGGCAGGTTCACCCTCTAAATGTGCCACTCTGCCCTTGAGCTAGCATAGCTGGCCTTGAAACCCCTTAATGAGCTCCCTACACACCAAGGCCTGGACTGTACGATGACTGACAAGTTCCTGTCTGGACCTGCTCCCAGGGGGTGCAAGCCCCATCCTCAGTGGTGGTTCCACCCGAATGTGGTGCAGAGCCAACAGAGGTAGAGGTCCAAGGCTGGGCCCCAGATGTGCTGGTGCTCAGTGCCATAGCCAGCTGAAGTGGGACAGGTGGTTCTGCCGGGACCTTCAATCCCATATAGCCTATGGTGTTGCAGTTTTAACACAGATAAGGCTTAGTAATAGTCAACAGCATTCAGGATTATTTATAACAGCATGCATAGATATTACCATCAACCCAAGACAACAGATGCCATACATTTGCAGAAGGAGCACAACACATGCATATATACTGCATGACATCTGTCCAAAGTGTAGATGACTTGTAACTGCAGCTATGAACAGTGGCCCATTACTGGCATATCACTGTGATAACCTCAGACAGTGACTGTCATACCACTGTTTCATGTGACGTATGTCCAATCAGGGATGAGATGGCAGTAACTCTCATCACTGTCACTGTGTACTGACTGTAATCCTCACACTATGCTTCTGCAGTTCACAGATGTGTGTTATGTGAGTAACACAAGAAACAAATGGTTCCACACACTGACCAGTCCACAGATGACCCTACAGATGGAGGTTTCCTCACAAACAGAACACTGTCCTGTCAGTTATTAAAACATGAATACAAAACCAGGAAAGCCGCTGAGTAGAATGCAGTTACTGAATTCCAATTCAAAACGAAAGTGACACCATCCACGTTCATTAAAACATAACAAAAAACGAAGAGAGCACAGCACAGCAATATTCAAAAAACACCAAATAAGGAAGCAATCAAATGGTGAGATGAAAGAGAAAGTCCTTTTAATCCATTTAATACATCCGTCCTGGTACCTTGGCAATTCGCCTTCAGTGGAACAAATAACCATATAAACACATCCTCTTTTTATATACTCGTCAATTAATCTATTAAATAATTATTTCATTATGTCATTAACCCTGTTAATACTTACACTTCAAATACCCTTAAATACAATCAGCAAAACATTTTATATAAAGCAGTACATGCTATATTGCATGCTTCTATAAATTACTTAAAACTGAACTGTATGAAAGACAATACAAAATTGTGCTAAATGCATATTAATTCATCTGAAATTCAAAAATTATTTAACACATTATATAACATTAACTTCACTAAATATTAAATTGTGCATAACAATGAATAAATAAATGCATGAAGCATTTAAGTACATATAAATACATTCAAATTTCATTAATATGACTCAAAATATTTCATCACTACTATATTTTATACTATAAGCCCACTCTCTAAATTCATTCCTCTAGGATACAGTGTATGATACCCTAAGATCATTCTGTAATCTAACCTGTTTAATGCAGTTTTAAAATTTCCTGCACAGAAATGGGGTCTTGCCAATACACTAAATGAAAAACCCTCTATGTTGCCATTATGTATATTAATAAAATGAGAGGCTACTGGACTTTCCATGTTTCCCCTCCTAATGTCCCCTAAGTGCTCTAAAATACGCACTTTAACCTTCCTGGTGGTCTGTCTGATATACCATAAAGGTGTAGTACAATCACAACCCAAAATGTATATTACCCCAGATGACAAACAGTCAAACTTCTCAAATGCTAAATATTTCTTACCATTTATTTTCATTCCATGCATGTTTTTTACCCTATCACAAACCAAACAACGGCCACAACAATGCATGCCAACATTCACGTCAATAAAATGTTCCAATTTTCTGTTCAACAATTCTTTCAAATTATAATACCTACTATATGAAAATGTGATATGTCTAGGAAATAGATGACCAACATTTAGGTCATCACAAATAACATGCCACAATTCTTTAAGAATTTTTTCAACCACAATTGAAAAAATCAGAAAATCTGGATACAAAAAATATATTTTCTTGTGTAGATGCGACCAATGAATGACAGCAGTCACTATAATGCACCCCCCTTCCTAAAGTTTTGGTTCTACATAACCTATTCTTAATACCTAAAAGTGCAGTACTTTCATACCCTCTAGATATAAGCCTTGTAAAGATTTCCTCACAAGCTTCTTCCCATAAATCTGGGTCCGAGGTATTTCTTAATATTCTCTTAAATTCCCCTTCAGGTAATGCCTTAATCAAATAGGGTGGGTGCATACTGCTTGCATGCAAAAAGTTGTTTACCACTGTTGATTTCCTAAAGAGTTTATGTTGTATCAAATTATCCTTCCCTACATAGAATTCTACATCCAAAAATGATATATTGCACAAAGAACTTTGTGCAATAAATTTTAACCCATGTGTGTTGTCATTCAGATGTTTCATAAATTGCTCAAACAAGGACACATCACCCCTACAAACAAAAATAAGATCATCAATGTAACATCTATAAATGACAACATTATTCACAAAAAAGTTACTTTGAAACATAAATTCTTTTTCAAATTCACCCATGTATATTACTGCATATGTGGGTGCAAAAGCTGCACCCGTAGCAGTCCCCTTAACTTGTAGAAAGAAGTCTTTCTTCCACATAAAATAATTATGTGTCAGACTAAACTCCAATAGACATAACAGAAACATAGTACGAGGTCCTTCACCCATCATCTTCTGCATGGCCTCTAAACCCCATCTCTTATTAATGTTGGTATATAAAGATGAAACATCAACTGTCGCCCAGTAGTAGTCCTCTTTCCACTCTACCCCACACAGTGCTTGACATACATCTTGAGTGTTTCTTACATGTGAACAAACTTTAAGGAGATACTTTTTGAAATGAAAATCCAAAAATGTATTCACCCTTTCAACATAAGAGCCTATGCCAGAAATGATGGGCCTTCCTGGCAGATTCATCATATTTTTGTGAATTTTAGGAATAATATAAATGTATGGGTGATGAGGTTCCTTAACTGTTAGCTTTTTAATGTCCTTACTAGTAAAAAAAAACAACCTTTCTCCTTTTTCTAGTATTTCATTAAGCTCATCAGAATAATGTTTCAAAGGGTTGTTATTCAACTTAACATATGTGTCCTCTACCAACAAGGTGTTAACAATGCATTCATATTTGTCAGTATCCATCACTACCCAATTACCCCCTTTGTCAGCTGGTTTAATAGTTATCTTATCTAGTTTTGTTCTCAACTCTTTTAAAGCCACCCATTCACATTTGTTTAAATTAAATAACTTATTTTGTCTGCAGAATTCTTTATGTGCTTTTTCAATGCAAGAACATGCAACATGTTCAAATGCGTTTATAGCCAGCGAACACTTAGGAGGAATAAAGGTACTATCACCCGAAAAAACAAGGGACACCAATGAGCCCATAACCCCCCCCCCAAAACTTTCATCCACACAAAGGTTAACATCTTCAGAAAAGTCAGACTCATCATTTTTATCTTCACATTCATCAAACACCAATTCGTCATAATCATATATACTCAAATTCAATAACTCATCATCTGGTGAAATATTACTTTCAGCTTGAAAGTGATTCTGACGTTCAGAAAAAAATACCTTTAGATTCAGTTTGCGGATGAATTTTTTAGCATCCACGAATACGTCCGTAAGCAAAGGTAACTTAGTAGGTACAAGCTTAGTGCCTTTAAGCAAAACTATAAGCATATCTTCAGACAGACACAACCCAGAAAGGTTAACTACATCTAAATTGTTGCAAACAAAATCAACATTACTAGCAGAGACACCATCAGCAACATTTTCAAAACCAATCATGATAACATTGTCCAAAATAGTTTCAGAGTCCAAGTAAGCATCAGCAGAATGACTGCAGTTAAACAATGCCTGTCATTCCAAGGAACATAAAGAATTTACTTCTAGTTTTTTTAATTGGACAGTGAAGTGGAAGTGTGAGTCGCCTTACCCTGGTTCCTGCCAGATCTAGTTTGCACATTAGAGTAAAACTTCCGATTGCTCTGCTCACCTCTCCGATTCTCCACAACTCCTTCTGAACCTTCCATTACAATATTTTCAAAAGAAACACTTTTGCGACTCACACCAGTCTCAACTGATGAACATGACGACACCTCCTCACTTCCGGTTGAGCGTCTTTTGTACTTCTGGTCGAAACGGCGTCTCCTCCGTGGCCAATTATAAACGTCATTCTTTTCATAATCTTTAATGTCCCGATTAAGTTTGGATTTCTTTCGAGCCATGACATCGTTTTCAGCCTTTGCCATCTTTTCATTGATATTTTTAAAATTCAATTGAAAAACAGCGGATGAAGTCCTGCTAGTAAGTTCCTGCTGTAAATCAGTTATTTTTATGCAAATTCTCAATAGCCCTTTGATTTCTTTTAATGAGGATTTTTAACCAGTTCAAACAACATTCCTGTGCTGCCTGCCTTCACTCCAATAACAGGTCATTTTCATCCTCATTAAAACCACCAGCCGGTAGTTTATCTATATGTAAGCCCCCGGGGGTGATACTTAGGGCTACATATTTTTCTAGTAATTTTGAGTCATAGAAAATAGTCATTTCTTTAGACATCAACCGTTCTAAATGGACAAAATCTTCCAAATACGAGTCATTGACATTCATGGACCATAAATCGGAAGCAGCACACTTACGCTCCCTCTCCTTCAACAGTTCAGCAAATGAGAAATTCTCACCACTTCGACCTCCTTCAGAATTGAGTCTTTCCATAACAAAAAACGAAGAGAGCACAGCACAGCAATATTCAAAAAACACCAAATAAGGAAGCAATCAAATGGTGAGATGAAAGAGAAAGTCCTTTTAATCCATTTAATACATCCGTCCTGGTACCTTGGCAATTCACCTTCAGTGGAACAAATAACCATATAAACACATCCTCTTTTTATATACTCATCAATTAATCTATTAAATAATTATTTCATTATGTCATTATTCCTTATTTGAAACAGTTATTAAAACATGCAGACTAGCCATTACCACACACAAACTGTTAAATTGGCAGTAGTTTGAATGAAGCATAGCTACACTTACATGCTGTAGTCATGTCTGACACATCACCCTCCTGTCTTTAGGCTATTTTCCACTCTGTATGTTGTTTGAGGACTATCCAGATTTCATCTGTGATGCTGTTTACCAAACACCAGATCCAGGTTCCACTCACAGCGACTGTCATGGGCAAACACCAACATGATGTTCCTAGATATTGTACTGTGTTTCCATGCAATTGGCTATGGGAATGTCACCACAGCTGTTCCACATGCAATCAGCTAGAGGAGGAGGACTACAATAGGTGCAGAGGCCATCACCTGATCATGACCATCACTTACAAAACACAAGCTGCTGCTGAGCAGGTGTACATCTCCACATCCACCTGAGAGTGTGTGGGAGGGGCAGACAGAGGCAAAGTACATCAGAGAAGGGCTGGGAGACTAAAACCTAAGCATCTTCAATCACACACCTACCAGGACAGAGGTACAAACCCCTGACTGACTAGCCATTACTATTACAAGTACATGCAGTTACTCCACATGCCACATAGCTAACATGTCATTGTTCTGTAAGAACTTATATGTGTGCTGGTGAGCGATATCTGCAACAGCGATATAGTAGACATACGTTAGGTGTAGCACACATGGCTGTCCACATGAACAGGTGTCATTGTCAACACAGCCACACTCTCTAAGGGACTCAGACACATTGGCACACTTTGGCAGGCTCACAAATACACTTCATAACTACTTAGTTTGCCACACTACAGTAATGCACAGGTATTACATGCACCACAGGGGTTATCCTGAGGTTCTATGGGCTAGGACATGTGAACATGTCTGACATCAGTCAGTATGCCAATGGAAGTTATACTGGGTGTGACTGTGGTTGGGAACATCATACCCCACAAGCAGACACAAGGTGCCAGTACTGACATGTATGTATGCATTGCTTCATGGGTGTGTAGTGGTTGGCTGTGCAAAATGGCTGTACAAGGCTGGGAGAGAGGTAATGCTTGTTATCAGGCCACCTGACAATGGTCTGCAGTGTGGTTCAGGGGTGTAGTGTCCGCAATGTCCCACAGAGATGGGTATTGTATTAACCTTCCTGTCATCCTGGTTACTATTGTGTGTGGTAATTGCTTTGCAATGCATGCCATGTCTGTGTTTGATAGTCCTTGACATGGACATTGCCTGGGATGTGCACATCCCACATTAATGTACAGTGACATGTTTAAGTGTACCTGGTTTGCCTGGCACATGTTATGTACACAGACTGTTATCATCACATGTGCCAATCCTGGCTTGGTGTGGCAGGACCTGCTAATAGACAGCAGGTTGACCCTGCACCTGCATTGATAGCATGATACAAGTATTCCCTGGTGTCAGTGGCATATGTCCATACAGGGCATGTGTGTAAGGCATTATATGTCCTTTGTGGATCACATTTTATGGCACCACATATGTTGCAGGTGTCCAGTGGGGAACATAGTGAAGGCGCATTGTCCGCAATTATGTGCCTATTGTACTGGTGGACAGGGTGCCATGCCCTCTGCAGTGCACTGCAATCACACCATGCCTACTATCTGTCAACAATGTGCAGGGTACTAGCAACATAGCAGGATTTTTCTAGGCAAGTGTTTTTGTGTATGACACATGGGTTCAGATCGTATTCTGGGTAATAGTAGGGTTTCTTACTTTGTTCACCAGGCCTTTTGCCAGATGTAGGGGTATGGCTTGCCAAGCCAGTCTCTTGGCTGATTGAAATCTGCAATCCTCATGAGGTGGACATTGTGACATATAATATGGCCACCATATAGGAAAACTACAAAACCCGCTCCTCAACATATCCAGTGGTTAGACACTCACAGCCACCTCCACACAGGATACGATAGACAAACACACACACACCATGTCTTGGAATAGAACTCCTACCTAACTAGTTTATCACACTACAGCATTACACAGCTATAGCACGCACTACGGAGATTACTGGGCTACCCTATTCCCAAAGGTGTATTTCACAAGGAATGACATCAGCAGGTTTACCAAAGTAGGGCATTTCAAATTTCCTGCAAGTGAGTAGCCCAAAATGCTTTGCTCACAAAACAGACAGTGAGACACACACAAAACATCCACAACTGACATGTGTGGGTACAAAACACATCTACATAACACTACTGCATGGAGATGTTATAGGATGCACCACAAGGATTACTAAGGAACTTGTTCCCCAGAGGTGTATTTGACAAGGAATTACATCAGCAGGAGTACCAAAGTAGGGCATTGTAAATGTCCTGCAAGTGAGTAGGCTACAATGCATTGCTCTCTACACAGACAATAAAACACACACAAGACATACTGCCATAGTTGTGGATGGAACCCTACCACAGTTCTAAATCAGACTCCAGCAGTACGCAGTTACCCAACGAGCTACAGAAATTACTGGGTTACAGCATTCCCAGAGGTGTATTTCTAGGTGGGTGACATCAGCAGCCTTGCCAAAGTTGAGTATATGAATTGTAAGGAGTGTGAGTACTCTAAAAAGCATTGTTCCCTTCTCAGGCAGACAGACACACACAGTTGGCAATTCTGGGATTAGAACACCTAGCAAACGAATTTATCACACTACAGCATTACACAGTTATAGGACACACTACAGAGATTACTGGGTTATAGCACTCCCAGAGGTGTATTTCTAGGTGGGTGACATCAGCAGGATTGCCAAATTAGGGCCAAAGAATCATAGTGAGTGTGACTAGCCAAACATGCAGCATTCTTTACACAGGCATAGGAAAAGACACCAAAGAATCCACAAGTCCCATGTGTGAGACTACAACCCATACCAGAGTTCTATATCACACTACAGTATTACACTGTTATAGCATGCACCACAGAGATTAATGGAGTACTCTCTTCCCCAAAGGTGTACTCCCCAGTGATTGACATCAGCAGGATTGCCAATGTAGGGCATTTGAATTGTATTAAGTGTGTCCAACCTAATTTCCACAATTAGTCTGTATGCATTAATCGCTGTCCTGGCCGGACGACAATACCCCACCTTTGCAGGTCATGAATCCAGGACACCGTACATTATAGTCACAGTAACTAACCACTAAGCCATCACAACAGTACATGAGACTGAGGTTTCACCACCATAATCCCAGTATAGGCTAATCAAAGTGAACATGTGAAAGGAATGTATATACAGTTGTCCATAAAAGACCCCCCCAAAGCCAGCTTCATGCTACAAAAGGCAGAAGAGACAATGTTTGTGACACCAATGGAGACAGGAGCTGATGGTTCTACAGATGAATCCTGTACTAAGGTACTGTATGAGCGCATCCACTTGTGCATGGTTCCTGACATCCCACATGGAACCACAATGCTCACCTCCCAAATAAGCAAGCCACTCTGGTGGTCTCCTGCCATTAACAGAGTATACAACAGAAGGTAGACACTGTTGAAGCAAAAAGGATACTCCAAGGATGCAAACAACTCCCTTACCAGCCACAGTAAGATGTTGAGATCCCCCATGGAATCCTCCAAAGCTGGTTATGTAACTAAAATCACCTCAGATTCCACAGACAACCACACACAATTCAATAGTTATGTCCTGAATCTAACAGGCAATGCTGAGACATACTCTGAGCTACAACAGTATGGCATTACACAGATTGCTCCCACAGATTGTGCCAATATCCTGGTGGATTGGTTTCGTGCCACAGTCACCCCCTCTCACCCCCAAAAGGGCCAACAGCAATATGAACAGAGTTCCACTGGCCAGTAATCATGGCCACACAGGCAGAAACCGCACTATCCACAGCTAAGAATACATCATCCATGGGACCATACTGTCATGTGTAATCATAACTTCGCATCAGGCCTGGTGCCCACTGAGTGGCGCACAGCTGCAGTTATCCCACTCCACAAGGGGAGATCCACCTTGGATCACTGGAACTACTGTCACATCGGTGTGATGAACCTGTTCTGCATGGCCATGAAATGCATTATCAGTGAAGTTTGGAACACAGACATTGGCAAACCTCAAACACTGGACCCCACACAGATTGGTCTCATGGAGGGCCAGTCATGCCTCTTGAAATGGATTGTCTGCTTTGACTCAGTCTGAATAGCTGTTGAAGAGGGTAAGGCAGTCCACAACACCTATGTGGACCTCACCAAGCCCTTCAATACCATACATCAGTCTGGAAGCATAGATTAACACACTAATCCAGCCATACATCCCTATGCCACTAGATGGTTTACCACATGGCTTACTGACAGAACCCAAACTGTAGGTGTAACTGTCTCCAAATCCATCCCCAGACTAGTGACAGGTGGAGTACCTCAGGGTTCAGTCCTGGGACCACTGTTGTTTGAATTCTACATCTCTGTAGTACAGGCCAACAGTACAGGACTCTGGCTAACAAAGGTAACAGATGACTGCAAAATGGGAGTCATTATGAGCCTGACTGTACTGCATGATATGTTACTGATACCAGCCTGACATCATACAGGTTGGATGGGGTACTGTTAACATCTTGTGGCCTTGTTGTGTAAGGTCCTTGTTATGGGATCTGAAACAGTTGGTAGTGTATTGCAGGTCAGACATGTTTTGCTGTGGGGGTGAATACCTATTCGTGCATGATGTATGTTGTTTGTGCCTGTCAAACCCATTCATGGTACATGTGGACATATATGTTTCTGCTATGTTCCCACCTTATCTACAGATGTATGTCCATATATACCTATATAGATATAAATATCTGCTTACACATATGTGGCTATATATATATATATATATATATATATATATATATATATATATATATATACACACACACATATATCTATATCTATATCTATCTATATATCTCTCCCTCTCTCTCTCTCCCTCATTCTCAATATATATATATAATATATATATATATATATATATATATATATATATATATATATATATATATATATATATACATACATTTGTATCTATGTAGACATTAATATATTTTCACACACACACACATACATCTGCATGTTAGAATACACACTCTGTACTGTTGAATAACTGGGCCAGATGATATGTTTGTGAATACAGTAGGGTTATGTATATTAGAGGTGACTTAGAGCTAAACCACTTTGGCTATGGTGTGAGTGGTCCTGGGTTCAAGCCTAGCAGAGGTTGTTTATTTTGTTGCTAGGCAGAACAAGGGTTGATAGGTACAGAGTGAATAAGGCACTGTAAAGCAGTTGTAAGCATGTTGTCAGGCATGGTATGTCCGTTGTTAGTCAAATGTGAAGGCACCATAGGTGGTGCAGGTGTCTATTGGGGAACATGGTGGAGGTTCACTGTGTGCATGTACGTGCATATTGGACAGATGGCCAGGGTGACATGCCTTCTGTAGCCCACTACTATCACTGCATAGTTACTATCAGTGGCCAATATGCAGTGTACTACCCACATATTGGCTGTTGCCTAGGCATGTGTGTGCATATGACACATGGGTGAGTGTGTGCTCTGGGTAATAGTGGGGTTGGTAACTGTGATTGGCTGGCCTTGATGTCACATGTAATGGTATGGCTTTGCACCCCAGCCTCACAGCTAATGTACATCTGTTATCCCTGTATGGTTGACATTGTTATATAGAGTATAGCCAACATAAAATATATGCAAAATCCCCTCCACATTGCCAACAGGTGTCACACACTTACAACCACCACTACAGAGGATACAAGTCACACACACACACGCACATGCACATGCACATGTCATATCTGGTATTTGAACCCCTACTTAACTAGTTTCTTACACTACAGCAGTAAGCCGTTATAGTATGCACCACAGACATTACTGAAATACTTTTCCCCCAAAGGTATGTCACAATGAATGACATCAGCAGGGTTACCAAAGAAGAGCATTTCAAGTGTACTGCGAGTTGTACATGTCTTTTAACTGTGTGTACCTGCTGTTTACTGTCACAAAAACACATTTACACACACTTAAAAGTGCCTTATTCAGTCCTAAATGACATTATCAACAACCCTTGCAGGTCTTGAACCCTAGACCATGCACACCATTGTCACTGGACTTACCAATAAGCCATCTGGGTTGTATACATGGTTCATGGTTTTTATAATACACATTTTACTACAGGTATTCCACAGTACTGAAAACAAATGGGACAGTCACTTTGTGAACATATGTACAATACTCTTGAATGTACTGTACCTTGTGAAACAACATAGACACGTCTACATATGTACAACTGTTATAAATAAATAACACACACACACACACATATATATATATATATATATATATATATATATATATATATATATATATATATATATATATATATATATATATGCATATACACAGACACAGATATAGCCATATATATAAACATGTCTGAACACCCTTTGTGACACAGAAGGGTTCCAAAGGAATTGATGTGTACACAAAACAGAGGCAACTCTTGTATTATAACATTTAAATCTTAATCAGTTCACCAGAGAAGGGATGGATGTTGTGTATGTGGAGTTTGGGGTGTGAAATGATGGCTAAGGAAATATACCCCAGGGATTGTGGAGTTTGGGTGGGGGAATGATGGGTATGGAAATACACCCCGGGAACCACTTCTGTGTCACTGCTCGACAGTGGCACAGGAAAATAACATACCCAACAGTAGTCATTCTTGACTGTCTATTTTTTTCTATTCCAAACTATGTAATAATCTGTAGACTCCACTCACCACATATGACTACCATGGTGTGCAGCATGTTAAAAAACATAACACATGTGAATGCCTGGCTACAGGGTAGTCACACACACACAAACACACACACACTTGCCAGTATTGTGCTTACAAGTCTTGCCTATGTAAAGGTAACTAGTAGAGCGGTATGCATTTGGGGTATGTGCCACAGAACCCATACAATTACACTTAATCTGATTCTGCTTCTGAGCTGGGTGACATCACAGGACTGATTACTTGCAGTGGGGAGGGGGGAAAAGGGTGGTTTAGCAGATGACAACGATAAAGACCAATGCAAAAGGTGGTTTCTCTTTGGAAAGCAGTAAAACCCACTGTAATGTCAGGATGCAGACACAATTACACACACAGACACTCAGGCATTTGCTGACACACACAGTTGCCAGTGGTGGGATAAAAACTCCTGCTTATCTACAGATCACTATTGCATTAGTACACAGTTATGAGATGCACCACATTTATTACACATTTTGAGGCAGTCAGAATGCCCTTCTAAGATTGAGGACATCAACAGGGATACTGACAGTTAAGATGTACATAGCTGTAAACCTTTGTGTTTAAAGTAGGAGTCCATTACAACCTGTATGCACAAACAAGACACATCATCTGCAGGTAAGACATAGGTAGGCATGAGAGGTATAGTTATAGCACAACAAGCCCTGAACTGGAGTATGCCCATCTGTGGAATGGACAACTACTATCACTATACAGGGTTACAGTGGTCATGCTCATACACATAGACTCACAGGACTTGTTTAGATGCATTGACTCCAATTACACAAGGTGACAGTGGGCATGCTCATACACTTAGTAGCACAGGGCCATTTGGGATGCACTCTGACTCCAAATACACAAGGTTATACTGGGCATGCTCATACACTTAGAAACAAAGGGCTTGTTTGGATGCACTGACTCAAATTACACAAGGTGGCAGTGGGTACGCTCATACACTTAGTAGCACAGGGCTGTTTGGGATGCACTCTGATTCTAACCACAGAAGGCCACAGTGTGCCTGCTCATACACTTAGATGTACAGAACACATTGTAATGGACTCCTGTTGTAAACATACAGGTTTACAGCTATGTACATCTTAACTGTCAGTATATATGCACATAATACTGGTTTACTACCAGATACCTGTATGTGGCCCGTAACTAATATATCTGCATCAGTGTTGTGTGATACACATGCATACATGTACATGAAGTACTGCCATATATATGTGAAGTATACACAATCATGCATGTGTGGAAGTGACAGACAATTGGTTAACTGGGACACATAGGTGGATGCAAAGGACAGCATGTGTCACACACATTGCTGCCCTGAAAGGTATACATTGATATCAGGTTGTGGACAGTGGCATTATGGCATGTGCAAGCATAATATGTGAGTCCCATTGTCTAATAGTACTGAGGTGCAGGTGTCAAGATGATCTCTCCCAGCTGTGTTAGTAGTTGTCATTATTAGCAGGACCGGTCCACTAAGTATATCTGACATTGGTCATATACACAACATCTGCTGCTGTCCATCACATTAGATGTAACAGTTGATACCAAGCACAATACTGCCACTCGCAGTGATGTCATGGTATGAGTGGCTACTGCTTGACCAAAACAATGAGCCAATGTCCTGCTATAATTATGAGGTTGTCCAGTGTCTGTCATTCCAGGATGACATGACTGAAAGAAGACAAGCCTTTGTCACAGATCACATGCATCCATGATTCAAGGGAGTGTGGATAATACCTAGGTCGCATTTACCCATATAGTGCCATTCCAAGGCAAATGTCCTAAACACAGAAGTAACACCCTGACACCTACAAGACAATTGCATTGGATGCTTATGCTAACCAGTGCTAGATGTGTGGCTTTCATAATCCATTTGCTCAGTGTAGAGCCTACAATGGGGAATAATGACATCTGTGCAGTGAGGAACACCTGGCTGAAGGCTCTGTAGTGCACAATAGCACTACCACCATATAACTCAGATCCAGACATGTGGGCCATAACACTGGTATGCAGCACTCCAGGTGGTGGTGTCCACATATTCATAAAGGCTACTCACAAGTAAAGACCACTACTCCAACATAATTCATCACAGATGAGTCAGGTACAGCTGACAGTGGCAAAAGTTGTATTCTAGGTTGTATCCTCATATACATCCACCACCATGTCCTCAGGCTACCAACACACATACATAAATGTGGTATGAAATATTATGGTACAACACCAAATAACCTTTGACTGGTGGACTGTACCTAGCCCTACATCAACTGTGCAAAGTACCCATGTACTGACACAGTTGCAAAATGTGTTATGCAATGCAATAATACCACTGTTTGTAACCAGGTCAGCTGTACACATACCAGGGTCCCTCGGATGTTGTCAGCATTAACACAGTTGACTGTTGCTGTACACCAGTAAACAACACCCTCATGGTTGGACATGACCTAGATGTACCTGCCCTGGATATGTACATCCCACACTCATACAACATAAATGAAAATACCATAGCTGTTGTTGTCCTTTGTACATACAGGTGGCTACATTCATTACACACATGTACATGGAAGATAGGTGCATGGCTGCTGAATGCTAACAGTACATAAGGTTTGATATCTATGTTGACAGAGGTAATATTCCCTCTCTACGTGTCACCCATGACACCTATCATATCATACAACAATCCATGAGGCATGTATGTCATTAGACATGTCCACCAAATGCAATGCCTGCAAACATACCCAAATAACAGGATCGTAGGACCTACACACATGGCCTGTATTGACAGACTCAGGGAAATACAGCTATGCTCTGTATGTTCCTGAGTAGTTACAGGTGATATGTCCATGACATGTACAGCCATATGTGACCCACAACTCTTACATATACCCCATGTCAACAATTGCATGCCATGCATGCTGTGTGCTGTCTGGACATTAACCTTATTACCACAATAGCCAGAGCATGCTGAGGTGAGATGTTTATAAGCCACAGACTTCGCACATGCTTGAATAAGTGTAATGCCTAGCTCAAACAGAGCACATTGCTGGCACTCTTCCAGTAATCATGAGGTGTGTGTGGCAAAAATTATGTGTGTGTGGCAAATATGATGTGCTCACTGTTGACCATTACAGTGCCCTGGCTTCACAGTGGAACTGTCAACTAACAGTTTATGGGATCATGACATGAAATATTGCTGTGTGTGTGTCTTGCTGATATGTGCTGTTGGCATAAATGTACACTTAGCTACTCAGTGAAGGTGGTTGTGTGTCCTACCAGTATATGAATACAACATCCCTTATGGTGTAATGCTCAGCTAGGTTTCACACATGGTGTGGGGAAGGTGTGGAATGTATCCTCTTGACCTGCTAGTCCACTTACTGATGGAGACTGCATATGTGTACATGTATTGATGTGTGTTTAGATTCCATGCGTGTGCAGTGTCTAATGTTTGAAGGTGACTGTTGTCTTAGTACATATTGCAGTTGCAATGCAGCCTCAACATTGCCAACTGTATATGGTGATATGCTCAAAGTACAGTAAGCTTTACTTTAGGTATGGACAGATGTTTGGACATTACTAAGTGGTGGGGCTACTTTGCAGATGAATGATTACTGAGGACAGCTCACAGGTGTGTTACAAGCATTCTTACAATAAACTGTGTAACTGCTAAGCTATGGTTTTGTTAATTGAAGGGGAAGACACACAACATAGAATGCAGTAAGGATGACACTGAAGGCAAACCTCTTGACACCTGTAACAGCAAAACCTCCCCTGTACATATATTGTGCATATATCAGCACAGTTGGGAAAAGGAATGAGTCAGTACACTTTGTAGTGCATGCGATAGTGCTGTAACTCTGTAATACCTATCATGAGATAGGCAGGTTGTTTGATTCACAGTACTGGCACGTGTGGGTGTGGGTGTGTCCATATATGTCACATATGGTGGGGAATACATCTCCAATGTTTTTCACTCTCCTGTACACTGTTGTAGACATCTGCACAGAGTGAAGTGTAGAAAGCAAGACATAGGCAGGGGTTTGAATCTCACACATGTCAAGTGTCTGTATATGTGTGACATAGGTGTATATCTTTGTGAATGCCACAGTGTGTGTGTGTGTGTGTGTGTGTGTGTGTGTGTGTGTGTGTGTGTGTGTGTGTGTGTGTATGTGTATGGCTGTCTGGTCCCTGGAGTGAGGCTGTATTTTACCATAGTGAAATGATAAGAGCCCCTCCCCTCATCCACTCAATGCAATCTAGTATCCCTGTTGATGTCATCAATCTTAGAAGGGCATTCTAACCACCTGTAAATATGTACGCCCTGGGGTGAGGCTTGCTATTCCATAGCCTACTGATGAACCCCCCCCTCCCCACATACACTCACCGCAATCTAGTATCCCTGTTGATGTCCTCGATCTTAGGCCATTCTGACTGCCTGTACATGTGTAATCTCTGTGGCGTGTCTTGTAATTGTGTAGTACTATAATGATGATTTGCACATAGGCAGGGATTCACATCCCAACACTGGCAACTGTGTGTGTCAGAGTGTGTGTTACTGTGTTTGTGAATCCCTGAGTGTGTGGGTGTGTTACTGTGTCTGTGAATACCTGAGTGTGTGGGTGTGTATGTGTGTTTGCATCCAGTAATGAGACCGGGTATTACTGCTTCCCAATGAGAAACCACTTTTCCACTGGCCTTTACCCTTGTCATCTTCTAAACCACTCTTTTACCTCCTTCCCACTCCAGGTAACTATACCTGTGATGTCACCCACTATGGATGTGATGGCACTGGCCACAGTAGCTTACTACACAGCTATCATGCTCTTGGATCATTAGACCAGTAAACGTGTTTGAAACTTGGGAGATTATAACTTTGATGTGGAAGCTACAAAGTGCATGCAGGTATTGTCATACAGACCTGTGAGTAGTCTAAATATGCATATGGGACACTAACTGCAAACATTGACATCCCCCAGCACATGCAATTACACCTGAAAGAGGAAGGCAGAACATCAAGATCAACATGCAGTTACTATTGTTACACATGATACATACTGTCAAAAGTACAAAATGCATTCTAAAACTGTAGTACATGGTATGCCTGCTGCCTGTCAACACTACTTAACAATGGTAATCTACAATTGGCTTCCTAGTATGTTCACCCTGTGCATCAGACCATATGAGCATGTCCCTGCACTGATGGTGTGGATGACAGGGATGCGGCACAAGCATCATCATATGCACAGGGTGATAATGTTTGCCAGAGGCCTAGGCTGCACCCTTGGATGACATCATGTGTGTGGCTTAGGGCCTTTTATCTCATTGAGCGTGTGTGTATTAAGGTGCCCTACATTTGTTTCTGGTGTGTGTGTGTATGTATGCACACAGGTATGGCATGTGGCTGGCCTATACAAGGGTATTATTGACAGCTGCAGACTGTACAGGGCAGGTTTTACAGTTCACAGTGTCTGGCCAGAGATATGTGACCTGTGCTTGCCAGGGGTTGCATGGCCACTACCAGGCAGAGGTCCAGATTGTGTACTGTCTGATGACACATGTCCACTGGAACCGTGTTCCTGTTGGGACCGTCCAGGATCACTTGCACGTGGCCTGCTGTGTCCTGGTGTGGACAGCACAGCACCAGCTGCACTGCTGCTGCTACCACCACTATGGGAGCAGGCATGTGAAGTAGCATGTTCACGTAGACCTTCAACAGGTGATGTAGCGGGCCTACGTCCACGTGCCCAATGCCTCACTCCCGACCAGATTTTCCAGCATAGACATTTCACGCTCGAGGATTGACATGCCACAGTCAAGGACTCCCACCATGTCACCCAATCATCTATCCAAAACATCTGCAAGATGATGGTGAGCATTTGCAATTGCCTGGATGTTGTCAGTTAAAGAATGGACAGCAGCCCTCTGAAGCCTCAGACCTTCTCTGTTGTGTTATTCAGCACATGCCTGTGCCTCCATTACAGCCTGAAACATGCGTCTGGTGACACCAGCTGATGTGCTATGTCATGCAGGGGCATGTTGGCCAGAAGTCCTCCTATGAGCAGCCCTGGGCACATGCCTGTGTGGGACATCACCAGTCAGTTGGCTGGGATCATGGTGTGCAGGTACACCTTCCATAGTCTCCACACATTCCTGTTCCATGCTATCACCTGCCAACTGTCCTTCAACTATGTCCACTGGTGATGGGTTATGTGTAGGCATGAGAACTGTGTGCAGGGATGAGGGGGATACAGGTGGGATGGCAACCAGTGTCACAGATTCAGCCCCTGACAACCCTGCCTGTGCCTCAATCATACTTTCATCATCACTGCTAGAGTCTGTGGGGACACTAACATCAGGTGGACCGCAGGAGGGCAACGCACCTACATCAACACCTGTGAGGGGCAGACAAGAACTGTACATTACAAGTTATACAGCACAGTACAGACACACAGACAGACACAGAGACACATGATATGGCACCCAACAGCATGCAACATGCATGTGATATGGCAGAAGGCATTCAGCTTAGACAATTGTAGTGGTAGTTATCATAGATCCCTGAGTTGCACACAACAGCATGAATGTGTTATAGCAGAAGGCATGCACCTTACACAATTATAGTAGTAGTTAGCATACATCCCTGTGTTGCACCATTTGTGTTAGTAGGTTATGCCCCAAACCTGCAACACAATGCAAGCACTATGCACCATTGCACCACACTGCCATGTTTTGTGCAACATACCCCACATTTTAACAGACCATCACTGACCTGTGTACATCTGCCACTGATGCTTTGTGTTGACCACAGCCCCTATGTGTGTGTAGGATATGAGCAGAAGGGTATGTTGCATGAATACTATGTTTGCCTGAGCCCTAGCTTGCATATCTCCCCCAAAGCAGTACATGTCTGTTCAACATTATTCTGCTTACCCCTGAGCTGAGTCTGCAGACAATGTGCCTGTGGCTGTACACACATGTTTGACATGGCTGTTCCTGCTTTGTAATGCTGTCACAGACCAGCACAGGTTAACAGTACACCAGTCTGATGTGTGGCATATGACCTTGCCAATCACATGTAGTATGACATGTCTTCTGCTGACGTGTTGAATGACATGCATACATGTTTAACACAATGGTGTCCTTTCAAATATACAGTGAGGTAATGATGTCCCAATGCAAGGACATGTTATACTAACATGGACCTTCAGCTGACGCAATGTTGTCAGTCCACCCTACAGATATACAGTGACATACTGCACATTGAGCTGATGTGCATAGCCATTGCAGGGCATCATGTGGCTTCAGTATTACTATACAGTGAGCCATGACTGTGTTCCGATACCGTACATATCTAATGTGGAATGTGACCCACGTCACTGAGGTGTATACACACTAAACCCTAATGTGGAATGTGTGACACAGGTCACTGAAGGGTATACAGATGACATCCCTGCACATCTGCAACCATATTGCTGATCACTGGCAACTATGCCCAGACATGGCTAACTTAGCAGTACTCCATGTCCCAGATGCCATCTGTGTACCTCACACACATGAGGAGCAAGCATGACAGTGATGTCTGACACTAGTAAGGTGAATATACTGTATCTGTGGCCTGATGTGGTTGCATGTGCATGTTGTGCAACACATGTATGTATTTGGATACTGTATAGGTGAAAGTTTTCATGTTGTGACACACTCAAGATGTTCAAGACATGTTATGTGCTGGTTTGATGTCATGCCTACACAAGCTGTGCACAGGCCTGCATGATGTTCAGTGTGTAACATCTGCAATATCACCATTACACAAAGGCTATAGCTGTATTGTGTTGAACCAATGTACAACAGGGTGTACACACATGTACATCCCTTCTACTGTGTGTGTTGCTTCGTGTCTCTGGCCATCCTCCATAGCCATGTGTAAACATGTTTTGTCCAATGGTTGTGATGAGCATCTATTTCACATGTTATTGTTGTCCCATATGACATACACCCGTAGATGTCATATGCTCCACTAAGGACAGGGTTATGCAGACAAAGGGTGGTATGTTTGGGATGTGAGATATCATGTTTTGCAGGATAGATAACCAGTGTTGCAGTCAGCCCACAAAATGTCATGGGCATGTCAGATAGCACATGACATTGTGTGACCTTCATAGCAAGGGTATAATACACATCGGTGAATCCTGTGGGATAGTCATACTCCAACTCCAAAACATTTAGAGTGTGTGCACACATATGATCTCTGTATAGTACTGTTTGTATTCCCCACATGCGTAATGCTGATCTGTAGTACATGTCCCTACAGTTAACCACACCTCCACCATTGTATTTACAGCTGTCCACACATCTGGCAATGACAGTTTGTAAGGTTTAGTGTAGGTGTTTCATAAAGTCTTCGATTATTCCACATGGGTAACCAGCACAGGTTAACAGTACACCAGCATTGCAGGTCTGACCTGTATATATTAACAGGACCACCATACATTATGTGTACGTGTCTTAAATGGCCACATGGCAGATAGCATGCAATTAATGTGATCTGTGCATTATCAAGCCTGATAAATAATAACAATCTCACCTGCAACAGGCTGCTGTCACTGCAAAATGCCAGAGGTGCCTAAATAGGAGTGTCACAGCAGTAAGATCATTATCTACACCTGTGTGATAACTACAGGGTGCAATGTGCATGTTAGCACATAAGCCAGTGCAATAGACTATACTATGGAGTATGCACATCTGTGCATACATACAGTAGCAGACTATAGTATGTGGCATGTGTGCATACATGCCTTGCATATGTTGGTACATTAAATATTGTACAGTAACACATGTAACTATATGAAATATAGTTGTGTTATATGTGCAGTAGTGACTCACCAGGCAACTCCTGGCTCGGTAGTTGTGAGACACAAACCTCCATAATACCAGCTAAAGCTTGTGGATGGAGTTCTGCAGGTGTCCCCAGGTTGGCCAGTAGCTCCTCGGTACTTGTGAGTGGGGGCTGGGTGAGTGGCCCCCCACTTTTGCAGCTTGTTCCCTGGCGATTGCATTGGCATGCTGTTTCACCCATCTAATGAGGTTGGTGCAGTGTTGGTGCACCTGCTGATAGGTGTGATTGTGGCCACCAACATCATTTACCCTCCTGCGAAGTTCCTCCCACTGGGCATTCCGCTGCTGTGCATCCTCTGGCACATGGCTGAAGAGTGTTTCATGGTTGTCAAGGAGGTATGAAATGAGGACCTCATCCTCCAAGTGAGTGTATGGTGGCAGCCTGGCACGTGGCATACCTGGAAGACATAATGATGGAGACAGGTTAAAGTAACTTACAGAGAAGTACAGAAGTACAGCAGCACATACATGTGTATCACATTTATTTTGATTACAAATATGTCTTTGCAAATCTGCATGACACTAGCACCACTGACATGTTTAACTCACACACATTTGACACTTACTGGTGATTTGATGTTATCACCATATATGTGTGTGTCAAGTGATGACATTGCTCATACTCCATGTGGATGTTGTCTTGATGTGGACATGTCTGTTTGCCTGTACTGGTGTCTTTACCCATCAGCACATGCCTGGATGTGTTCACATTAATGCAAGAGACCTTAATGTTGTGTATATGTCACATATATAGTCAAATACAGCCTTAAAGGACATGACCTGTGACCCTGCAGACTTGGTTATGGAAAGTTTTACATGTATGTGTTTTTCCATATACATCTACATGGCACTGTACAGCAGTATAGCATCCTGCCATGTATTACCTGTGTTGCACATGTGAAACACATGGGACAATGGCTAGCTTGATGGTATTTGCAGGGTTGGATATCAACTATAGCATGTATGGTCATAGTGAATTAGTAGGCTATATGCCCTGGGCCATTTATGAGCCTAGGCTGAAAGGTTACCTAGCTGTAGCCAACAGGCAGGTAACTTTAAGTGGCCAGTTCAAGCAGTGCCACAGAACTGATCCACAGGGTTACTGATATATTGGCCATGCGGTCATCACATCATGTCTCAAAGAGGGGCAATGTGCAGCTTTGCTGGACAGGGATGCATAGTATGGCAGGAGTATGTAAAGTTTATGGGACAAGGATCTGTCAGGCATGTTATGATCCTTGTACTAGAAAGATGGATGTCCATGAAGTATGTGTTTATTTGAAATCAGGATGTGTAAGTGTAGCATGTCCAACATCTCTGGGTTGGACATGACTTTATTCTGGGTAGGCATCATGCTACATAGTGGAGCTAGAGTTTGGGAAGGCCGGTGTAGGCCATCTGAACATGGCCATTAACCCTTAAAGGAAATATTTGATCTATTATGAGTCACTTGAGTGTTGAGTATGGCTGAACAATGATTTCTATATTCATGGATGGCACCCTGTCATGATTAGGAGTGCCACTTATGACTACCTGACTGGTGTGTTGAAGTGACTATCAAAGGAAAGACTACTGTCCAGCTGCATCCCATACACACACAGTTTCCATTATGTTGACTGCTGCCTAGGTGGTAGTTCATGGGTACAGGCTTTTTAACATAGGGGATGACAATGCAATACTTAGCTGCGAGATTGTGGCCATATGTCACACACCACACATCTGACCCACAAAGGCCCTTCTGTATGTTGCCAGCAGTACTCATTGAGTCAATTATTGCTCCTAGTTCATAGTCATTTGCAAACTTCAATAGGCAGATGCCTTCTGTGTTAGTCTGTGTGGTATAGATAACAAAGAGGGGGAGTACCAGGAATAAACCCTATATTACTGTAGCTGGCATTGGTTTGATGTGCATGTATTAGCCAGACACCTTCTGTAGTGTTTGTTCTGCCAGCAGTCCAGTTGCCAACCAATCCTGTAACATAGGGATATACACCTAGTTTACTGAGTGTAGCTGGAACACAGTATGGGTGATGGTGTCCTAAGACCTGGCAAGGTCATGATATGCTGTGTGAATCAACTTTACTGTCATCTACATCTGTACTGACTACATCAAATAAGTTGATCAAGGTTCATGGCCTTACAGACTGGACTCAGCAGGGTAGTAGTGAACTATTTCCCATTATCAGTGGTGTCTCCCCCTTTGTGGGGTGGGATAACTTTTGCTGTGCACCATTCAGTGTGTATACAGCCTGACATGAAGCTATGACTGAACATGATGTGTATGTGGAGAACAAATTGTTCTGACATTTGTGTAAAATACACCCTGGGATGTTAACAGGTCCCATGCAAGCAGTATGTATGGCTTTAGGGAGTGCAGCTTGTACCTGCATAGTTATTACAGGGGCTCTGTAGTGTACGTGGATATATAAATATGTGTACCTGTTGAGGGGAGGTGAGAGTGGGTTTAGGTTATCCAAGACCCTATCTGGATGAACAAGTGCTATTTCTGTAGGTGCAGTACTTCTCATGCCATAGTGCTGTGAAGCACGGCAGGTCTTGTTGTTGCCGTTACGATTCATGACGCAGCTATAGAATGCTCTGCGGTTGGCCTCATAATATGTGACTGATTAGTTTCAAAGTAGCTTTGTGTGGTTTTATATCTTGTATCTGCATCTTACTGAGGCTGACCAGGGATCACCTCCACTCATGTGTGTTCACTCTTGCAACAGTTAGTACCTTCTGCGGTACAGTTTAAGGCAGGGTACCACCAGTTTGCCTTCCTGTTTGTGTTTGGTTGAATCTTGGTTCTGTTTCAATGGCACAATCACTGCACTTATGTGAGTGCTTAAAGTGCATTTGTGTAGGATTCAGCATTTACACATGCATTGTTCATCTGCATGGGTGCCATGACAGTCACCACTTTGCTCTTAAGAAGCATAACATTAGCTTTGGAGACTGACTATGTGTAGCATACTGTTATCTCTGTTTGTGTGACTATGGTGATCCAGGTTATTGGGGTTAATGAACTCCAACATGTATTGAGTACAGGTGTTGGTACATGAGGAGTCTTCCCAGTTCATAATGGGATAGTTGAGAGTAGCCAGTATTATGATTTTCTGTCTCAAGCCTAATATTCCCCATTACAGCACAATATGACAGTTGGAATTCTGAGGCATGGTGGGTGATCTGTCGCAAGGTGCAATTTGGATTCCACTTTTGCACAAAGGTAGTTGCTCAGCATAATGCATCTGAAGTTATGCAAGTGCAACTAGCGTGGGGGTGTACATATCCTTCAGGAATATGGACACACCTGTGGCCTTTGTGTTCCAATAAAGGATAATTGCCAAGAGGTAAGGTATGTGTTAAAACATGGTCATGCAGGGGTGCTCTCCAGAGCATTGAATCATATCTCAGTCACTGCACATATATGTTCTCCATGTTAAGGATTGACGTAAGTGAGCCCATATTGAGTTTCTGAAATGTATCATTGAGTAGCGAGACTCGCAGGTAATTGCTTTGCTGTCCCTGTTACAGCAGTGGACTTTCAATTGAACTTTGCATGATGAAGGCACTATAGGGGAACCATGAGCCCTAGCCAGTATCCAGATTCCCAGGGGTGACATGTGCAGGCCCTGTCTGGCAAAGCATCATGGTCTGTCAACCATGTTATCCCAGGCAAAGAGATACTGGATACCCTTTGAATTACACCAGTACATTAGACAATTGTTGAATACAATCCTTTTGTCCCTGTACTGCAGTATCATTCTGGCCAATGGCAGAATGCTACCCAGGTCTTGGGACATACCTGCATAGGCTACAAGACCTGACAGTTGCTACATGTGAGTTACTATGCAGTCCAGTCTACTGCATCACAGGTCCTGCACAACAACATGGAATATGCCAGAGCCATGTGTATAGTTCAAAAGGTGGTCTGAGTGTATGGGTATGTGGCTAATCATGGAAGACAGGCAGCTGACAGTATGTTTGCCCTCGTATAGCTTGGTGTGTAACATAGTGCTAGAGTTTGCATTCATAAATGAGTACTGTTGGGCATGTTTCTGGCCACGTGTTCTGAGGTGTGCACAATTTGGCAAACTATATCATACAGTTTGTGTATTTTGTTGTCTGTCTATTCCAGCATGGGGAGGTCTCTTGCTTGGCCAGATACTTAGAAGCCTCTGTGAATGTGTGTGATTTCTGGTGGTATGTGTGGGTGTCCTTACTGTGTTCTGGTAAGGGTATGTGTTGGTTGTGGTGATGAGATGCATGTGTTAACCTACACCTCATGACTGTCCAGTCCAGTCATTGCTGTTGACTGGACTGCCTTCCAGCTTACCTCTGTAGCTGCATCCCAGACAATGTGTGGGGTGTGGTGTTAGGTGGGTTTGGCAGTGTACATGGCATGAAGATTACATTCCCCCAGGATGGCCACATACACAAAGCTGACATTAGTAAACACCAGTAGCTGACTAGTGGGCATGCTTGTATAAGCATTCAGTACTACAAGTACCAAGCACTGTATTTAGTTTACTTATTGCTTATGAAGATGTTTTCGACAGTGATGTCACAAGTAAATATTTGTGTTATGGACGTGACAACACTGGCGATTACAGAAACATAGTAGCTACCTTTAGCAGCAATCCTCATCTGAGGAGCACATCACATCCTGATAGTTGACTACAGATGATGCAAGTGTCAACAGGTCTGTATCCTTTTCTAGGTATATACTCACATATCCACCAGAACCATGAGCTCTGTTGGGCACGGACACCCACTCCCCAAACAGACTCAAGTATCAATAGACTCTGCTGCCAGTATCAACATGATCAGGATATAATCAGATAGTGTAAGCCATAACCTATGAAGCGGCTATTACAAATGGGAAGCAGTATCCTACATCTTACACTCCTACTGCAGATGTTACACTGGAGTTAAAGATGATATGCTACTTGTTTCATTGACAGCACTATGCACAACCTTACATACAGTATTTGCAAGTGGCTGTTAGGTTGGCAATGAGAGGTTGGGCTACACAAACATGAAAGTTCAAACAGTGTGTCTCTTCTCTCAATATCCACTCTATGTAGGTGTGCACATAGACATTTGACCCAGCCCTGTAACAAGGGTCACTACACATTTGCATAACATGTACACATGCACAGCTGTTATTGCTTGCAAACGATACTAGAGAGGTGGATATTACATGTCTTATGTGCATGGATAGTTACCTAGCTCTTCCAATTTTCTTTGCTATCATGCTGCTAAACTGCCAGATGAATACAATTCATATGTATCCTGTTATTGAGTATTGTAATTGCCAATAGACTTAACTAATGTTTGCATAACATAACAGAAATGCTATGTAAAATGGAATACAGATCTGCCTAGAATACTGTACATTACACAGTTATTGGCACAATATCCCACAATGCAAATCATATTTGCAAAGTAAGCCCACCTTTGACTGTTCATTTCACTTATACACCCATACATATGTCTACTGTTACAATATATCAACATATACTATCCCCTGTTATAGCACATACTTGTTGGACCAACCCTGACACTGACAGTGGCTGGAAAAGAATTGGTGAATTCCAAGCTCATATATATCATTCCTTGTGGTATATGAGGTGTTTGCCTTGTGACCTACAGCAGTACACACATAGAATACTGCAAGCATTACTACTGCTCAACAATACATCACTACAAGATAGCTATTTCCACTATATCCATTGATTACACTGTAATTATTACAGAACAGGTAATACATACACAGACATACTAAATGTTACACATACCTTCTTGGTAATTGGAGGTGTTATTGACTGGTATTTCAATCTTTTTCGGTTTGTGTTTCAATCTTCTGTTGGGTATTTTGTACTGTACTGCAGGTATATACAGATGGTTTGAATGTGTGACAATGCATCCTTTTATAGTTAGAGATCAGTAACACGCTATCCTGATCACCAACTGGTGTTCCAAAGTAGTTAATTACATGCACATCAGCTGTGCAGCTACTTCATTAGCCATTACCATGGCAACAGTGGAGTATAACTGAGTACTCCACTTGGGCGTTGTCCCTTTGCCTTACTTGTGAGGAAGACAGCCTGGAAGTATTGTCTGAAATCTATTGCAACAGCTGTATGGAGACAAGCACAAATATATTGTGTGTAATGCCTAGAATATTTGGTCTAAATGTGAGTACTGCTGTTAGATTTCTGAACATTGCTACTTGTGCAGGGTTTGTCTGTACCTAATATGTCTGCATATGTTTCAGTCTGGCCAGGATGTTTGACCAGCTCAAGGCTGTATAACCATGCATATAATGTTACGGGGTTTACAGTGTGCTCACCAGACATCTTTAATTTAGTGTAAATGTGTATCATACTGTGCTGATAATCAGTAATTGGTAACACTTCCTGGTTTAATTACTTGTCAACCCTCTGAAACAGGATTAGTTCAAATAAACCCTGCAACATCAGCAGCTGTTCCATTGTATAACAGCAACTATTTCACATGGGGCCATGTTAGTGTGTCTCTGTCCAGGTATGTCAAGGTTTCAGCAGATGTCGTACAGTGGGTGAATAATTGGTTATGGTATGACAGTATGCATTGTTGTAATTAGTTTGGGTGTGAGGGAGATGTTGGTGGGTGTACGTAGCAGATGCAGGTGTGTAGGAACTGCTTTTATACATATTCGATATGTGTGTGTTTTTTTTTTCCCTATGTGAACACCTATCTCTTAGTGGACTAATACTATGGTAATTGCAGGATGATTCATTAAGGCACTGTTAAATGCTTCCTGTATAGCATGCAGGTAATGTTAGTCCTTGAATCCTTTTGGCAATACATTGGAATGTAATAAAGATTTGCTAAATGAAAGATGTCTGTGTATTTCTGTCATGGATATTTGCAGTTATTGTAGTTGTGTTGGTGACTAACCCTATTTGGCTCATATCCATAGTAATAGTGTATTGGCATATACTCTTCATATGTTATGTTCATATTGTTTGGGGGAGGCAGAATGTGTGATTGCTATGGTCCATGTCATACTCAGATTTGAACACTTCGGATGCTGTATACACACATGTATGTATGTATGTATGTGTATATATATATATATATATATATATATATATATATATATATATATATATATATATATATATATATATATTTGTATATAGATATAGATATATAATATATATTATTGCATACGTTTATATGTACCTCCATAGATGTGTAGATGTTTTTAACCTATCTATATATCTACATATATGCATATCTCTATATATCGACATGTATCTATGTATCTCTCTCTCTCTCTCTCTCTCTATATATATATATATATATATATATATATATATATATATATATATATATATATATATATATATATATATATATATATATATATATATATATATCTATACAGCATACACCTTTCATTGGATACATGGCGGTTTGTCTTATTTCCACACAATTCACCCTTTTGTGTTTTAACCTGTCTGAATACACAGCTGGCATAGGTACATCTCAGGTAGCTTAGTGGTAGGTCCATCCGAGGATGTTGTACTTGGTTGCGGGTTCTAATTCTGGAAGTGGTTATTTTACCTCTCAGAGCAGGCACTGGTAGGGAAAGTGTGATTAATGCACATTTAAGCAGTTGTAAGCAATTTTGCCTGTGGTCTGCATGACTGTAAGCAAAGGTCACACCTATGAAGCACTTATCCGTTTAACTGTGTTTAAGCGCCGCTTTTCCATCCCGCAAACACACGCAAAACCGCTTGCAACTGCTTAAAAGTGCCTTAATCAACCTGCATCCAACAGCCCTTATTCTGACCCTCAAAATAAATTAACAGCCCTTGCAGGTCTTGAACCTGGGACCATGCACCCCGCACTCACTGACTTTACCACTAAGGCATCTGAGATATGTACAAATGTTATGGTGTTTAGAATATACATTTTACTATGGGCATTCCTCACTACTGAAAACAAATTTGACAGTCAGTTGGTGTACATATGTATGATACATGTTAATGTTCATATGTTTGTGGAATTAAGTGTTGCATTGTGACCTGACATGGTGTATTATGGATGAGAATGATTCTTGTTTTGTGTCCTTTTTTTATTGTTTCCATACTCTATGTATACACCTCCAGTTCACTTATTGGACATCCAACCCAGGCTCTCCTTGACGCATAATTTCATTACCCATCATTCCTCCACCACCCTAAACTCCACATACACAACAATCATCCCTTCTATGGTGAATTAAGTTAATATTAATAGTTATAATACCAGAGCTGCATGAGTTTTGTGTACACTTCAATTCCTTGGGACTGCTTCTGTGTCACGAAGTGTGTTCATAGATGTGTGTGTATATATATATATATATATATATATATATATATATATATATATATATATATATATATATATAGCTATAGATGTAAGTGTATATATATATATATATATATATATATATTTATATTTATATCTATGTGCAGACATCACTGACATATATATATATATATATATATATATATATATATATATATATATATATATATATTTAGTATTAATTTTTAACAGTTATACATATGTAGACTTGCATATGTTAATTCACAAGCTACAGTACATTACAATGTACTGTACATATGTACACAGAGTGACTGTCCCATTTGTGGTTAGTACTGTGGAATGCCTATAGTAAAAGGTGTAGTATAAAAACCATGAAACATGTATACAGCTCAGATGGCTTAGTGGTAAGTTCCATGACTATGGTGTGCATAGTCTAGGGTTCAAGACCTGCGATGCTTTAAAAATGTTTTTTACTCCAGAATAAGGTTAATTTAAGCAGTTGTAAGCATTTTTAAAAGTGTTTGTGCGACATTAAAGCAGCAGTTAAACAAAATTTAAAAATGTATAACCTGTGCTCGCAAACACAGCCACATCTGCTAGCTACTCAGGATATATATATTTCAGTGAAGTAACATCTCACTATGTACTTACATAACATTACAATCTCTGTTGACTTTACTCTCTGGCACACATGGGTTTATATGGGTGTTTCAAATGTTTATTATACTGAAGATTACTACCTAAGTATGCAAGCTGGGGTTAAGGTATACTTTTTAACATGAGAAACATCTTGACTTTATTGGGATTTTAACCACGAATGCACAGATACTATGCGAATGCTGTAACCATTACACTATTGACATTAACATTGCTTCTGCCTATTTCCTATTTAGATTATTTCTATGTGTTAGCTAGGCTAAGCAAAGGGCGGAGGCACACAAACCCACTGAGCTTCACTTACTCTTGAAATAAAAACATAACAAATGAAATGAGAGACTATTAATTAAATTCCTAACTGCATTAGGCATAGCCCCTCACTGACACACTTCAAGAGAAACCTTAATGTGTGAATGGGTAACAGAATATACACCCCTGGGATCATGTGTCCCAGAACCATACAGCCAGGGAGAGGGGGAGCCCCTCCAGTTTTATAGCTGCAAGACCTGTTGGGGAAATTGAATGGTGTTGATTTTTCATGTTAACATGCCCTTTTTAGATCACTAATTGTCCCAATCATCCTCCACCACCCCAGTCTTCAACAGCTTCCAGCATCTCTGCCTGGAATCACTTCATTGGCTATGCTTGACATAGGCTCAGTTACTTCATCAATGGTGCAGAGAAAGCCAACACACTGAAGCTATGCTTCTAAATGCCCTTGGGCAGATAGCCTACTACCTATCTGTGAATCTCTAAAGTACAGGCCATCACAGAAATAATATGTGAATAAACAGAGCTTTCAGATCACAATATACAGTGATAAATCACCATGTAGTCAGAAAACAGTTAAATACAGCAAGAAAATACAGAACACTGATACTTAATCACTCCAAAAGCCTATCTTGGAAGCTAGAATACTTGTATCAGTTTAAGGCTTTCTATTGCTTACCAGTAGGTTACCTACAGGAAAGATGAAACAAGCACAGATGGGAAACATGCATGCAACAATACCATACCAGCTTGCATGTGTCAGCCTTAGGCTTTCGAATACTGGCCAAGGCTCTTGGTGCCCCATGGTGCCTTTTTTAGGCAAGGCTCACAGGTGAATCCCCACTTCGTAAACAGCACAATAGCAAAATCAATGAGGGTTATGCTACTCAAAGCCAGGAGTTGTAATCACAACATTCATGCACTCACAGCACTCCTCAGTATGGACAACGTCAACATCTGTGCAGCAACTGAAACCTGTTTTAAGGCTCCTGAGAGCACACCAGCACTACCAGACTACAACCCATACCACACATTTCAGCCACAGAACATGGACTGACATAGACATGGAGGGGGTGTATTCATATTCATCAGGGATACCTACACCTCCAAGTTAGTGGGGCAGCATGATACCTCTGAGATCATCCATGTGCAGCTAACATCAGCCACAACTGCAATGCAAATTGTGGCCTGCTACAGATTACCCTCCATGACCCAGAACCACCACTCCACCTACCTCGAGACAGTGGAAAACATGACAGTCCTACCGAACACCCTGGTATTGGTCAATTTCAAATACCCTACCATTAACTGGGAAACTTACTCGAGTAATCACTTCCAGGCCCAACGCTTCCTGGAATTTATCACATCAAATGCCCTGTATTAGATGGTAAACTCCCTAACCAGAGGTGGAAACATACTAGAAGTGGTAATCACCAACATGGGTGACAGGTGCACCACAGCAGAGGTAAACCAGTCACTGGCTAGATCTGACCATGAACTATTCATTGATGATTTCCACACCCAACCATCTCCCCCACCCAAGGAAAACACAGTGAAAACATTTCCTACAGCTAACTTCACACTACTAAAGACAGAGGTGGGAGGTTTCACAGCCCCCACACCAAGGGAAAACACTGCTCAAGATACAGGAAGATTTACAAATGCACTCTATAAGCACCTACAAGGATGTATGGATCGTGCCATCACTGGTAAACCAAGACTCGCTCCTCCAAGACAAGGACACCAGTGTGGTGGACCCCTGCAATAAACGGGCTATACAACAGAAGTAGGACAGTAGTCCAGAAAAACAGCAAATCCCAAGAAGGGCAGACATCCGTGACCAGTATTAGTAAGAAACTTAGGTCCCTCATGAAATCACCTGAGGCTAATTTCAACAGAAAAATAGGCAAGGATTCAAAAGATAACCACAAAACCTTCTTTGGCTATGCCAAGGATCTAAGTGGTAACACACAGATTTGCACTGTGCCAGTGCAATATAGCACAAAATATACCAAACCTACTGATATCGCCAACATCCTTGCAGAAACATTAATTGCAAACTTCACCCCCTAAAGAGCCCACTACAATACCTGAAAAGTACAATATCCCAGACATCAGAGACACACAGGTGGAAATAGTCCTCTCAAACGGCAAAACACACTGTCAATGGAGGCAGATGATGTCCCAGACTGCGTCTTGCAAACACTACAAGACAAACTAACCCCCCACCTAATTAAGCTTTTCAACCTCAGCCTCTACACAGGCTACATGCCCATACAATGGCACATAGCAATGGTTATTCCACTCCACCAAGGTGGACCATGGTAACTACTACCCCATAAGCCTGACTAGCCTGGTCTGCAAAGCCATGGAGTGCATCCTCATGGCACTCATTAACAAAGACATTGGTAATCTCCAAACACTTGACCCAACCCAGGTCAGCTTGGTTGAGTGCAGATCATACCTACTGAACCTGTTTGATGTCTTACGGACAGTCACCAAGGCGTTAGATGAGGGAAGAGGTGGTTCACACATACTACCTGGACCTTGCCAAGGCTTTTGACACCATTCTCCACTCAGGTATTATTGATAAACTCACCAGCCTGTACATAAACCCATACATCACAGGATGGGTTGCCAACAGGCTAACACACAGATCCCACATGGTAAGACTAGCAGCCTCCAGGTCCAACTCTTAACCAGTCACAACTGGTGTCCTACAGGACTCAGTCCTGGGACCCCTACTGTTTGGCATATACTTCTCAGAGGTACAGGCAAACACAAGTGGACTATGGCAGACAATGTTTGGCAATGACTGCAAACTGGGAGCAATAATTGATAGTCCAGCCAACACAGTGCCACAAACTGCATGGTCATTCCATTTGGGAAAAACTAAACATCCATATTAACACATAAGTGACAGCCAACTTAATACAGACGAGGTAATAGGGGATCTGGGGACTAAGGTAGATAGTGTTCTCTCCTTTGACAATCATATCTCCAAAGTAGTTAGGACATCCTTCCATGTAGGTCATCTGATTACTAAAGGGTTCGCATCTAGACATACTGAGGTTATAGTGCCTCTTTACTCGTCACTCATTAGTCCCATCATAGAGTATAATAACCCATTTGGGATGTACCTCATAAGACACTTCTGACAGCTGGAAGGATCACGAACGTACCTCGCCAAGAGGATTACTGGCCGCAAACATATGTCCTATGCAGCCTGACTGAATAAACTCCTGCTTTACTCAGTGGCATCTCATTTACTCAGAGATTATCTCTGCTGGCCTACAAAGCCATGTCCAACTCAGGCTTAATGGATATGCTCCACCTATGGGAATCCATGTCACAGTGAGCCACACGCTGTAGTGAGCTAAACCTTGCCACAATAACTAGAACATGCTGGAGGGACAGATTCCTGTCACAGAAACTCCCCATGCTTTGGAACAACATCCCTAATTACATTATACAGAGTCCCTCACTAACACTCTTCAAGAGAAACCTTGAAGAGTGGATGGGGAACAGTAGATACATCCCAGGGATCCCGCCATTGGCTCTGCTCTACAGAGGGACAGTTAATTCATCAATGGGGTGGCAAAAGCTGACACATTTTGGCTAGGCTTATGAATGCCCTCAGGCAGTTAGCCAAGTACCTACCTATGAACTTATACATGCAGTATCACCACAGGCTGATAGCTTAATTTACTGTTCAGGTGTTGACTTACCTTGTGCCAATAGCAGTTGTGTGTGCAACAGTTGAGGGCTGCCTATGTTGGATGCACACAGTAGACTGCCTATACATGACCATTTATAGGTAGTCATGTGTGTGTGCCATCCATTTTTACTGTGTGTGCAGCTGGAGAAAGGTGTCTGTCCCTAGGTCCCTACACTGTCAGTGTGTGTGTGTTATACATTTCCTCCTTGCCAAGGCATGGGCATACTGGGCACTCCTCCGTCTGCCTACTGGGAATGGCTCAGGGTGTTCGTGGTCTGAGTTCCTCTGTGCCTGTGGCGCCCTTGGCAAGGGTGGTGGGCTGTGAGGGCCTTCACCATTCTGTCCCTGCTGCAGCTGTTTCCACAGGATCATATTGTGTAGCATGGCACATACTATGAAGATGTGGGCACACGTGCCTGGAGAGTACTGCAAGGCTCCACCAGATATGTCCAAGCAACGGAACCATGATTTAAGCATCCCAAACACATGCTCTATGATGATTATGGTTTGTGCATGTGCCTCATTATGGCGTTCTTGCATGGGTGTGTGTGCATTTCTGATGGGAGTCATCATCCACAGTTCCAGTGCATAGCCAGCATCCCGTACCAGGTGGCCATATGGGATGTCCCCCCTGGAAAATACCTGATACAGCTGTGAGGCATGCCAGATATGGGAGTTGTGATAGCTTCCAGGGCTGCCAGCCCACACATCCATGATAATGCCCTGGGCATTGCACACGACTTGGCAGTTGATGGAGGGGTATCCCTTGGAGTTTATGTAGTGCCTACTCTGCTCACAGGGTGATGACTTGATGTGTATGTCTGTGCAGTCTATTGCACCCAGTACCTCTGGGAATTCTGCCACATGGTGGAAGAGATGCATATTGCTGGCCAACTCCTTCTGCATTTGGGGGAAGCATATGTGCTCATTGGCATATGGTAACATGGCATCCAGGAGCTGGTGAAGTATCCTGGATGCTGATGCCTGTGAGATCCCCATGATATACCCAGTTGGCCTTTGAAAGGTACCTGTGGCTAGTATTCTCAAGCTTATACATACCTTCATATCCACTGGGATGGGTTCCCCTCTGTTTGTTTTGTCTCTGAGGCATGGCCAGCACAGCTCCACAAGTTGCTGTAGGGTGTCTCTGTCCACCCTGTAATGCTCTACTATCTCCAGATCATGTAGCCCCTGGTAGGTTACTCTGGGTCTGAACACTCTTCTCCTCCTCTGGTGCCTGAGGTGGTTGTCAGCATTATCCTCCACACCACCTTCAGTTTCCAATACATGCTGGTGGATCAAAGCTATGGCAGCCCCTAACATGTACATATTGAAAGTTCCCTGTATGTATACACTAATGGTGCAGAGTGTATGGGAATACACAAGTGTGTGTGAGGTGCTTTCACACTTTATACTATTGTGTTATGGATGCTGCTGATGTCATTGGCTGTGTATGAGCAATTCCAGCTGCAGGGTATCTTAATTATGGGTTTTACAGTGAGTGCTGCAAGTGTGGGGCCTGTAATGTGCAGTTATGCTTGCCTGCTTTAATTAATCTTTTGCCCTTTAATTCACTTTTAAACCTGGATCCCCTCCCATTGTCAGGCATGCATCCACCTGCCAACCTTCCTGTTTTGTACTTTTCCTTCTCAGTCATGTGTGGTAAAATGTGTTTTGTAGCTGATATAATGCAATTCTCCTTTGTTCTGCTGTGTCACTTTCTTTGCAGTACAGTCTCTTACCTTTCCTGTTCTGCAGGTAGCTGCTTGCAGCCTTGTTAGCTGTTGTCAATGGCCCACTGTAGGTTCCTAGGTGTTAATTAGTCATTTGTACTCCAATTTCCCCTGCTGCAACATTTCCTTATTTTTTTCCTATATCCTTCCTGTTTCAGCTCCAGTATGCATCGTGCAAATCTGTTTACCGAGTTTAAGCGTGTTTTAATCCCTGTTCACATGAATACTCGGTTACCTTGTGTGCTCTTAGCTAAGCAAAGCTAAACCCAGTTCAACACATCCCTTTCCTGCAGCTTTGCTTAGCTACAGGCAAACTGGATTAGCAATGCTCCAATGTGCTTAGAGCAAAAGTGACACACCCCTCTCTTGATGTCATCTTTATTTCATGGGCACACCTCGGTGTTATAACGCTACGCTGTGAGGTGCATCCTTACACCAGCAGGGAATCTGTGATTCACTATAACTCCTCTCATTTGCATGGAATTGACTACTAATTCCCAGATACCGCACATAACACTGACACAGCCCCTTAGCAACCCTTGCACCATGGTGTGGTGTAACATGCCTGCCATTGACTATTATGGGGAAATCATGATATGTGTTGCATTGCAGTTTTATTCTATATGTTTCTATTTTCATTGTGTTCCCATTAGCGCGCTGCTGCCCTATGCTTAAACTTTGCGATAGTGCGAAAAATAAAATTAAATGTTATTTTTATATTTTGTACATTTTTTTATGCCAATGGCTATATATATAGCCATTGGCATATATTAACAATATAATATGTGTGTTTGGCCAGCTGTCATGGCTCCGATTTTATGTTTGCAAAAATGTAAACCGTTTTTTACGGTTTACATTTCTGCATGCTTACACTACATCTGCACTGCTTCCTGGGTCACTAAATACCTTCATTTGCATGCTACACTGCTGCAAATGAGGTAATTAGCATACAGAGGCCAGGAGCTGTGCTGGCGTAGCATATGCAAGTAGTGCACGTGGAAATAGCTCATACCTGGATTGCTCACCGGCCATATTTGGTGTTGGAACGCCAATGCTACGCCTGCACCTGGCATAAGCTTCATGAATCCCAGAGTTGATATATTGTTATGTGAATTTTAGCTGGGCCTGGATGTTTTTCTGGGTAAGAAAAGGCTTCTGTCTTGCAACCCTACCCCATAGTCCAGACATAGGAAGAATACGGGAGATTGTTGTCACATGTAGTACACAACCAGTACTTGAAGGAAATTCCTGAAGCTCCTTCGGTGTTGCTCTAGGTCTCTTGGCAGCTTTGTCTTTTCATAATTTTGGAGGGACGTCCAGTTCTTTTCAGTGTCACTGTTGCCCCATATTTCCTCCACTTTTTGATGACTGTCTTCACTGTGTTCCATGGTATATCCAATGCTGTGGAAATTGATTTGTACCCTTCTCCTGACTGATACCTTTCAACAATTTGATCCCTTTGATGCTTTGTAAGTTCTCTGCGAACCGTAGCTTTTGCTGTAGCAAGCAACTGAGTAAATGTCAGGAAAATCCTACTAGGACAGCTGAACTTTATTTAGGTTTAATTGATGGTAGGTGTGTATCCAAGAAGACTGAATTCTGTAATTAAATCAAAAGGTGCTTCAACAAAGTATTAGTTTGAGTGTGCACACACAGCAAAGTATTAGTTTAAGGGTATACACACTTATGCAATCAGCATATTGTTTTTTTTTTTTTTTTTTTTATATTTTTCCCCTAGCAGATTTGTTTGTTTTTCAATTGAATTGTACAGGTTGTAGGTCACATTAAAGGTGGAAAAAGTTTTGAAATCATTTATTGTGGTTTCATTTTTTATATATCACAAAAACCTGGCATTTTAACAGGGGTGTGTAAACTTTTTATATCCACTCTATATACATGTAAAGGTGTTACTGTTCAATGCTAGGAGTCAAAACAAAAAATTCCACTCCCTATAAGCTCTCTTTACCCTAGAGAGTGCTGATGTCTGTGCAGTCACTGAGCCATGTTGAGCACACTGACAGTGCATATAATGCCTTTCATACATTTAGATCAGCTACTACACAGACAGGGACTAAAGGTGGAAGAATGTTGATTTATGTCAAAAATAAATATACCTCAAGGCTGGTCAAACAAGAAGAAGCACTTCAGCTTGTCTGCATTTAAATCACCATGGGCAAAATCCAATACCACTTCCTTGCAAGTCAGAGGTCCCCCTCTATGACTCAGGAAACCCATGCCATGTATTTAAGCTGAATAGAAGCACTTCCACCTAACCAAATATCATATTCATGGTGCACTTTAATTACCTCACTATTAGCTGGGAATCATATATGACACTACATGCACAGGCACAGAGATTCCTGGAGTTTGTAAACACAAACTCCCTGGACCAGATTGTCAATACACCAACCAGGGCAGCAACCATACTGGATCTAGTCCTCACTAACATGGAAGAGTGCTACACACTCCCTAGTGTAATCTCTTCTCTGGCAAGGTCAAACCACAAAATGGTCTTCTTTGAATTAAAATTAAACCTGAAAAATAAGTTAACCCTGGAATATTGAGGAACTACTCTAAGACTAACTTCTTACTAAAAAGTGATAATCTGACAAAAGTTCAAGCCCCCATATACCCTATGAACACTGCTGCCTACACAAAATTGTTCACAGAAACCCTGTACAAGCATGTTGGTTAATAGCTGCAAAGATGCACCTGTACTCAGCAGGAAAAAGTACAGAACTAACTCAAAAAACAAGCCACCCTGGTAGAATCACAACATCAATAGGCTGTATAACAGAAGAAAATCACGGCAAAAATCATGAGGTGCTGCACTCAGCAGGATAAAAGCACTCTCATCAAACTAAGCAAACATTTCAGAGGACAAATAAAGTTTACCAAAGTTAAATTTGAGGTAAATTTGGCCTCCATGGCCAAGGGCAACCACAAGGATTTCTTTAGCTATGTCCACAACCTTAAAGGCAACAAACAATTGAGTGCAAAGCTCATTGTAAATGGAACTACCTATACTGGTCCAGAAGATATAGTAAACCTACTGGCTGATAAATTCAGCTCCAACTTTATCCCACTCTCCCCCTCACACCTTCCCTTAGGGAATTACATCAAATATAATGCTCCTGCTCTCACTAGGGAACAGGTCCTTAATTCTGACTCTAAAGCCAAGAACACTGCATCAATGGGCCCAGAAAATATCACAGAATGCCTTCCAAATAGCAGGAAATGTGACCTATCAGGCCACCTGGAATTGCTGTTTAACTGTAGCCTTCAAACAGGTTTCATGCCTCATGAATGGAGAACAGCAACAGTTATCCCTCTGCACAAAGGTTGGGCCATCTACATACTCTGGAAACTACAGACCCGTAAGTCTCACTAGTCTTATACATAAAGCCATTGAAAGAATTATCATGGAAATGATCAACAGTGATATAATAACCTCCAAATACTGGACCCAACCCAGTTTGATTTAGTCAAGGACGGGTCATGCCTACTCAACCTGGTCGACGTCTTTGAGAAGGTCACCAAAGCAATGGATGAGGGCAAAATGGTTCACACTGCCTACCTTGACCTGGCCAAGGTACTTGACACAATACCCCACTGGGGCACTGTTGACAAACTCAAGAGGTTAGGTACAAACCTGCATGTCACCTGGCAGATAGCCAACTGGCACACAGACAGGACCCAGGATGTTAGAATTGTGGAGTCTACCTCTACAAAGAGGCCCAACCACAAGTGGAGTCCCTTTTTCTGGCATTCACTTCTCTGACATTAAGGCCAATGTCAATGGTTTCTGACTGACTAAATTTGCAGATGATCACAAATTAGGAGCTGTCATTGAATTCCACACTGACACAAATGTTCCCCAGGAAGGGCTGACACAAACAGACAACTGGTGTCAGAACCATGGACTAAAATTAAATGCCAAGAAATGCATAATAGTATCCTTAGAGAAGTCATCCACCCCTGGTAACTACCATATTGACAACACACTCCTTAGAGCTGACCCAGTAGTCAGGGACTTAAGGACACACATAGATAGTAAACTAGCCTTTGACCATCATGTGTCTACAATAGTGAGGAAATCATTCTATGTTCTGCAGCTTATAAACAAAGGCATGACATCTAAGTCCAAGGAAGTTATTGTTCCTCTATATTAGGCATTCATCAGACCTATCATTGAGTGCAATGCCCCTTTGGTATGTACCTAACTAGGCATATCCAACAACTGGAATGTCCATAGAGGTTCCTCACTAAAAGAATACAGGGCATAAGTAAACTGTCCTATGCAGTCCGCTTCAAGGTTATATCCTTGTATTCTGTCTCCTACAGACTTTTGAGTGGAGATCTATGCCTGGCATACAGGGCATTGTCAGACCCCACTCTGATGGACCTCCTGCATATCCACAAAACAAACAGGACTAGAATTACCAATTCTAAAGACTTAAACCTTGCCTGTGATATAAATAGGACCTACTGGAGAGACAGGTATGTATCTCAGAGACTACCCCATCTTTGGAACAGGCTCCCCATCCATGTGAAGAAGATTTCCTCCCTAGTCCAATTCAAGTGCCACTTGGACACTTGGATGGGGAACTGGAAATTCATCCCTGGTTTGATATCTATGTCTCTAATGGACAAAGGCAACCTGTAAATGGCTCATCTCCCAGACCCTTGCTTATAAATGTTTCATCTCCCAAGCCCCTTCTTACACTTATCAAGGGTATCAGAACTTGTCAGAGATTTGGCATGCATGGCTAGGCTTAAAAAGGTCCTTGTGGTCTTAGTCTAGTAAACACCTATGAACCTATGATAGTGTTGTAAGTTCTCTCTAGAAATGTACTAAGGGCTATGTTCCCAAAGGCTTAATGTTAACTTACACTGGAGTGAATTTTCTAGAGTTCTGTCCTATGTTAGTCTCTATGCTAGAATAGCATAGCATACGTGTCTTGCATTTTACTGATGTGTACATCTATGTGCTATGCACATGTGTGTTTTGAATGCATACTGAAAGCAGGTAAATTAGTAAATGTACAACAGAAGTATGTATGATCACCCGAGTACTGCGTACCATGTAATGTACCAAAGAAACTTAATGAGAAGGTGTGATTGGGAGACTGACTCAGTCATGGCCTTCTATTTCTGTAATCAATATATGAATAACATAACATTTAGAATGCTACATAATGATGACATTACACTTGTTTCTATTATACGTCTGTGTCTTGTTATACAATGCATAAATAAATCTTATAGGACATATCTGGTGATTGTTACTGTAACACAACAAATGTGCTGTACTGTGATGCAACTTGTGCAAATATCACATGTCCTGTTTCATACATTTTGAGTTTGTTAATTACATATCATATACTCCCTTTACAACTATGTTGGTGAACATCTGACATGACAGTAATAATTAGTTGTTTCAAGCTGACTGTGTTATGCGACATGACAATGCATTCCATGAAGCAATAGATAGATGTGACAATATAGAAGGACTTGCCATGTGTATTACACCCACATATATATCACTATTGTGAGGGTGACCTCCTTTCTGGGCCCTTCATAATGTTTCAGTAATATTTATTGTGCATTGTGTAATCTTTAGTTTGTTATACTATGCATATACCTATAACTACTGGCATGTTTTGTAACAGACCTGTCATAACAACACATTGCATTGTGTCACACAATGTATATGATGTCTGCTTATATACATACATCATGAATATGTATGTTAACTGCACACAAACATAGCCATTCCCAGTGCACAATGCACATATGCCAGACATTGGCTATTTGCTTCAATGTACCTTACAAGTATTTGTAGTCCATCTTGTGTTGTGGACACATACATGTGCACTGTGCCTTCTTGGCTATAGTTGTCCGGCCTTATGCTTTCACTACTTTCTTTTGCTGGCACTTGCTCACTGATGTGGGCCTGTTTTGTCCATCTCATCCCCTTCCCCCTTAAACCTTTGTCCTACATATTTCACATATACATTACATGGCATATGTATATGCAAATGGTTACTTTCCTGTTATGTACCATCATTATTATGTAGGTATACTGGTATACTATGACCTTGTGCCACTGTAATGGGCATTATACACATGCAAGGCATATGCACACATGGTGCTGGCAACTGAGTAGTTTCTATCAATGCTTATGTTGCACTTATGTGTTGCACATTACCCAGATATTAGTGTGCTTCCTGCCTATGTACAGGCTTACATTTCTTAGCTTTTATTAATCATATATGTATCACCGTTTACTACATATTCCATGTTATTGGTGTGGTTATTTGTGATGAGCCTTCTTTCTGTATGGCTTATGTAATGTGTTACATGTCATACATCTGCATTGTATGACTGCATTAATCTTGGCTGCAATACTGCTGTTTAGCACTGTGCTTAGTTGTGTGTTCTTTGCAAGTAGGGTTGGAAGTTCTAGTCTGTCCTCTGCTTGTCTGCTCTTACCTTTCCTTGCCTGCATTTGCACATCCTTGTTGTTACATTTCTTACATTAACACTGCTGACAGCATAGTGGATTATGATGTCTGATATCCATTGTGTACAGCAATGACAGCGCTTCCTATTTAGTGTTCTTCGACACACACTGATTAGGTTCATAGGTTCATAGGTAGGTACTAGGCTATCAGCCCTACTGCCTATACAAGCCAAGCCATAACAATTCCCTGGCTATTTCTTCCCACACTATTTACTTCCCTGGACCCCTGTCTAGCAGGGCGACTGACGTGATCCCCGGGGTGAATTTCCCTTCTTCCATCCAATTGTCAAGGTTCCCTTTGAAGAGGGCCAAAGAGGCACTCTGCTTGACATGAATGGGCAATCTATTCCAGAGTCTGGGGAGTCTCTGGGTCAGGAATCTATCCCTCCAGCATGTTTTGTTTATTGTGATGACAAGGTTTAGATCCCTGGAGCGTGTGGCTCTGAGGGATTGGGATTTCTTTAAGGGTAGCATGTCCAACAGCTCTGGATTTAACATGGCCTTGTATGTTAAGCAGAGATCGCCTCTGAGTAGACGATATGCAACAGAGTATAGCTGGAGTTTTTTAAGGCGGTCAGCGTAGGGCATCTGCTTTAGGCCTGTGATTCTTTTAGTGAGGTATTTCTGTGGCCTTTCCAGTTGTTGCAGATGCCTTGAGAGGTACATACCAAATGGGGCATTGTATTCTGAGGGATATGTACAGTGGGACAATGACCTCCTTTTTTCTGGATAAAAAGCCCTTAGTGATGAGGTGTGCCACATAGAAGGATTTCCTGACTGTTGTGGCGATGTGGTTATCGAAGGTGAGACCACGGTCCACCTGTGTCCCTAAGTCTCTTATTACACTTTTGGTGTTTAGTGTACTGCCACCTATATGGTAATTCATGGATACATGTTTTTTCCCAAAGGTGATAACTATACATTTCTTGGCATTGAGCTTGAGCCCATGGCTCTGGCACCAAGCATATGTTTCTGTAAGACCCTTTTGTAGAGTATCTACATCATTTGGGGATTCAATAATGGCTCCCAGTTTGCAGTCATCTGTGAACTTTGTTAGCCAGAGTCCCTTAGTGTTGGCCTGTACTTCATAGACGTAGATGCCAAACAAGAGCAGTCCCAGGACTGAACCCTGAGGTACTCCACTTGTCACTTGTCTGGAGCTGGATTTGGAGTCGGCTACTTTTACAGTGTGGGTTCTATCAGTAAGCCAGTTAGCAACCCATTGGGTGATGTAGGGATTAATGCCCAGCTTAGTAAGTTTACCTATGATTCCAGAGTGAGGGATGGTTTCAAAGGCCTTGGCAAGGTCTAGATAGGCTGGGTGGACCACCTTACACTTGTCCATGTCTCTGGAGGCTGATTTGAAGAAGTCAATCAGGTTCAGGAGACAAGATCGGCCCTTCACGAACCCAAACTGGGTGGAGTCCAGTGTTTGAAGGTTGCCAATGTCTTTGTTTATAAGTTCCATGATAATATGCTCCATGGCCTTGCAGATAAGGCTTGTCAGACTGATGGGACAGTAGTTTCCAGGATCCAAGGTGGATCCCCCCTTGTGGAGTTGGATAACTGCAGCTCTGCGCCACTCAGTGGGCATGAAACCTGAGGTGAGGCTATGATTAAATATGACACTTAGGTGAGGTGCCAGTTCATATTGTAGTTCATGTAGTACACAGCCCGGGATCATCTGTCATACTCATTCTGATATGACTGTCCCACAGTCTATAAAATTTGAGCATTGATTTGTGCATTGGCACATATGCATTTTTGCAGTGCACCACGGCTGGAATGCATCCCTACCCTATTTGTTATTTTTCCTTTGCCCATGTTGCATAGTCTATTTGTGTGCTGTCTGTGTACCTTACCTATCTTTTGTGAGCATTACCAGCCTTTGTCTGCCATGTCTTGTAATATTTTTTAAATGTTTTACCTACTCTTTTGCCCATCTCCGCTTTTTGTATCTTTTGCAGTTTTTCTTCTTCTTCTTCATCTGGCTTTTCCTGGTTAGGGGTCACCACAGGAGATCACCTGTCCTCTCATGATTGGCAGTGGAGTGTTACAGTGTCAAGTTGCCAGCCTGGCACCCAACCTTCCTCAGAAGGCACTAACTTTTCCATTTTTTCTATTTTTCAAAAAAAAAAAAAAAAACAACAGGGGCTATTCCAACCAAATAAAAATATTAAAAAAATGACCATGACCCTGTGACTCTCCTGCTCACCATATGTCCCATCATACCTCTTGTGTGCCTCTCTTCTTCAACCTCTCCTCACCTCTAGTATTCTATCACCTTATTTTCTTGTGTGTGTGTTTGTTACTTGTGTCCTCCAAACACGTCCTTCTCCAAATGTTATCTACTGATAGCCATAGTGGCAGTAATTGTAATTGCCCTTCACTTTACTTAATTAAAATTTTATTAGAAATTTTGCAGCTGATGTCAGATTCCACAAATTATGACAGGTGTATTGATACACGTCTGTTTAGGTATAACAATATCTATAACTGTTTACTGATATGTGTCACTTACAGACATAACTGCTGATGTTCATTTGCTTTCATTCAGTGCATGCCACATATTATGGAAAGTTTCATTAGGCTTATAAACCTTCAGTACATGTGTGTTGGTAATGCACAGACATATATTACTTTTACACATGAGTTTTCCTTGAATATGTATGTATTTTACATGACTGATTATGGTTGCACTGATGTTACTTGTTATGTCTGCCTTGTGCTAAGGTATTCTGGCATCGACAAAATCAATGAGATTGTAACAGATTGTGCACTATTATTGCTATTAATACCTTAGTCTTGTTATAGTATATGTACTTATGTATATCTCTTTCTCTATCTCTATGTTTCTCTCCCTAGATATCTATATCTATCTATATGTATATATATATATATATATATATATATATATATATATATATATATATATATATATATCATATCATATATATACATATATGTATAAATAATACTATACATTGCTAAATATATGTATATCTATGTTTATCTATCTGTATCTATCTATTGATATATCAGTATATATAAATACACACACACACACACACACACACACACATATATATATATAGATAGATAGATATATAGGTTTACTATTACAATCTCAACTTTGGAATGTATGCCTATGAATTATTTGAATTATTTGAATTATTCGAACTACAGATGTTGAAATAGTTCATATGAGCACATTCAAAATGTTTGAACATTATATTTGCGAATGTCCTGTGCATTCACAAATATAAACGTTCAAAGGGATGTACAGAGATCATGGTACAGTGCGGTTTGGGAAATACATCTCCTTCCTCACTGTAGTGCGATCTCGGAGTTGGAATATATAGTTAAGGGGTGGGGGGGTTGCAGGGGGTCTTGCCCTCCTGTATACACAGGATATTAGTTGTAGGAGTTCAGGATTTATGGCAAGGGTGGCATTGTCGTTAATTGACGTAAAATGTCAAGTTCGACATTTTTGGCTATTACTGCAGATTTATGACTGAACAGTCATAAATCTGCAGATTCAACATTAATTGTCGACATTTAGGTAGTAAATTTATTTTGACTTTCAATATTTTAATAGTAAATCATATATATATGTGTATATATATATATATATATATATATATATATATATATATATATATATATATAATATGTATGCGTGCTTCATTTCGTCTAAGATACTTCACGTTGTTACAAATTATCTAAAAACTTCATTTAAAATGCATTTAATCTAAAACGTATTTAGTTGAATCTTGTTACATGTGGCACTTCATGTTTTGGAAATACTCCTCCTTGGCTGTCTCTCTTTCGATTACCATGTAACATGCATACTGTTTTCTTCTTTACTTTTACAGTGATCTCAGAGATTTAGAGCTAATTTAAAATTTTTATTTCTAATTTTACAATAAAAATGGTGATAGCCATTTGCGAAAGAAAAAAACCTCTCAGATCAGTAAACTTCTCTTCCCTTGAAACTTAACATTTATTAAAAGTATATCTGGCAAGTGATTAAACTGCAACAAGTGTGCCAAGATTCTTAGTCATGTAGCCTATAGTGAAAGACTAATTCACTATTATGCGAAGGATGCAGGAATACAAAAGACAATGTATAATGCATTTGCAGAACACTGTGCAAGTATCCCTTTTCAGTGCAGCCCGGGAGCACTGTCCAGTGTTGTGACCTAGTCGGAGTCTGTCAAAGGAAAAATATACTTTAAAAATGATCAATACACGGTAGGTTCAGGTTAAGGCACGTTAATCTTGCAGCAAGGAGACAAAAACATGCTAATACAGAGTTTGTCTAACTAGAATCAGGAAATGCAAGCATTTTTCTACATTTTCTAATAAGACATTGCCTACCAAGCTGACGTAGCAAATCACAAGTTTTAACATCATCATTACGTAGTAATTGTTTTTGTAAATTTCTGCTTGTACTATCAATTTTTGTGAGAAACTTCCTAAGAAAAACAACGTGGCCTTGGCTACCACCGGTTAGATATATGCAATGTTACCATTCAAGGTACTATGGCTAATTTGAATACAAAGCAAATATAGATTGCAGTTCATTTCTCCAACAGTTCTCTTGTTTGTTTTATCTCTTCTTTTTGCAGCTGTGTGTGTTCTCATACTTCGAACAGAGCTAATTGTTCAAAATCATTACATTGTAGAATATGGCATTGTTCATTCATTGCTTCCTGACCTAGCAGATAATCACCTGCTTCTCAAGTACATTTCCAAAAGGCATAAACATGAATTTTGCTGTGCTAGCAGTTACTAGGTCAGAGGGCATCTTGCAAGTTTCAGAAAGCTTAGTGCAGTTTGAAAAGCATCTTTTAGTCTCATATAAAACTAAGCTGTATATAAAATACTGCATATAAAATAGAATGAAAAACATGTTAACTCATTTAGTTTCTAATTAGCATTAAGCACACACATTAATACACATTTTTCTGACAGAGTCACACAGTAGAACACAACTCAACTCATCCAGTGACATGCAATGGTTAAGGGAATTAAACCCTGCACTATAAGAAGCAGCTCAAGCATGCTTTACTCATCTACACTGACTGCCAGACAAAATCTGTTGTAGGCCAACTCTATGCATTTGTCATACACATGCCTTCAAAAAACAAGCAAAATTAAAAAAGAATTTAGTGTTAAAATGTTAATGCTAAACTTGCAGACTTCATGCTGTTCAGATTTTTCACAGCTAAATAATAGAAATGCTAACAACAGAACAAGGACACCATAGATCATATCCAAAGAATGTGGCTTGTATGATGATATTCCTGTTTAATATAATGAGCTCTGCACTAAATAACTATATATATATATATATATATATATATATATATATATATATATATTTGAAAGAGAGAGGGAAAGAAATAGAGAGATATCCACATGTGCACATGCTCACATGCACACACACACACACACACACACACACACACACACACACACACACACACACACACACACACACACACACACTCAAAGCCATCTGTTACAACCACTTGTATGACACCTTAGAGATCTACTTGAGATCAAGTGAATGAATGAGTAAACATAAATAATGGCCCAGAAATGTATCTCAGCTCACTGCAGTCAGAACTATATAGTGCAACCCATAGAAACTCCCCTCTACTCTCACCTTGTTAACTCATAATCAGAGGCAAAGACCCAGAATGAGGAACATATTTCAAATAGTTCTGATATATTTAGAAATTTGCTAGAATAACAAGTTTTACATTAGTAAGCATTTTCTGAAGGATATAAAGTCTTTATCTACCATGCCTGTCATTATTTAGTGAATGCAATTCCCAACAATTTACCATGAAGCCACACATTTTATAAGAAACAGACCAAAATCATTTAACCACATCAAGTCTTCCTTCTCCGTAACCTCCCTAAACAATACCCCTATAAAAGTCGAATCTAGCACAAAAACTAATTGGCATTAGCAATGATGATCAACTAAAATTTGATCTGCACATTAACAAGTTCTATCCCAGTATATCCTTACTTGAACTGGCCCATATACTCACAATTAGTTTCCAGTTCCACTGATTGTTCCTGGTAGGCAACCTCCTCTCCTGGCTCAACCTGATCCGTTCGCCCTACAGGCTCACACCGCTCCCCTACCCTACCCCCAATTTCCACCCACCCCAGTACCTCTACACTTACACTTTTGAAACCACACCCTCTCCCTCATTACCCAATACACTCCTACATCATCAACATACGATCACCTTATTACACACACACCCTATCTGCCACTAGTCACCTCCCACAATACAAAACCTAACCTGCTCCTCTTCCTATTCAGTATCTTTTATACCCTCACATTACTTCAAATTTCAGCATGCTATTAAAACCTACAGCTTTCTCAACTCAAATATTACTTCTTCTAACCCTATCCTATATCTACTATCTTACACAGCCCCTTACTTCTCACCACTCACCATCTTTTCATATTACAAACTCACTCCCAGCACTACACTCATACTAGTCTATTCCAATATCCCCCAATCTATATCCCATCAATAATTATCAGCTCTTTCCCTAGAAACTTATTTCTCCATATAAGCACCCTACCCCATCTCTAACCAACCAAAACCCCAGAAATCTAACAATACTCAACTCCAGTACTAAACAATTCAAGTACCTCTCCTGTATTATTCAACATCTAATTACTATCCTCCTGTCTGGTGACATACACCCAAACCCAGGCCCTCATACCCCTTCCTCTATATCCAAATCCACCCTATTCACCTCTCTAAATGCCCAAAGCATAGATAACAAAATTTCCAACCTCCATGCCTGGCTTCTCTACAATAAACCAGACATCTTGCCTATTTCTGAAACTTGGTTAAAACCTCATATAAAAGACTCAGAAATAGTACCACCCAACTACTCCATCATTAGAAAAGACAGAACCAATGCTGAATTAATTCTGGCCCTACTTCAAGTAAATAGACACAAACACATATATGTAGCCTCCCTGTACATTTCTCCAGGAGACAATATCTCAGTACTCGAAGATATCCTCTCCTGGCTTTCTACTAATATTAGCAATTAAACTATTATACTGGGTGACATGAACACTAACTAGTCCTCATTTCAGTCACTCAAAAACTCCCTACATATTAGCCTTTATAATTTATTTCAACTTATCAACTCTCCAACCAGACCCTCCAAAGATTACTCCAGCAGTAGTATCCTAGACTGGATCTTAGTCTCTCACCCTCATTATTTCTCTGATAGTGGCATACTTCCTGATTCCCTCAGTGATCACATCCCCACTTTTGCTCGGTGCCTTACTTCCCCCTTACAGTTATCACATAACTATATCTCCACTCACTACCTAAATAACTTAAATCACACTGCCTTTTATAACTCTCTAAAATCAATAAACTGGACCCCTCTAAGAACTTTATCCTGAGAAAACGCTTTTATCTACTTCAATGCAATTTTCTAAACCTCTTAGACAGCTACGCCCCCCCCCTAAAATCTAAAAGAATAAAAAACAAAACTGCCCCTAGGCTAACCAAAAATACACTAGCTGCCATGCACCTTAGAGATAAAGGCTGGGTACACCACCAGAAAAATAAGACTCCCTCCACCCTCAATGAATACAAAACACTTTGCAACAAAGTCAAAAAACTAATTATAGCAGACTGAAAAACTTATTTCTCCTCACTACAAAATAACCATAAAACAAATCCACAAAAATTCTGGAATGGTATCTCCACTCTCCTTAATCCTAGCAAAATGAAAACCCTATACATAGATCTGGCCACCCAATTTAACTATTTTTTCATCGACTCAATTTCCAAACTAGCCTCCTCCTTCTCTAAAAACACTATACCACCTACTTTAACATCCCCTCCCAAGGCCTCACCTTCACCATCACTTCCCAATACCTTCATTCTCAACCCCCTCCTTTTTCCATAAAACCCATACCCACATCTACCATAAAAAAAATTCTACAAAAACTAAAACCATGCTCCAGTGCCCCAGATAACATATCCTCATACTTCCTAAACATAGATGCTGATGCCATTGCCTTACCTATCAGTATACTAATCAACCACTCAATCCACGAAGGTCATGTACCCCTACAATGGAAAAAAGCCTTCATCAAACCCCTGCATAAAGGGGTAAAAATAATAATATTCCAAACTTCCGCCCTATTGCCATCCTATCCCCCATTTCTAAACTCCTTGAAAAATGCATCCATCTACAACTTCTACCCTATCTTACCAACAACCACTTACTAACTCCCACACAACATGGATTTAGACCTTCGATAACCACATCGCCATAACAGTCAGGAAGTCCTTCTATGTGGCACACCTCATCACTAAGGGCTTTTCATCCAGAAAAGAGGAGGTCATTGTCCCACTGTACTCATCCCTCATTAGACCCATTATAGAATACAATGCCCCATTTGGTATGTACCTCTCAAGACATCTGCAACAACTGGAAAGGCCGCAGAAATACCACACTAAAAAATCACAGGCCTAAAGCAGATGCCCTACGCTGACTGCCTTAAAAAACTCCAGCTATACTCTGTCGCATATCGTCTACTCAGAGGTGATCTCTGCTTAACATACAAGGCCATGTCAAACCCAGAGCTGTTGGATATGCTACACTTAAAGAAATCCCAATCCCTCAGAGCCACACACTCCAGGGATCTAAACCTTGTCATCACAATAAACAAAACATGCTGGAGGGATAGGTTCCTGACCCAGAGACTCCCCAGACTCTGGAATAGTTTGCCCATACATGTCAAGCAGAGTGCCTCTTTGGCCCTCTTCAAAAGGAACCTTGACGATTCGATGGGAGAAAGGAAATTCACCCCAGAGACATCAGTCACCATGCTAGACAGGGGTCCAGGTAAGTAAACAGTGTGGGAAGAAATAGCCAGGGAATTGTTATGGCTAGGCTTGTATAGGCCCTAGGGATGATAGCCTAGTACCAACCTATGAACCTATGAACCTATGAACCTGGCCACAGCACTACCACTGCCCTTCTTTCCTTCCTAGAAATTGTAACAAAGCCCGTGACTTTGGCTGTACCATATCTACCCTCCTACGTGACCTCTCTAAGACCTTTGATACCATATCTCACAACCTTCTCCTAGCTAAACTCTGTAATCTAAACCTATCCTTTTCCTCTCTCAGCTGGTTCAATAGTTACCTGTCAAATAGACAGCAATCAGTCAAATGGAAAAAGCTACCTCCACCTTCCTTAACACACCCACTATTGTCCCACAGGGTTCCATACTGTGTCCCCTCCTTTTCAATATATTCATAAATGATTTCCATCGCTCAATCCCTAATGCAAAACTTATCCAATACGCAGATGATTCAACTGTAATCTGTTCTGCCACCTCCATCCCCACTCTCATAAAGCTAACACAAGAGGCTTTCTCTACCACTGAACAATGGATGTTAGATAATCACCTAGCACTCAATGCCTCAAAAAAAACCTAATTTTATTTACCCCTTCTGAAATAACCATTATTGAAAAAAATTCATTCTCCATCAAAAGCCAGAACAACATATCTCTCGAATTAGTATCTGAGGTGAAACTCCTAGGTGTCCATATTGATGACTATCTCAAATTCAACTCCCACCTACAAAAAAATATCAAAAAAAGCACCAGAATCTTGGTCTGCTTTATAACCACAATAGCTACCTCATTCCTTCTACTAAGTTAATTCTCTCTACCACAATCCTCATACCTTCTCTTCTTTAAGGTGCTGCACTCCTAACAAACCTACAATCCTCTCTTAAGACAAAACTCTCCTCTTGCTATTATAAAATTGCCAAGTTTGCTACTAGCCACATGTTTTCTACTGATCACTGTGTAGCCCTTCATAAATTAAATTGGTTAGAGCTCCCCAATTATCTACCTATATTCAACTTATTCATGCACACAAACTCATTTTCAGCCCCTCCCTCTGTTCCTCCCTAATCTCTACCTTTAAAATGCAGCTCCTTGATAGACTCTTATGATCTAATAATCAAAACCTAATTCAGCAGTTTAAACCTACCCGTCCCAGTCAATAATCTCCTATCCTTCACCCTTGCAGGTCAATGGAACTCCCTACCACCATCCATCCATACCACCAGAAGCCTCTCTTCCTTTAAAAACTCGCTTAACTCACACCTTATATCTCAGTGGAAATGCTCCTGCTCCCACCCCACATAACCTCTTCTCCTCTCTTCACCTCTGACTTCTCCTATTTTATATATGGTTTAGCAGGAACCAGTCCCTGTGTATATAACTACTCTAAATTTACAATGCTGACTTTTATCTTAGAAATTGTTTCTTTAAATGCAATGTTTTTATGCTGTACTTAATGTAACCAAAACTTTGAGTGTCATTTTTGTTTCAGAAATTGTATGTTTAAACTCAATGTTTTTACTAGTACTTTTGTACTTTCTGTAACAAAAGCTTTTATTTTAATTTTGTTTGTTTTTGGAGCTTTTCTCCCCAGGACTTCATTGAAAACAGGTTCTTCTTGGCCCAATGGCCTATCCTGGTAAACCAGCTACAAACAACAAACAAACAAACAATTGCATCGGAAAAAAAACATCAAAAGCTAGGACTTCTGTATAGCAATAATAATTTCCTCACCCCTGAAGCTAGGGTTACTCTATCTCATGACTACTTTCTACCTTGCTTAACTTACTGCTCCCAAATACTCACAAATCTGAACTCCTCTCTACTCCACAAACTAGAATTGACCTATCACAAGATAGCCAGATGTGCAGCTCAACAAACATATAAATCCCACCACTGTCTCTCCCTAAAATACCTGAATTGGCTCGAACTACCACACCTGTTTCTCTAATCTGAGCTCCAAATCATACACTCCATTCTATATCAGCCAGCTTTCTGTCCAGATATATCATCCCTCATCTCCCTCTGTTCTCCTATCAGACATCTCCAAAGTGCAAACCAAGACCGATTAACTGTTTACAAACCTAAATCTAAGACAGAGTGCAACTTATACAGCTACCACCCCTCAATTGCATGGAACAAACCCCCACTAGAAATAAGGAACCTTACCCCAAACAATTTAAGTTAGCCACCAAAGACTACTTCAAAAAACACTGGACCTGCCACTGTTTGTACCATCCCTGACCATAACCAACCAACACAGTCCTGTTTAACTATTACATCCCATTCCTTCTTTGTACCTTCCAAAACTTTTCCTGTAATCTGCGTTTTGAACTTTAGATTAGCAAACTTTTTTAAATGACATTTTTGCTTCTTATGCTTTAACTGCTATCGGGCTTTTGTTTATAGTATTGTATAACGTGACGACTACTGAATGAGATTTGTAACTTATTGAATATCTCTATAGTAATTTTGAATGTTTTGGAGCTTTTCTCCCCGGACCTCCTCTGAAAAAGGCCTTTGGCTTAGTTGGACACTCCCGGTCAACAAATGTAAAATAAATAAAATAAATAAATAAATAAAATATCTCTCAATTTCTTTGGTGAATAATTCTAGACAAAGCCAAAAATATCAAGAAGACAGAGGCCCCAAAATGGACAGATTTTAAATTTTATTTTTTTCTATTTAATTTGCTTGTTAAACAAGTAAACTCACTGGATGAACTGTCCCTTTTCAGTGGTGACCTGAGAGCAATGGCCGGTTAAGCCTTTTTCCTAAAGTTACACAGTAGGCAAATGAAGGTAGAAGGATTCAAACCCTGTACTTTTGACTGACTGGAATCAGCTTGTTAACAGCCTTACAGACAACTTTAATTCACTTAAAAAGTTAATAGAAGAATGGGTTATTTATCAACAAGGACCATAAAACTCTAATGACTAGCATTATTGACTCACTGTGATCATCAGTGATTTAACAGAAGAAAAATTATAAAAGGCAGAGGAAAAATATGAGACAAAATCAGTGACAGTTGAAAGGTAATATACACATGTACCTATACACATGCTCAGTTTCCACTCATCAAACGTCAAGATGCTAATTGCTGATGATACTAATTAAGACTTGTAGTGAATAAAAACGCTTCATGATCTAGGCAAAAGGAACTGCAATGAAGCAGACTCAGATACCTAAATATTAATGGTCTATATTCTATCACAGTAAAACTAAAACAAGACAAGGTACTTAACCCTAATGCAAACAATCTCTGCAGTAAAACTCATAATAATAACAGAGAAAGTTACTGGGCATTAAAGTACGCATATTAGCGTACCTCTCAATTATCTCTGATTGTGTCTCAAAAATTTGCTCTGTCTCTCCTATTCCCACCCTTAAACTGGTTATTTTGTGAGAAATGGTGGCGAGTGGCACTTATTGTCAATAATGAGAGTTACAGACTTATTTTACTTCTGAAAATGCATGTTAATTCATATTTGCTATTTCTGTCAACTTCTCAAGTTAATAGCAGTAATATTTAAAAAAAAAAAGTGTCATTTAATATTTTTGGATTTGTTCACGAGCCTAGAGGTAGGAGGTTGGGAGCTATACATATTAGTTAAATCAGAAGCTTGGTTATTGGCCCACCTCCACCCAAAGGAAAAAAAAAACCTGTGAGTGTCTCTGTTCAAGATTTGCCTCATATTCATCTAGTAAAACCCATCACTTCATAGTCCTAAAGGACCTAAATTGGCTAGAACTCCCAAATCAGCTAAACTACTCCCAACTCACCACTGCCCACTAACGTATCTATAACCCAGATAGTTGCCCCTCTCTATAATGGGTATTACTTCCAAGCAGCAACAACAGAACCCCATGCTCCAATAACAAATCTTTTCCAGCTGTGAGCAACTCAAAAAAACTCTACCAGAAACTCACTCTAATCTCTCTGTGTCTCAGAACTATGGAACTCCATCCCATTAGAATTAAAGCTTAAGAAAACAACAAATGCTTTAAAAGGCTGCTAAAACACCACCTGCATGGCACCAGGCTCTGCTCTTGCTCTACACCTGGATAATTTATGATTCTGAAGACAATACTATCTGCAATGCATCTGACAAAATGATAGCGGCTCTCTAGTAAATTCCCATATGGTGATTACTACACTTTTCCTTCTATCTACTACTATAAACATTTAACTTATTATATTTCTTAACTACCTGCTCCTACTTAATCCTTGTTCTCCCTCATCATACCCTTACTTACTAATTTCAACCCAAATGACAATCTTTGTTTCCCCGTTTTTTTTGTGTTTTTGTCTGCTACAACCTTATATAAATGCACAGGTAATCTCTTATTTTCTGCTCTCCCTATAGTCAAAAATTGTATGATACAGGGTTAGCATTAATCATGAAAATATTATATCATCATCAGCCCCCTTTTTCCCATTTTTTCTACATGGGGTCAGGGTATCGTGTTAAACTGTTGCCAACTCTCTCCATTCAGTGCCACACTCCTGCCTTCTTCAACACTCATGCCTGACTGTCGCAGATCTTCTTTCACACAATCCATCCACCTCTTTGCTGGATGTCCTCACTTCCTCTTACCTTCTTCCTGTCTGTCCCAAATCTTCCTCAACAGAGTTTCTTCTGTTATTCTGCACTTGTGTCCAAGCCACCATAATCTGTTTTCTTTGATCTTTTCTGTAACTGGAGCTACTTTGGCTTCTGCTCTTATGTCCTCTTTTCTTCATCTGTCCCACAGTGTGCATCCTATTACCTTTCTCAGGCACTTCATTTCCATCACCTCTAACTTCTTCAGCTATTCTGCCTTTACTGCCCAGGTTTCTGTACCATACAGTAGTACTGGTCACACCACTGTCTTGTATGCCTTTTTTTCAACTTCTTTGGCATTCTTCTGTCATAAACTACACCTGACACACTATGCCAGTTGGCTGCAGTCCCTCTGATTCTAGCTTTGACTTCTTCATTCAGACTTCCCTTCTCCTCAACCACCCCTCCCAGATACTTGAAGCTGTTTACTTGTTCCACTATATTTACTTCTGTCTCTATTCTCAGCTTCTTCTGATTTTCCCAATTTGCTGCCATTACTGCTGTCTTATCTGTACTTAGTTTCATCCCATGTGCCTTCAGTTTTGCATTTAATGATCACGTATGTGCTACATTATGCCTACACAATGTAAGAGTGTTAGTGTGATGAGTAGCAGTGCTAAACAAATATGCATGCTACTCATCATGCCTAGACATTTGTAAGCACCTTTTTGTGGCCAGCAATAGTGTTTACAGCCATGGAAAGGTACTTGCAAGCATGAGCACAGAATGTAAGTAAAACAGCCTGCATGTGGACAGTACATACATATGAGCATGTGCTGTAGCCCAGACAAATTAAGGGTGAATACAAGGAAAGAATACAGAAGGAGAGGAAGTGAAATGGGAGAAATGAACAGAAATAATAACTGTATTATAGAGCATAATTAATGTTGAATGGGAAATATTTAAAGTGTACTTATCTTCCGAAGGCAAATGTAATGAATGTGTATAAGAAGCATTTCTGACATAAATCCTGTAATATTGATGTTATGATAATTAATGTGAGTGATGATTCTGCAGTTTTGCACATACAAACAGACATGCCAATAAAGGATGGGTTAGGGACAAAAAGTTGCAGTATAACAAAGGGGAGTGAAAATGTGATATACAAGTTAATTAAATGCTGACTTGAGATAACAGCAATGACAGAAGAGACTTTATGGGATGAATGCACAGAATGCATTTATTGCATATGCGATGTATATTCAGGGAATTTAAGTATGCAAGATGACCTTCCAATAAATTATCCACCTTAGTGTGTATACACATGAAGAAAATGACCTTACAGCTGTAATGTCAGGTAAATCAGAACTGGACATGTTTTTAGAAAGAAATGACAGCTGTGCAAATAGGAAAGGGGGGGGTCATCACCTATGAGTATGTAGTAGACAAGCAAGTATTATATAGTTATGTAAATTCTAAATACTAATCTAATAACAAGCAGCATACACAAATGACAAATGGCAAGACAGAGTGGATGAAGTGTCATCAGTCCAGTTTTGGCATTGCTGATTTGTAAACATCTCCAACAATGTAATAATGGAGATGTTGACGTTGTGTCTTTCGGCTTTTTCCCAGTTAGGGGTCGCCATAGCAGAACTCCGGTCCGCTAATGATTGGCAGTAGATTTTTATGTACCGAGTTGCCAGCTCTGACGCACAACCTCCACCGAAGGTACACACATTCACACATGTCTCCACACAGAAGACGCTTTAGCTGAGAATCAAACAGGACAACGTCTTACTGTAAGGCGACAACGCTACCGCAGCACCACCACACTCACATGAAATTACAGGGAACAGTAACAACATAGCAATTCAACAGCAAAAACACAATAGAAAGTATTGTAACAGAGGACTAGTCACAGTTTCCGATGGCCTAGTAGCAAGCCATACAGTAAGAAACATTTATGGAATCACTCATCTGCCATTAAGCTGTACAGTGTGACCAAAACAATTGCAGTATTAAGGACATATCTGGATAAAGACATGTAATGAACATAATTATATTGTGAATAGGTAATGCATATGAGCAATGAATAACATAAGAAACAATCACATGATGTAATTTTGAAATACATGCCAGAAGAGATATCAGAGAGATGCGTAGCAATCATGGTTGCCACAGAAATATGCAGATCATGCATGTTATATGAAGAACACCCTTGAAGAGCTTACAGCACTTTCCAATCATATAAGGTTCATGAATGACATGCCTGGCAGGAAAAGACCGGAAAAGGATGGCCCTTTGAGTGTGCTATAAATATTCCCTGTGTGTAAGTCACTGCTGTCTGACAGACAGATATTACCAGATTTAAACCTCTGCCTACTATACAAGGCTCACTCTAGACCTCTGTACTGAATGCATGTGCCACATCAGATAGCAATGAAGGTTGCTACAAATAATTGAATTGAAAGTGTACATTAATGTTGGAGGTATAAATAAAATATGAACAGTCAGATTTATTCAAAATGCTAGAAGAGAGCTACACGTTACTGTCCACACAACAGTAAACATTACAATATCAATGTTTCTTTGACAAGGAAGTGGTTTCCATCATTTAGGGTATACACTGTCACAGAATTGAACTACAGTGTGTAGGTATGCTATAAAAAGCAGTACTCAATGCATGTGCCACAGTAGTAATAGAAGTACAACATACCCCAAATAAGTATTTCACTGCCATGCAATCATAACCTAAGATGGTATATCATTGTCTAACATAAAAATGGGTATGAATAATTAAATACAATGGTGTTTATGTAACGTCATACCATTGTACTGTTGCCCTTATTATGAATTTAACAGAAAGACAAGTGACCCTACTGACTAATGATATCTGGATAAAAACAAGTTCCACTGTAAAAATATTAACACTAATATGGCAGTCCACCTATACTAACTTATTACATCAGTTTTATGTGTGGTAAACATTTTCTGACTTGAAAGGGATGATGGAGAACTCTCACACTGTAAATGGGCACATTATAACTGTGGTGGAGGCCTCTCCCACTGTGAATGGACACATTGTAACTGTGGTGGATGCCATTCATGTATTACAGTAAAGGCACAACAATGACAAAAGGCACAGAATGTGAATATTGAACACACTAGGATGAGTGCATCACTGCAGAAATGTCACTGCAATTGTGAGATATGTTGATATGTGAAGGCATTACTTCCTGTTATTACTGCAAGCAATCTGTGTGGCTTTTAATTGCTGTAGTAAGTCAGCAACAGACAGCATGTTGCCTCATTTCCTCACGCCAGAGGATAACTCTTCCTACCAATGTTACGTAAGGAATATGTAATCACATGTCATCATTACTCTAAATAAAAAATTTGCTATGAGGCAAATTATCTTAGCTTTTTGTAAGAGGGATCAACATTAATACGTGTACAAAGCAAATGTGCTTGACAACAGTGTTAGTGGCATGTAGAGTCACAACACTGACACAACATCATCTGAGCAGTAATGCATGGATATGAACTAACTACCTAAGATCACAAGTTAAACATTACTGCCTGATCCAAGTGCCACAAGACTTTGTTGAGGTTCATCTGAGAAACTGCATAGTTAAATGGATGATATCACCAGTGTTTATTAGCTGGATGTTTATACTAATAAGTGTTAGAAGTGTACAATAACACTGTACAAGAACACATCACATATGTCTTTGGAGAATAGTATGTATAGTATGAGGCTGAAAGAAACACCCATAGCTGGCCTAAAACATCATACATTTGGAGTTATACATGTACAAAGCACACTATCAAAGTCATGCAATACAGGAGAAATTGCATTCCACATGTGACATACTGCAGGCATGTCAGCAGTATGTAAGCATTGTGTGACCAAAATGTTATTGATCCTGTCTGATCCTGTATTGCTATGAATACCTTGTGTCACGCAGTGTCACTTTAATTCAATCTCATAATTAGAACTACAAATAAAGGTGGTTGTGAGGTAGCCAATGATACATGACAGTAATCACTTTCGCACTATTGAAGTAGTGATGGAATCAAACCATGGGGTGGTGCAATGGTGCAGCAGTAGCATTGTCAGCTCACAGCAAGAGGTTCTCCAGTCTGATTCTCGGTTGGAGTGCCTTCTGTGCAGAGTCTGCATGTCCCCTGCATTTGTGTGGATTTTCTTCAGGTAATCCAGTTTTCTCCCACATTACAAAGACATGCATCTGGAGCATTTCTCCCTAGGCCTCCTCTGAAAATTGGCTTTGTTCCAAGTTGGACTTTCCCGGTAAATAAATAAAATAAATAAATCTACCTATCCACTTACACCATCTATACAGCACATTAGCAATAACCAGCATCTATGAAGGGATAATGACAGCAGTTTGTTGTCAAGGAGGTATATCTGGAAACATTAACTTTACAGCTATTGGGGGCTGTAAGAGGTACCACTGCTAATGTGTGCAAAAAAATCATGAATTCATTGGCAGTCACATTTGTCAGTGTATTGAACTGGGGGTGTAGGCAGACTATATCATGTTATAATCATATGTTCTTATTGATGCCATACAAAACAAATACCAATTGAAAAAAATGGAAACATTCCCCCCAACTTCAATGTTTGCATTACTTTCCCTCTGAAAACATGACATGGATATTTGTTCAACCCATGGCACCCTTATTTGAAGCATTCATTTACACATTTGTAGACAGAGTATTATCTAAAAAAAGACAATTTTTCATTTAAATAATATCTAGAAAAATTGTCATTAAATTACAAGCAGTATGCATTACCCTTATGTTACAAAGAAGTTCTGGATTTGAAAGGTGGACTTAGAGATGGTGGAGTCATCTATCATTTAAAACATTTATCCAGAATACAGATTGATTGAGCACATGTCCAATTAGTTGTAAGCACCCTCACACACAAACATACAAGTCTTCAATGTTGGGCAGTGACCCTGCTACCTGTCTAGGTTATACCATCTAAAGAATAAGGTATTGGTTGTAAGAACCACAGAAAAAGTCAGACTCTTAATGGTAGATAGCACAGTTTTGTCAGGATGAATTCATCATTGTTTTTCATAGAGAATGTTTCCATAAAAATTGTTATAAGGGATTTGTGTGCACATTTAATTACACTGCATTGAACCTCCTCCCTATAAGGTTACACAGTCTGAAGATCAATGCATTAGTCATAAGCACCACAGGAAATGTCTGCCATTTAAGGGTAAACAGTGCACGTTTATCATGATTACTTTATCAGTGTTTTTCATAAAGGATGTTTCCATAAAAATTGGATTAAGTGAGCTGTCTGTACATTTAATTGCATTTTCTTCAGAGAAGTAGATACAGTCAACAAGCATTTTACGCACACACAAACATGCAAGTCACCCATGTTGGACATAGAACCTCCTACGTATCTAGTTACACAATCTGGAGAATTTTGTACTAGTCACAAGCACTACAGGAAAATTTGGCTGTTAAGGGCACAGAGTGCACTGTTGTCAAGATGAAAACACAAATCTGCCTCATACAGGATGTCCCTGTAAAACTTGGGATAAGGGAGCTGTGAGAATAGCTAAATGTATTCTTCTCAGGAGATGTGTATACAGCACCAAGTGTTAAACAGACTCTCTTACACACACACACACACACACACACACACACACACACACACACACACACACACACACACACACACACACACACACACACACACACACACACACACACACACACACACACACACACATTTTATAGGTTGGGTATTGGACCTGCTACTTATCTAGCTACACAGTTTAGAGAGCACTATATTAGTACAAAGCACCACAGGAGCTTTCTGACTCTTAAGGAATGAGAGCACACTCTTGTCAGGATGGCTTCATCAATGTGCCTCATACAGGAAGCATCTGTAAAAATTAGGATAAAAGAGCTATGAGAACAGTTAACTGTACTGTATTCTACTTAGGCTGTATTCAACCACCACGTGTTACATACAGTCTCACACACAGAGACACATGCAACTTTTCCATCTTGGGTATCAAATCTCCTACCTACAGTATCTAGAGAACACTGTTTAACTCCCAATCACTACAGGAGAAGTCTTATCATTAAGGGTACAGAGTACATTCTTGTCAGTGTGACCTCATCATTTTGTCTCATACAAGGATGTGAGGACAGTTAAATATATTCTAATCAGGAGAAGTTTATACACCAAGTGTTGCAGTCTGACACACTCACAAAAGTCTTACACATTGGGCATTGAACCTCCTCCCTATCTAGTTACACAATCAAGTGAGAACTGTAGTATTCATAAGCACCACAGAAGAAGACTGACTTTAAAGGCTAGTGAGTGCACTTTTGTCAGGATGACATCATCAGTGTGTTTCATAGAGGATGTTTCAGTAAAAAGGGTGATAAGATAGCTGTGTGAAGAGTTAAAGGTATTCTGCTCTGGGGAATTGGATAGAACAACAATTGTTACACACACAAGTTTCCCATGTTTGGCATTGGAACTCCTACTTATCTAGTTTTACAATCTAGAAAGAACTCTATTAGTTGCAAGTGCCACAGGAGAAGTCTGATTCTTAGGGAAGAAAGGACACCTTTATCAGTATGACCTAATCAATGGAGTTCAAAGAGGATCTTTCCATAAAAACTGAAATAAGGAAGCCGTGTGATGAATTAAATGTATGTTTCTCAGGGGAAGTGAATATGACAACAAGTGTTATGCAAACTTCCATACATACATACATACAAGTTTCCCATGTTGGGTATTGAACCTCCTACCAATTGAATTACACTATCTAGACAGCACTGCATTAGTTGCAAGTACTACCAGTGAAGGCTAACATTAGCAATCTTAAATAAGAGATTTGAACTTTTTTTAACATTCACTGTTTGGAACAGATTGCACTGTGCATCACAGGTTGTGCAACAAATGCATATGTGTGCAAAGGACAATGTAAAATCACAATGATTATCACATGTAATGACATACTTCTATATCAAAATGTACTGTCCTTAACAGTACATTGTGTTACTGTGAGGGACATTGACATCTTGTGCATAATGGGGCAATATACACATTGACTTTTGTACACCAGTAGATTATCAATCAAACATTCATGTTACTCCATGTTAGGATGATTGCACACTTGTATGCTCTCATGCTTGAACTATGTGCATTGTCAACACAAACATGTAGGTCATATGTAGGACAGTGCACTGCAGAACAACAGTGATGGATTCTGTCAGAAAAGGTTAACCAACCTGGTAACACAGTACAAGTTAAACACTGTAGAGCAGACATACTTTAAACAAATGAATTAAGTGAGTCAACATCATTCTAAAATCACAATCAAACATTGACAAAAGTAATACAACCTTACAAATGTGCAACATAAAACATAATTGTCTGATTTTTCTCTTTGTTTTATTGCACTGTTTGAGCACAGTGCTCCTAACCTGATTTGCACTACTGATAGCAACATTTTAGTGCACATATAATTGTTTCTTGAAGCACTGAACTTAGAATGGAAATTAGCAGTACTCTACATCACTTTGTGTCGACTTCCACACAAACATCTGTACAACACAGGCTTCATAAAATAGGATCAGGCACACGAATATAGCAGCAGGACAAAATTATTTGTTAATTAATGCTGTAGCTAACGTTTACAGCCACAAGAGTCAGGCATCCTGAAATACATTTTAATCTATATGTATTTGAACATTTACAGCATGTCAAGAAAAACATTTATACTTGAGTAGTATCTTAGCACACTACATAGAAAGTCATAATTGTGATAGTTACTGTTTGACAGCAGATTTCTGCAAATGTGAATGTATGTGTTCATCTACATTACCTTACTGATCAGTGTAATCTGAACATCCATCTCTTCATCTTGTTCAAAAGTACATTAACTGACTAAACATAGCTTAGTACAGCAGCACCAAGTTCCACAGGGTAATGTGGATGAATGCAATTAAATCCCAAGATATATTGTCATAAGCTGTGTACTTCCATGGGGCCATAGTTTCATATGTTGCCCAGTGTCAAACATTGTACAAAGGCAGAGATGGAAGATTAGTGATACAGAAGGGAGAAGATACAGCAACAGGGTTACATGGAGGCAGGGACAAAGTAGGTTATGACAGAAGAAGGATAATATTGGCTCATAACAATATGTATCCGACTGGTACACATAAAATAGTGTACCAAAAAACATCAGTAACACTCAGCTAATGGATGGGTTAGAACCCTTAAAATTATTCAAACTTCTTTCTGCACAGGTGAGCATTAGCTCATCATGCCACAAAGCAATTACTACTTTAAAGCATTAAAATCCCACAAGAGACATGTAGGAACATCTGTATGGTGTGTTAGTCTTACTTATTAAATCAGCATTACTCTGCAATGCTCTGTAGCATAAACAGCATGCTATAGGTACAAATAAGGGATAGGAATACCTAACCAGGATAAGGATGGCTTAATAAAGCTCTGTTGGGACTGCAATGGTTTTGAAAATGATGTCTGGCTCCACTATTTAAATGTTATGTTAAGAAAATGTTTTATATGGAGAAAAATACAGATCTCTGTAATTAAATATATGATAGGAATATGAAATGTCATGAAGTAATAAATTGACATAAAGTTGTAATCAAACCCATGACACCATACAGAAACATCAGGTTAAATACATAGTATTTATCTCAATGAGCCACCTAAGAACTACTACTTTAATACTTCCAGCAGCCTCAGAACTGTTACATTAACTGTTCCACAGTATTGCCTTGGGTCAGCCTTTACCTTGTATTCCAATAGTGGAGTAGATTTAAGTACGTTTGTGTGAGAGTAATCCAACCACTGCTAATGAAATTGAAATCTTCAGCTTTTGCAATAAGAAGTTAAACAGGGTTCACTGTCAGTTATTCCAAGCTCCACGTAAATGCAGATGACAAAAAGTGAAGGCTTTTCCATGGGCTATTTCTGGCCATGTGTGTTGTGTGTGTATATATTTTTGAAAAGATTAAACATGTGAAAAAAAATTGGATAGGATAAAGATGAAAATGGGGTTGACAAGCAGAGGATAGTACACTGGAAAAAATACAGGAATTTCCAAGATGGTCGTGGGAGAGCACCACAACTATGCACTTCTTCGTAACATAAATGTACAATTGCACACATAATTTCATGACATTGCAAAGTCACCACACCAGTGGTGGGTGACAACAACAAAATAATGTTTTATGACCAATTAGACCAAATCAGCTGTGTCAAGATGGCACATAGGCAAATTGGGAGCTATGTATTGGGCCTACTTTTTTTGTAGGACAGGCATCCATTTTTTTTCATTTTTTGGGAGAGGAAGGAATGTAGGGAAAGATGCTTAGGAATGAGAAGCTCAGGTAGGTAGGGTAGATTGGGAAGTTTCTGCAGACATACAAGTCATATGACAGATATGGATGGTGATAATGATAAAAGGTTGGGGTCCACTATGATTAGGGATAGGCAGGCGACATCACAGGTGCACTCACATCCAGCCTGAGAACAATGAGAATCCAGTCCTGATACTCAGAACTGCCATTACTGTTCCATGCAACAGCCCCCTGGGCAGTTTTGGATGTGATATCATCATTGCAATGCAATGCAGGACCTTTTCAACCATGTTGATACATGCACTGAGGTCCTTCTCCATTTTATCCTCCACCAGCCCTGTCAGCTCCAGCTGTGTGACAAAATCACCACCTCCACTACTATTGCCCCTGGAGGGTACCAGTGCACCAGCAGACAGGGTGGAGCTACATGATACAGTTGGAGCAGGTAGGGCAGGGATTGTGCAGGCAACATGGACAGGTTGTGACCCTAAAGTGCCTGTGCTGCCATCTGTGGAGGTATGGAGGGCTGAGCCACAGTGGTTGTTGTACTTCTCTGTGCTGTTGATAATTAACTTTTCATCAAGTTATGCAAATGATAGATTGTTAATAAATTGTAACCCCCATAAAAAGAGAGAGAGAGAAAGGGTGGGGGGAGACACAAAGAGATAATTAGATACATGCCACATCACACTACTGTATTTACTTGGTTTGGTGATACATAAACCATTATGATAATTTACAGTTGCATGCCTTTGCCACATCCATGTATAATGGAATATTTATGTATGTGTCATAAAGTAAACAAATCTCACTGCTACTATGTAAGACACAGAAGCCTTTATTTCTCCTTGACAGATCAGAATTATGCATTTTAATTTAATATTTACAATTATCATAATATATTTCCTCCTGACAGACTGTTGTTAATCATTTATAAATACTTATCCATTAAGAAAAAGTAATTGGTGTTAATGGATACTGAACCTACATACAGTAAAGCTGGTGTTCTAATTGCCTAATTCAAGTAGCAGGAGTTATTAGGGAAGGCATGCATGTGTGATGTCAAGGTTAAGGTGTGCCTGGTCAAGATGTTTGTGCTTAAGGCAATGAAAATAACATTATGGCTTGAACATGAATCATACTTACCCCATGCCTCTTTTAGAGCAGTTAATCTGTCCTGGGTGCACTTCACAATTTGCAGCTATCTCCTCTGTAGCTGTACAGCACAAGAAGAAAAGAAATATATATAAAAGCATAATGAATAAATGCATTAGCTGGCCAGATAATTAATGCCAGACCATAGACAGATTAAGGGTCCATATACTTATACAGCTGAGAGATGTTGTCAGTCCTAAATGCAGCCTCCCATCAACTTACGAGGCTTTGCTTGCACATCTTAAGGTTACTATATTGGTAACAACATTGTTTCCCATTGCATGGAATCCCTGTTGTATTGCAGACAGTCTTGACTAAGCTATTCCAAGCCTCAGCCTTATATTGAGAACTGGTGTAATCCCCCTGCACCATCCTGTAGCATGAGGATTGCTACAAATGTCCTGGACCCCCCGATACTCCACCTTTGTACTCTAAATTTGGCACCATTCGCTCCCACATCACCCACGTCTGCAAATGTCAAGCTTACAAAATATGTCTGAATTGGTGCCCAATTCATATTTCATGTATTACTTGTAATGCACAAAGATGCACAGCCTTGCCAAATGCATTGTGCAACTGAAAGCAGATGGACTCCTTGGCAGACACTTTGGCACTACTTACAGTACATAGCAGTAAAGGTGTGAAACAGTGCATTGAGCTGTACCATGTTTGATTCTGAACTTACTGACACAGGAACAGTGGCATACTTAATGGCATAACTTATAAGATTTGAAATTTGGAAGGTGAAAGATGATTAATTATGATATATTGTCATGTTGTGGCTTACACCATATTAAAATATTATTGTAACAGCTGGGAATTGAACCCATGGAATAAAGGTAGCAAAAATTGAAACGTAGGTGATGAATTCACACTGCCACTGTAGTACTATCTTTCCAACATGGAAATTAGACATACAGTAATTTCTGAATGAATGGAGATTAACTTTAGAGAGACCTATATGTGTGTGGTTGTAATTATTTCTTGGAATGCATATCCATGTAAAAGTCATTATTTCTGTTATTAAATATGATTCAGATGGATGCAGTTGAATGTGCTGATTAATACAGGTCAGTTTATATTGCATGCTTACTTTGCAAGACAGAAGTGTCCTAAATTAATAGTTAAGATATATGATGAGTCATGATGATTATAGCAAAAGTATTGTGTCCGTCATACGTAGGCAAGTGAATTTTATATGAAAATATAATAATAGTCATGTATATGAAACTGGACATACATTAGCTTGAAGATATATGTGAAACAATGATCTATGCTAAATGGAAAAGTTGCATTATGCAAGGCTTGCTGATAAATTGCTTTCACAGAAGCAGGATTAACATTATTAATTTTCTTTATTGTTATAGTCCTATTCAAAATTTTGTGAGAAATGGGCTTCTTAATTCCCTTTGTAAAAAGTATCTTGTAGCTGGATTCCAACCCTTGATCAGCTGTTTTTTTTGTCTTTGCACTTAAATTTTGTACTATAGAGACAGTTTTGTTACAAGTGGAATTTCTCCTCTTGGTATACTCCAGAGTGATGAGGAAATCACACAGCTGCTAGGCATGATTGCTGTACCTAAGGCAGCCTGAACTAAATGTATCACTTTTTTTCCTGAGATAGTGAACCCTGTTTGCACACTATCAAGTGAAGAGCAAATGAACATTAAAAAGAAGTGGAAAAAAAACAACATATTGTAAATCTCAATATGGAATTCAAACTATGCTTCACTGGGCTTATTTCCCACCATTCACTTCAGTTGCTCCTTGTACCACAGAATTTGACATCTAAGTGACTTTTATAAAGTAAGCACTGTCTCTGTTGTGGAAGTCCACATAGCAATGCCAGGCATATTTGCTCTACCTAAGACAGCCTAAACTACATTTGTCACTTTTTTCTTTAGGTAGTGAACCCTATTTGCACACTGCTGAGTGGAGAGCAAATGGAATAGACATCAGAAAATGAATATATGATAGAGAGAAATACAAAATGTAAATTAAATGCAGTGCATGGATATATGTAGCGATGACCAAAACAAGTGCATTCAAGTGAAACATTCTTCTTTCTCACATCTCCTTGTAACATCAGACATGCACTTTCTGTAATGCATTATCCACGTCTACTTAATGACAAACAATGTGAAAGTGGACAAAGTAATGATCACATGTTGTTAGCAAGAATGACAATAGCTGATTAAAAAAACAGCAGAATGGTATCACAATAGGTGATTAAATATGTATTCAGACAACTCTATTTAAAATTTTATTTTAAGGAGATTCAAAACATGCATCAGATGTCCTTTATCTTTTAGCTCACTGCACATAACACCTTGTGCCAAAGAGAAAGTCAACTGTCAGGTGTATTTTCTTTCTTAGTACTATACAGAGTGTTAATGACAGCACAATGCCACTGTGCTGGTTTGCTCTACCTAAAGCAGTCTAAACTAAATGTTTCACTTTTTTCTTAAGCTGTGACAGTGGCTTTCCCACTGCCAAGTGGCACACAAATGAAGAAAGCAATATTTAACAGAAAAATTCAAACATCTTTTGGGGAATAACAGCTTGAAGACACATGAAGTGACTCACAGTGCCTATGTAGCAAGAGCTTGTACTGCATTACAGTGAAACATTCAGCCTTCTCACATTTCATTGCCACATCAGTACTATCACCTATGTCTCATAATATTAGGGCTGTAGCTAATGCCATGGTCATGGGGAAGGAAACAGGAAAAGCAGAAAAGCCTTTGTTGTTCATACAGCACACACAATTCATATTTACATTTAAAAATTACTTATCTGTCTGCTAGTTTTATTCAGAACTGATCTTACTTGAGTTTTCCACATCAATACATCCATAAAACAAAATAAGTGTCAAGAAAGATTATGAACTTCCTCAGTAAAGTGATCTGGGAACAGGTTTCAATCCCAGGATCACCTATACTGTTTCTCTAAGCTGAATACTTTTATAGATTATGCCTATAAGAACTTCAGTTTATTCACTCAGTGCTGCTCAGACTGCTGAGTAAATTGCAACAATGCCAGTCTTCAGTGTGCTATTGATGGTATTCCAAATAATTTTTTTCAGTTTTCACCTTGGGCAGTGAAATGTAGTTCAATGCTATTAAACACATCCAATCAATGGGGCGCTATGCAAATAGTGTACAAATGATACAAGAAGGAAAATTAAAAAAAATTCTTGTACATCAAATACTTTGCATATACATATTTCACAAATTGTTTATATTGCAACAATGGACCTCTATGGATTTTAACCCTCAAACAAGGCTATTGAAAGAAATCATTTCACAGTATTTCCCACAGACAAAGACATACATTAGCAAAGTGAAAAAGAGTTTAAATATAATGATGATGTGACATTGTATCAAGTCACATTGAAAGTGCAACGCAAACAAGTTATGAAAGTTGTCCTTTTACATTTGATAGTGAATGTTTGGATTATTGAAATGTTGCAAACAGCATAGGCATGTATTCACACAATATACAACAAAGGATTGCAAACACTGCATGGATATCCCTTTCTTTCTATCTCGTACCTTATTTCATTATCTGTGCTGTTATAATAGCAATTCTATCTCTGTTTTATTGCCATATGTTATAATGTCCAATGCTTAATGTACTCCCTTTAATATGAGCAACATTTCTTACTAAGGGGCAGAAACTGGGGTAATTAAAGTCAGTATTTGAATGTTAGGACTGTTGATCTAACTCAGTCAATGTACTTTCAGACTTTTTCTTAAGTTACTTCTCCTTGAGACACCATCAGTAGGTGTATATCAAAGAGAGGAGACTGTGAAATCTCATTGTTTATGCAGTAAAAGTAATCATAGACACATAAACTTCATTAATAGGGGACACTTCCCAATGCTCAGCCTTGCATTGCTAGGATGTTTGTATATAATTGTGTAGGTCCTCACATTATGTTTACATTCTCTACATTTAGTGCAGCTTTTGAAATTCAGGAATGCTAACAATTTCACACTTCATTTGCATACTCACACTGCTCATAGGGCTGATTCTGCACTATATAATGGTGATGTAGTACAAATCATACTGGGAAGACTGTTTTGAAACACAGAGATCAATACTGATAGAAAAAACAAGACTTTGAGAGATTTATCTATTTTCTATAGTGCTATATTATCAAGGCATGTTGGTGTTTCTTAAATAATGCTTTTATTTTAACATTAAAATATGAATTGTAGTGGTCACTGAAAAGCAGTTTATTGTCTTACATTTTTTTTCTTTTATCCCCTTCTTTAATCATAGCCATGTCTAGATTTCTACAGTTACACTAGTAAATGCTACCTGACAAATTATTTTAGTTTGTATGTCATATTTGCACACTTATTGCAGATGACTGTACAGTAAGTATGTAGGAAGGTCAGGCATTTTTAACTTTGTTAGCAGAAAAAATGATTTGTTCATGTATTTCTACCTGACTGAACTCCATAGCAGTGGATATAGAAGTTATAACAGCTTGGTGTTACTTTTCTAATGCTACATTTATAATTGTTGTTGCTAATGCTGCAATGTTCTACATAGTTAAATCTGTGCTATCCACATTACAGAGTGTTATAACATATGTGCTGATAACTGACTTTTAAATATGCTTCCTTTTTGTATGTGTGAGGGGGTATGGGGGTATTAACTTAGGTGTAGTCATAGTGACCACTTAACACATTTAAATTGCTTGTGAGCATGTTGGATGCATGCAGTCACAAAGAACTGAGCTCACAGCCATCCTGTCTGTGTATTATATATTTTAGTTTTTAGGTCTGTTTTCTGTTTCATCTCATATAGGGATATAGCATCCAAGAAGTCATATGTACCCTGTAAGCCACCATATAGTGATGCAGAAAATTAGGTCATTATCTAGGTTTTGTGTCACCATGAAGCTTTTCTGTTAGGGAGAGTTACATGCGACTAATCTACATGTCATAGGATATTAATGCTGTCAGAGGACATGGGGAAACCTACTCCCAGATACAATGCTGGACATGTAACATAACAACATCGACCCACCATAGCGCCATGGTAGTTGCACAGAAACAGGTGGCTGGGGGGTAGTCTTGCTACCAAACCACCACTAACTGAAACTGAGGAATTCCTGTCCACTGTCAGAAATCCAGATAGCTCAACAGAGGGTTCCACCAGAATCCTTGAAGTTTGTTCAGATATGGACAACAGGCCCAGAGTGTCACAAGAAGACTTCCAGTTATGCAAAAAGTCAAGTGTCATTGCTATATTTCTATATGCTTATATCGAAGATGTCTTATATATATATATATATATATATATATATATATATATATATATATATATATATATGTTTATACACACACACACACACACACACACACACACACACACACACACACACACACACATACACAGAAGGAGAAAAGGAAACAGCAAAAACTGTGAGTATCATTACAGTCATACAGAAATAGTGGCATTTGCCTTGGGTTTGATGGGAAATTCAACTGTTCACTAATATTTTTATGAGAACATTTTTAATCTGCACATCTGAAGGTGGATGTTCTGTTTTTCTTGTTTCATTTGCATTGTGATACTCAGCAGATTTCTTTTGTTTTTGTTCCTCTCATACAGATACTTCTGGTTCTGGACTGCAGGCTGCCAGCACACCAGCATGTGGTAAGCACACATCTGTTTATTGTTAGTAGTGAATATAAGATAGATTCAGATGTATATGGTGATAACGTTTGTGTAGCTTTAGCATTTGCTAAAAAGTTTAGCATACCTTTAGTATAAGGAAAATATGTGATAAATTTTATTCTTCATTTGTACGTTTGTAGTGTTTATTACTTGTCATCATAGAAGATCCTGAGAGTGGCACTGTGGAACTACTACCACCTGATTTCAGAGTATTGGTAGCCTGTGATGATGATGGTGGTGATGAAGAGGTACTGTCTAGAGGTGTAGAAGATTATTCTGACACTGAGGTTGTAGCTCTCCCATCCTCTGCCCATATTCTGGATACAGTCAGTATGCTTAAGCATACCCATGACACAGAGGCATCTGATATAGGATAGGTTGAGGATGACACAGTTGATCTGGCTAGTCTGGTTATTTTGGTTGCAGAACCAGTTGTTTCTCCCAGTACTCATTGTGAGAGAAGGCTTGCTGTCCACTCTCCTCCTGAAGCTGGTAGGTTATTAGATGCCACCAGATATATGAGTAGGGCTGTAGTGGACACACAGGCATATTCCACCCAGGCCTCAGAAGAAATTGAATGTCTGTTGGGGAAGACGGGCATCCATGTGGCTGAAGAGCCACTCCATCAAGATCCCATTCCAGCATGTACTTTACATCTACTGCTTCATCAGTGATTGCAGTGTCCACACCCAGATGTGGTAAGCCATGAGGTCATGGTTCTGGATGTATTCATGAGAAGAGCTCATCCAGCAGACATCACTCACATTCAGGTAGCACCCTGACTTTTAGGTAAAGCTGTGGAAGTAGTAGTGCAACTCATGGCCGAGGTGGTTCTTATGGTCAGAAGTGACAATGCTAAACAGAGTAGTCTACCATGCATGATTCACACCTGTCCAAAATGCCATGATGTAGTGCTAGCACAATGTTTAAATGTGTTCATGCAAACTCACACACATTGAAAAAAAAACCTTGTCCATACCACCTCACACACATGCAAACTATCTAAACAAAACTTTTGAGTGAGTGCTATACATCCATTGTTACTGGTCCCAAACACTGTATACTCTGGAAGATGGATGTGTTTCTTACTAATACTTACTTCTTTGGTGTCAGCCTTAATTTCCTATGACCCCCCCCCCTCCTACTATGAACAAATGATGATGATTGTACACTGTCCTTTGCACGTCTATGTGACGTATGGTTGCATATATTTCTGATGCACACAGTGGATAGCTAATGCTTGTTTATCAATATGTATTGCAGAGGAAACATTCTTGGTTTCTTTATTAAACTGCATTGTATTTCAGTTAGTATTGTCATTACAGCAGTGGAAGCATTAGGTACTTTGGTCTAGCTTCTTGGTTAGTTGTGTAAATGAGGGTATAATTGACCTGTTTCTTGTTTTATAGATGGCAGTCAGTTGAAATGCTTGAAGCACACTATTGTTTCTAATACGTAACTGTATATTGGAAAAATCTGACAGGAGAGATATTACTGACATAACTGTACACCTCAGACAAATGTTCTGCTGAGGGGCATATACGTATTTCCATATGGGAGTAATCAGTTATAGAACTTTTTTATACAAGTTGCATACTTACCTTGTCATTACTGCAGGTGTAAATTGTGTCCTTGTAGGTTGCACCTGTCTGATGCTATGAGAATATAGTCATTACATGTTTAACTAAAGGTTGTGGAGTCCGACAGGCATCAGTTTTCCTATCTGTGTGTGAATGGGAACTTAGGCTTTGAGGTAGGTAGTGATTTAGTGCGTTATCTTTTGGCTCTTAGCCAGAGCCGGGGTATACTGTACATGCTTCCACCTGTCAGCACCTTCTGCAGCTGGTGGTTCTCCCTCAGCCTCCTCATCTTTACCTACTCTTCCTGCTGCTGCTGGCCTGCCTGTGGTCCTGCCCCTTGCTGTCCTTTTTAAAGCTGCTTCCTGAGGAATATATTTTGTAACATGGCACAGACTGTAAGTATTCTTGGGGAGGAACCTGGGCTGTACTGCAGTACATCTCCTGATATGTCTAGATACTGGAACTTTGATTTAAACAAATCAAACACATGTTCTATGATATTCCTCATTTGAGCATTGGTCTCATTGCATCCTTGCTCAGTGGGGTTGTGTAGGTTTCACATGTGTGTCATGAGCCAGGGCTCCAGTGAATAACCTGAATTCCCCCACTAGATGCCGTTGAAAATTGTTACCCCTAACAAATCTAGTGTACAGATCACAAGTATGCCATATGTGGGAGTCATGGAAAATGCCTGCGTTACTTGCACAGATATTATAGATGATCCATTGGGCATTAAAGACAACCTGACAGTTTATAGAGTGGAAATGTTTTCTGTAGATGTTCCTCTTTTTCTGTTCACCGGGCGGGGCTTTTATTTTTTTATGTTTGCAATCTATGGCCCGCAACACTTTAGGGGAGTGTGCTACTGCATAGAAATCTTGCATGGTTCTTGCTGTCTCCTTTGCAATTCATGGGAAACAGATATGCTCCCTTTCATATAGTGTCACTGCATTTAAAATATGATGTGATATTCTAGAGGCTGATGTCTGTGACACCCCTAATATACCCCCTGTATGTCTCAGTATAAATAGCAGTAGCTACTATACATAATGCTAACAATACCTTTGTTTCCCTGGGGTCTAAGGTGAGGCAGCAGATATTGTATATTGTTTTTGGTATTTCCCTGTCTAATCTGTGTCTCTTAAGAATTTCTGTTTCATGCAGTCCATGATAAGTGTAACAGGTTCTGAACACCCTTCTTCTTGGCTGAGGTCTGGCAGCGGCAGAGACATTATTCCAAAGAGATTTGTTGTACATGGTAAAAGTCTACACTGAGAGTGCACAATTGCTTTATAGCTTCCAGAATAGCTCTACCATATTGGATTGGTTAATTCATTATAACCAGTTGATACCTGAAGGTGCTTCTGCAGCTACATCCTACTGATGCCTTTAGGCGTCGAATATTGCTTGTTTATATTTGCATTAATAACTTTAAAAATATTATGCATACAAAGTATTAAAAAACATAATGGTTACACAATGGTAAGCACAACTGTGTTGATATTTGACCACTGTCTATAGCAGGTAAAGTGATATTAATTGCTGTTTGTATAAATATTTATTTATATTGTCATAAAAGTCATGCTTTTCTAAATATCTTCACAACGAAGTAGCACAAACAGAACGGTTTACCCTCATATGAAAGCTCTCAGCTGGATGAAGAAAATGCTTTTAATAGTATGTAATTTGAGTGGTTGCTGAGATATTGTTAGCTGTTTATAAAATATTACAAATGTAATAGTTACTCCCTGGGATTCAATAATGCCTACACTAAGTGTACACTAAGTGTACACTGTTCTGATCGAACAGATAGCATAGACATAACTCATACCTTCTTCCTCCTAATTTTAGTTTTCCTGCTGATATTCTTGCAGCTTTAAATACTGACAGGGATTCATAAAGGTCACCACAAAGTGTAGACTACATATACACTTAGTGTAAACTTTCTGAGTGACTAGAATGCACAAAAATGTGATAAGAATTTTCATGAGTATATATCGTGTGCGCTTAGTGCAGGCTTTATTGAATCTGGATCATACATTTACGGTGGCTTATAAAATCCAGTTTAAAACATAGAACCTAAAAATGCTACCACTGTAATAAGAGTTTGTGCTGGAGATTGCCATTTACACTTCTTTAGTAACAATTATCATTCCACAGATATACATAATTTGATTCTATCAAAAAACTTAGGCTCCACCCATTGGAAATTACAGTGCAAACTTCCAGAACCCTGTTGGAGCGAATGAGTTAATTAGCATGTGCTTTGGGACTTTATGCTTTCATTAGCATAGTCTACCATTTTCCTTTGTTTGGCAGCTCTATACATCATGTAGACTCACTTAATGAATACCAAATAGTGCCCTACCATGGCAGCACACTGCATCATCAACTCTATTGCTACACTTCATGTAGGTATTAATGAATCCAGGCTTTGACATCCCCCACCAAATAGACGTCAATGAATCAACTTACATTCTCCTACTCCATCAGCCTTTAAAGTTAATAGTGGTAATATTTTAAAAAGTATCCATGATTATTTCTACATTTGTCTCTGATTCTGAGGTAAGAAGTTGAAAGCTATGGGGCAGCATAAGTAGTATTCTTAAAAATGTGTTTCCATATTGTTTTGGCTCACACATGATAAAATATATTACATACTCTTTATATTGGCTTAGGTAATAAAGTGTGTATGCAGGACTATATTTGATAAAGAAAGTATGTATGTCTTGGAGGACTAATGCTAAATATGAGGGCATAGATTGCAGCATTTCACCTAAATTATAGCTGCTTAGAGGTTTGATATGAGCTGCAAAGCAATGTTTTACTATACCTATCCCTTTAACTTGCATCTCAGAAATAGAGTGAACACTGTTTATGTAGGTGCTTAATTGCAATCAGCACAGTTTATAGTAGGCTAACAGCCACCAAGGTCTTTACAAGCCTAGCAGTGTAATCCAACCCAGTTTTGTCCTCGAGCTCCTTGGATGCCTATATGGTGGGTTATGTTATAAGGAGGTAGTTAAGGGTTACATGCTCACTTCTGTGCATGGGCAATCTCCTGGCCCTGAGGTATATCCATGGCAACTTTCTGACCAATAGGTATATCCATGAGCAATCTCCTGGCCCTGAGGTATACCCATGGGCAATCTCCTGACCCTGAGGTATACCCATGGGCAATCTCCTGGCCCTGAGGTATACCCATGGGCAATCTCCTGGCCCTGAGGTATACCCATGGGCAATCTCCTGGCCCTGAGGTGCACTGCTAGCAGGCTGATAATGCTGCCATTGCAGTGAGCAGAAGCAGCCACCCTCCCTCTAGGATGGTGTGATGGCACTGACTGATCATTTCCATCCTTTCACACCAGGTCCCTCCAATATGCATGCTACTAGCCGTCTATAGGTTGTCTGGAGATCAGTAAGGGTTTATCCTTCTGCACCACGGGGCCACTTTAATCGAGTAATACATTAACCACGGCAGGGAATGTTATTTTCCCAGTTACCTACCATATTAACTGTATTTTACCAGCATGACAGAGCCCACCATAATAGTATGTGATAAGTGGTAATATAGCAACTGGCACTGTCGGCTACCTGATATCACAGTTTTTGAGTGTGACTCGTGTGTCTAAACCATCTGTGCTGCAGTCACCACATAGGTGCAGGAGGAAATTGAGCCTGGAAACCATCACTGATGCTGACATGGAATGACTTGTGATAGTGCTGGAGTCTCTACCCTTGTGTGCTGGCATCATTCAGAAGGCAATTGTGAGTTATTAGGCATGGGCATCTCTTTTGGTGCATTTCAATACCTTCTTAAAATTACAATGCCTTCTCATGGTCTGCACATTCTGCTAGTCCAACTGCTATTCATAGTTCTGGTCTTGACCAAGATGCAAGACCACAAGAACCACGTGCCTCACTGCAGCACAATATTATTATCCTTCCCCTTGAATAGATGTGACCAGGCATACCCCAAACATTCCTTTCCCCACCAGCTCCTACAGCATTCCTTTCCCCTCCAGCTCCTACAGGTGGCTGGGCTGCATAAATGAACTTAGGTCTGGGTCAGTTCAGGGTTTCATCCTTTACATCAATGCAGCAGGCTTGTTCTGCAAGACTTGCAGACTTTGTCACATACTACTGGATCAGCAAGTGTATGTTAATATTGGCACTGTGTGCTATCAGTACCTGGCAAGGTGCATATTTTGCATGACTTTGATTTTGGAAATATTGATTCTGGATGTTGTATGGCATTGGTCATACATATGCGTACTATTCTGAGACACTCACATATATGGGATTATTTCATCTACAATGGGAGATAATACATCTGCCTGATAGCAAACTATGTCAACTTATTTATTATACTGCAGTCATGGGTATGTATAATTTTTTTAGATCTATGTTGTGAATGTATATGACTGTGGTGCTCCTGCCATGTGTGGTTGTTGAGGATCACTTTTGCATGGAGATACAACCTGTATATTATGATATTGCTGACATTTGTGAAGCTTCCTTTGGAAATTGTTTAATGCACAGTAGAGAGTCAATTATCCAAACGTCGATTATCCAAAATGTCAGTTATCCGAACCCAGCCGTCCAAAGTTTTTGGGTAGGGAAAATCATAAAGTCTGAATATGTAAACGTTATACGTATTAGCTTGTGTGTGTGTTTTTGAACTTGTAGCCTGCTTGTGTGTGAAAAATATTCTTTATTGTCTACTGGAATTGCTGAATGGTTGAAAATTGTATTCCCTGAATGAAGAAAAACAAGATTTTAGAAGTTTTTATCCAGTTCAATGTATGTTTGATTATCCAAACAGTCTGATTATCTGAACTACCCCAGGTCCCAGTTTGAAAGAATCAAAGGAAGAATCAAAGGTCAAAATTATATATAAGAAAAGATACAGTGCTGGATTCATTAAGAGCTACATGAAGAGTAGCTATCTATGCTTTTTGGTTTTCATTAAATGGCTCTACATGTCATGTAAAGCTGCCAAAAAGGAGAGAAATGGAAGAATAAGCTAATGGAAGCATAAATAGCCGAAGTACATGCTAATTAACCAATCCAATATGATGGAGCTATTCAGGAAGCTATAAAGCAATCATTTACACTCAGTGTAGGCTTTTGCCTCGTACAGCAAAACTCTTTGTACTGCAGCATAATTACACTTAGAAAAAAGCATGTTAGGGGTTGATATTATTATGGTGTATGTACAATAACTTTAAATCAAGATGATGTTGCTGCTGCTGCCAGACCTTGGGTAAGAAAAAGAAGAAGAGGGTTTAGACCCCGTTTGACTTATCATTTACTGCATGACACAGAAATTATTGAGACATATCGGGTAGACAGCGGGAAACACTGGAGGAAGTATGCATCCTCTTCTGCCCCCACCTCAGGCCCCAGGGAATCATGGAGAACCCCTCCCATTGTAAACACAGGCATATTTAGCATTATGTACATTAGTTACTGGTACTTTCCAGTGACCCACAGGAAATATATTAGGGATGTCACAGGCATCAGCCTCTAGAATTAGTTTTTAAATGCAATGCTACTTCATGTAAGGGAGCATATCTTTTTCCTATAAACCCCACAAGAGCAAGCAAGAATCATGCAGGAGTTCTATGCAGTTGCTCACATCCCTGAAGTATTGTGGACCACAGATTGCACACACGTAGAAATAAAAGGGTCTATATTAGAACACCGAACATTCAAAATTTCGAGTGTTCTAATATCGACCCATTTTCAGCAAACATTGAAAATATCAAAGAAACAGAAAACCAAATTTTTTCCTAGGGAAAGAATTTGGTTGTCCATTTCTGTTGCTTTTGGTATTTTCTGTATTGTGGTGGAAAGTTACGGGTCAGGTTCAGGTAAGTGTGCGATTGCGTGGATGTAAGGGTTAGGATGGGTTAGGTGAGTTAGGTTTAGGGCGCGGGTCACGTAAGTGTGCAATTGTGTGGACATGAGGGATAGGGCAGGGTAGTTGAGTTAGGGTTGGGGCGCGGGTGAGGTGACTGTGCAATAGGGTTCGGGTTTGGGTTAAGGTAAGTGGATAGTTAGTGGTGTATGTATAGTTTAGTGTAGGGTTAGGTGTAAAAGTTTAGGTGTATGTGTGTGGATTGCTGTTTGTTTGGTGTGCTTGTGTTGTGTGTATGTGTTTTGGAACAGCAATTTTTTTCCCTAGGAAAAAAATCGCTATTCTGTATGTGCGATGTTTTACATTTTCAATTAATAGGGTTTGATATTAGAACACTCGAAATTTTGAAAGTTCGGTGTTCTAATATAGACCCAAATAAAAGCCCCCACTGGGGGAAAGGGAAGGAGGAACATCAACAGAAAAGCCTTCTACTCTATAAATTGTCAGGTTGTCTGTAATGCTCAAAAGATCATCTACAATGTCTGTGCAGGCAACCCAGGTAGTTTCCACAACTCACACATAGGGCATACTTGTGAGCTGTATACCAGGTTGGCTGGGGTGACATTCCTCAAGGTCATCTAATAGGGGATGCAGGTTATGCACTGTAGCCCTGACTCATGACACCCACGATAAACCTACACAACCCCAGAGAGCAAGGATACAATAATGCCAATGCTCAAACTTAAAGTATCATAGAATGTGTCTTTGGATTGCTGAAATCAAGGTTCCATTGTCTACACACATCAGGAGGTATACTGCAGTTGGACCTAGGCACTTCTGTCAGACTACTTAGAGTTTGTGCTATATTACACAATATAACACTTTAGGAAACAAATTCAACAAGGAAAGCATGGGGCTGTACCAGAGTTTCAAGGAGTACAGGCTGGGCCAACACCAGTAGCAGGTACAGATGAGGAACCACAGGGAGAACCACTAGCTGCAGATGGTGATGGCACATGAAGGCATACACAGTATGCCCTGGCTCTGGCTAAGAGTCAAAAGACAGCACACACAGACTCACTACCTAGCTCATAGCTTAAGAGCCCACCACATACAAATAGGAAAATTGATGCCTTTTTATCAGCAGGGCGACCACGGTGGTGCAGCAGTTAGCATTGCCACCTCACAGCAAGAGGTTCTCTGGTTCGATCCTCAGCGGGGTGCCTTCTGTGCGGAGTCTGCATGTTCTCTCTGTGGTCGCATGGGTTTCCTCCCACATCCCAACGACATGCTGTAGGTAGATAAGACACTCTAAATTGGCCCTAGGTGTGAGTGCATGTGTGTGCCTTTGCTGGGCTGGCAACTCGGCACTGTAAAACTCTACTGCCAATCATGAGTGGACAGGTGATCTGCTGTGGTGACCCCTAACCGTGAAAAGCCAGAAGAAAAAGATGCCTTTTTATCAGCACAATCTTTACTCAACCATGTTATGGCTGTATTCTAATAGCATCAGGCAGGAACTACCCCAAAGACACAATTTATACCTTCACTAATGACAAGGTAAGTATGGAAGCTGTAAAGAAAAAAAGTTATAGAGCTGATTAGTCTCATATGGAAACACATATATTCCCCTAAGCAGATCATTTGTCTGAGGTGTACAGTTAAATATCTTCTCTGTCAGATCTTTACTATATTCACTTGCCTATTAGAAAAAATACTGTGGATCAAACATTTCAATAGACCATCATCTATAAAACACGGAAAAGGTCAATTATACCCTTATTTGCAGAACTATACAAAGGAGCAAGACTGATGTACCCAATACTTCCAATGCTGTAATGACAATACCAAGTGAAATGCAATGATATTCAACAATTACAGAAGCATTCATTCACAAATGAATATGAACAAAACATTTGTAACTTTTCTTTTGTAATACATATTATTGATAAATGTAAGTTTGTGAATAAGCAGGCATTAGCTATTCACTGTGTGCATCAGACATATATGCAAACCTGCAAATGGCAGAGCACAGTCATCATCATTTGCATGGGGGGGGGGGTAGTAGTGCAAGGCTGACACCAAATAAATGAGTGTGCAAATAATACACTCATGCATCTATCAAAGTATACAGTGTTCAGGGCCAATAATAGCAGATGTATAACACTCAACAGTGCTGTTAAGATTGTTTGCATGTATGTAAAGTGGTATATACAAGTGAAAATTGTTTTTTTTTCTATGTGTGTGTCTGCATGAACATAATCAAGCAGTGTGCTAGCATTATGTCCTGGCATCTCAAGCTTTGTGGCCCAGCTTCATCAGTGAGCATGTGACACTGGGGGATGGGGAGTACTGTGCCTTGTCATATTGGTGAGTACCAGTTCTTATATGTTTGAACCTCTGTTGGGTGTGTGCACTGTCTAGTCAAGGGTATTTGTGTTAACAAAGACCAGGAATCATTGTACCTGTGAGTATGAGACAGTGTATGTTTCTCAGTGTATAGAGGGGTAGTTAAAGTCTACCATGAACAGGCTATTTGGTTTAATGGTGAGTGTCTCCAGTAGATCTAGGAGCAAGCTATGTGATTCTGAGGACAAAGAGCATGACCTGTATCTTGTTAGGATATGGTATGGGACTTTTGTCTATGGTAGTTTGCGCATGGATAAATTCCAGGGCATCGTCCTGTATAACCAATGCAGACTTATACTTGTTGCTAATAATGAGACCCCCCCCCTTTTCTCCCTGTCTTTCCAGCTGATGGTTTAAATGTCTGGAAGGCACTGAAGGCTTGCACTGCTGGAGTACTTTCTGCAGATTTAAATCATGCCTCAGTAACAGCACAGATGTCTTTCATCTCCAAAGTGAGGAGAGCTTGTAGGGTGTGAAGTTTCTTGCTTCGGTTCCTATCATTGAGTAGTAGCACATTTAAGTTATTTGGCTTTTATTTGCTATGTTGGTAGGTTTGTTAATTTGCCATTGTCTAAAAAGGCTCTACGTTGGGTGGATTAAGTTTTAGCCAATACTTGGAAGCCTAGAGGAGGCAGATGCACACTTTCCTTTGCAAAGCTGCATGGTTTGCTAACCTCATTCTCCCATGCTGACAAATATTGATTCCCCATAGAAAAACACCAGAAAATAAGCCAATTACTGAAGTTGGTCACCTTTTGTTCATACTGTGGCAACATGTTTTACATCAGCATGTACTTTCTGAGCAATAATAAGTAAGAAACTCTAATGTCTGACTTCATTTACTTACTGTAAATCTCAGTGATTTACCAAAACATCAAAAATGTTTAAGGGACATGGCAAGACTATGATGTAAAATCAAGGCTATTCTGCAAATATTATGGGCAATCGTGAGGTATGTTTAAACCATTCATTCAAGAAGTTATTTAAGTAGTCACACAGCCATAACAATTTAAATGAATCAACAGAATGTCAAACTGTGATCCTCAGCTAATGCATTTGCAAAAGAGAGCCAGCATACTTCAAAAAAGTAGGGAAGCCCATTAAGCAATGCAGGCACTTGAATACTGAAAGGCAGCTTAATAAGCCACATCTTCAGACTGCAAACAAAAGTAGTCATTAGCAAAGAAACTATTCATGGGATTTTGTTCTGCAGTTGCAAGTAAGGGGTTTCTATCTCAATTCCACTCATAGAATGTGTTGGATAAGGAATAATAGGCAAAGCATCCCTGCAGACATGAAAATCTATCCTGTGGAACTGTCTTTTTTTTTTTTTTTTTAAGAAGACTGAGATAAAAAAATATGCACTAGTCACTGAGTCTACTATTAGGGAAAGAGGTAAGTGTAAAAGATTAAAGTGTGCCACCTGCATGAATACGCGGGTAACATTTTATGCAAATTAGTCAAGTGGATAAAAAGAAGTTAATTTATGGAGTGTAGGTAATCGGCAAAGCAGACTAGGAGGCCCTATTTTCCCCATTTAATGTATCAAACTACTGATGCATAATCACGTAATTCAGTCACCATGATTGTGCATCAGTAACTTCTATAGAAATCATTTGTCATTTGTTGAATGATAGGATGCGCAGCATTGATGGGGCCTCCCAGCTAACACCAGGCTCTAGGCAACTGCCTAGGGAACCTTGTCCTAGATCCAGCTCTGCATGACAGACAGACAGACAGACATAGAATTCAGTGAAAAATTACACAGTGAAAATCTAGCTCTGAATTTCACAACTATGGTATTACTGAAGTAATGTAATGATGGCACATTCAGACATTTAGACAGAAGAGTTCAACACATCTGTAAAAGTGTGTAAATGTACAGAAACATGTATGTGTGTGTGTTTTGACAGAATTTCTTCTGATTTAGACAACATGCCATAGGATTTTCCCCAGTGTTAACTGTGGTAGAAGAATTTATTCACACCTCAGGTGCTCTAGGTCTTATCAAATAGTTTTTATGGCTGTGGAAGTAATGTTCATAACAGGGTTATATGAACTGACAGATTTGTAATTAATACCCTAGGTACTTCACCTAACATCTAACAACCACTTTGATAGTCGGCTTTGCAAAACAAAAAAGCAGTCTGTGTGCTTTTTTGCAATACTAGACTTGGTATTCTGAGTTAAAATTTTTATGGACATATGCACAGTGGTGCCAAGAATACCAAAAATGTGCTGCATCTCATTAAAGGCATCATAACGTAAACTCTGACTGTGAAGGATCCCATATGGATTAGATAGCTTTCTACCTTTTCAGTGTCTGACATCATTACAACCAGCTACTTTTGTTCTGCTCCCAATGCACTGTGAATCACTGATGTAGCACACACAGCCACCTGTCTTTCTTCTTCCCGTTTCTTGCTTGCACATTAAAAGGAAGAAAAAATAATGAGTCAAAAGTTGCCCAGGATGGATGAAATAAGTATACTTATACTCCATTCAGAAAACAAATGGCCAATACAAATGTAACTAAAACAATACAGATTTCAACACAGATTTAAATACATTTCTTGAATACTGCAAAACCCAGTGTAGGGTTATCAAGCAACATAGCACTTCACATATATGTTTATCATCCTGTGAAAGATATATAAGCTTAATTATTTGTTAAATTATGCAAAGTATCTAAAACATGCCATAGGGTTAAAACAGAAAAACGCCTATGTTTCTTTGTATATAGAGCAAGAATGAAAAATATCTGTATTGTGCAGCACTCTAATTTGCTGAATTGTTCATGCACAGGGTGTTTACTTCTGGCGCTGCTGTTTCCACATCTGAATTTCTCTGTATTATCTTCTCAATTGAATGGCAGGTCAGAATGTTCGCGTTAAACTTTGGTACCTGAAAACAAACTATGCCTCAGAACTTGATTTTTGTTATATTTTTAACTGGCAAAAAGTAGTCATCTTATCTGAATATAAACCCCTGACCACACACTAGGTGAGCCCAGTGCTAGAAGAACTAACCAGAGTGTGGGACATTAGAGTGAGTATTGAACGACAGCATTTCCAGCCCATCATGGTTATGACAATGCCTTGCCAGGATTCCTGTTCAAGGACAAGTACAACAGAATTTTTCTAGTTTGTCAGTGTACTGTTCCTACAAAACATTACTTTACATTAAAGTTGCACTGAAAGCATGGAAGCACACACTGAAGTTGAGTATTGTCAGCCATGTTTTTATTGTGCACATCCTGTATGGTCACATGTGGAGCTGGTGAAAATAGGGCATACATAAAAATCCCATGTATAGTGCACTGTATTTCCCTGACCTGTGAAATATTGTTTTCATATCGGGTTGTCCCTCCTCCTGCAGCATGGCCTGAGGTCTGGTGGGCAATGTAGACCTTTCAAAAGTAACTCCAGTAGGCCAGCCAAAAGCCAGACTGGCATTGCATAACAAAAAAATGGTAAAGATAAAAAAAAAGAACCATTTTATATCCAGTATCTGATAACAAAATACCTGTTTATGTTAAAAGGACAAGTTTACAAGAAATAATGTGATGTGGAGGTAAAGATACACAAAAATGCAGACAGACCCACACAGACAGATACCACATACACTCAAACACACACACACACACACACACACACACACACACACACACACACACACACACACACACACACATACAACACATGCACAATAAAGCAGTCAGGACTACTCAAGACAAGTGCACAGCAGATGCCATTGCCTTTACTCATAACATCTCCTGTTGGTGTCAATGACCACATACTAGCAGGAACATTGAGGATGTAACTGTAAACTGTAGGGAGACGATGCACCATTTCATATTCCCTTACATTTGAAAGCCACTTGCAGGCCCTATACTATAGGCTGCACCATACCACTATTACCTGCAACATTCACCAGTACACAGGACAGCACTTGCTTTAGTTAAGAAGTAGTGCATGGATACACATATTTCTGTACTTGTCCTTTCTATAGATGCAGTCACAAAAATCAGTCTTGGTGTCTGAAGCATCTGCCAGCAAAATGTCTGTCTTTTCTCTTTATATGTTCATGGGTATATATTAGGCAAATGACCAACAGGATCTTTAGAAGCCTAGCCATGCAATCCAACCCATTGTGCCCTATGTATCATGGGCATTTATTAGGAGGGGGTATGCTAGTTATGAAGTTTCTAGACATTATGTGGGGGGGGGGGTATGCTAGTTTGGGAATTACTGTCTGCCTCTGTCTATCAGAGACATGGGGTCAGACCTTAGCTGAATTGCTGATTTCTCATCTGTTGGTGAAGGTTATGCTTAAATATTGTTATGAATAGACTCTGGTTCACATGGATGGGTAGCCTGTTCCAGAGCATGGGGATCCTCTGAGACACATATCTGTCTTGCCAACATCTCTTATTTATGTCACAAGCAAAATTTTAATCCTTAGATTTTATGGTTCTAATGGTGTTCATTTTTCAGATGAACAAAAGTTCCATTTGAGCCAGATCTGAGGATGCCTTGTATGCCAGACAAAGATCACCTCTCAGTAACCAGTAGGAGACAGGGTATAGAGGCAGGCCTTTAAGGCAATCTGTGCAGGACTTTGTGTTTATATCCTGGATTCTCTTGGTAAGGAGTGTTTATAGGCATTCCTACTGTTGCATACGTCTGGCCAGGTATATGCTGAAGGGGGCATTATACTCAATGATGGAGCTGATGAGGACTAAATAAATTGGCACTATACTTCCTTGGAGCTGGACAGCATGCTCTTACTTATAAGTTGGGGGACGTAGAATTATTTTCTTATTACCTTCCACCAAGCATATGGCACTAATGTACTAATGTTTTGGTGCCATCCCTGTCCTTTTTAGGTATCTGTCTATGAGGATGTTCAAAGTAGTTATCAGGAGAAACACATATATGGTTAGACAGTATAACATTACAGAATGATTATTTGTGCTATCTGTTATCCTATCCTAGGATATTGTGGCACAATCAGTTTTGATACTACTTAAAGTGTGTGCATAGTGGAGTTTTGGATTGGGCAGTGATGGCAAAGCATGAATCAACTCACATTCATCTAACACTGAGAAAGCATAGCAAAAATTGTAAGGAGGCTTTGATGTCAGGAGTTGCGGAAAAATATGTTGTTGTGTACTGCTGCTATTGCTTGTGTAAACTGTCATGTATGATTGTCCACATTATAATTGATGCTGGGATTCATAGAACAGGTTGTTAAACGATGGTGGGTAAGTCACTTATCTGCCTTATCAATGACAATAATAAGGAGGGGTAAGATTTAGGCATGCCTGCTAACTGCAGGACATAAATATGCCCATAGCCATTGTTTGTAACCCCTGCCACTATGCACATTGTACAAATGATAATTGTGCCACACACCATCCATGCTGTATATTCACAATGTGTACAAGGAGGTGTGTTAACTTATTTGGACACACCACTGGCTCTATAATATACAGTTAAATGTGTCTCACAGGTCCATGATATTCACAAAAGAGAAAGCCAACTAGAAAAATATATGGCATCACACATATTTTTTATAGGGAAATGTATGCCAATACCACTGGGATTTGTGGTTGAATAATTAGCCTGTTGTTGACATCCTTAGGTCACAGAAACATAATGACACACAGAAGGAAAACAGTGTTACTGATGTTAGTCACCTGTAAACGTAACTGTCATCAGTGTAGCATTAATGATAATCTATAAAGCTGCCTTTTAGTCATACTGCACTTGTACATCTTTTTGCATCTGTCAGTGTTAAGATTTCTAGTCATAAACAGAATATCTAGTGTTATAAGTAACAGTATCCTGATGTACAGAATGTGATTTAGAAAAGCACAATGCGATGTCATACTCTTTGTGTGTGTGTGCATGTGTGTGTGTGTGTGTGTGTGTGTGTGTGTGTGTGTGTGTGTGTGTGTATGTCTACGTATGTGTGTCTGTGTGTGTGTGTGTGTGTGTGTGTGTGTGTGTGTGCGCATGTGTGTGTATGTGTGTCTTTGTGTGTTTATATGTCTGTGTATATGTGTGTGTCTGTATGTCAATGTATGCGTGTGCATGTGTGTGTGTGTGTGTGTGTGTGTGTGTGTGTGTGTGTGTGTGTGTGTGTGTGTGTGTGTGTGTGTGTGTGGGGGGGTTCCTATCAGTTTGTTGAAATGTCAGCAGTTCGAACACCATATGTTTGAAATGTGAAGTTTGAAAACTGATTATCGCGAAGCCGCGGAACGCCAAATTCTTTCCCAGGATAAGAATTTGGTGGGCCATTTCTGTGGCTTCGTGATTTTCAGCACTGTGGTGGAAAGTGACGGGTCGGGTTCTGTGCGATTGTGTGGATGTTAGGGTTAGGGTGCAGGTTAGGAGGGTGTGCGATAGTGACAGACTTTAGGGTTAGGGCGGGATAGGTGATTTAGGGTTAGGGCATGGTTCAGGTGAGTGTGCGATAGTGATGGGCCTTAGGGCTGGGGTTTGGGTTAAGGTAAGTGGATAGATAGCAGTGTATGTACAGTTTAGTGTAGGATAAGATGTAAAATTTTCAGTGTATGTGTGTGGAATACTGTTTTTTGGTGTGCTTGTGTTGTATGTGCATTTCTTGGAACAGCATTTTTTTCCCTGGGAAAAAAAATCGCTGTTCTAAGCCTTAATGGTTTTGCACTTCGAGGTTAGAAGTTCGAACATATGGTGTTTGAACTTCTGCCGTTTCGATGAAGTGATATAGACCCTGTGTGTGTGTGTGTGTGTGTGTGTGTGTGTGTGTGTGTGTGTGTGTGTGTGTGTGTGTGTGTGTGTGTGTGTGTGTGTGTGTGTGTCTGTGTGTGCATGCACTAGGACCTGACTAAGTATTATATATTATTAGTGGCAAGGCATAACACAGACATTCTGACACAGTAAATTTCATCTGAAGAATGTTATGATGAAAGGTGGACTACTGATCAGTAAACAATAAAGGATTTATCATATTTATGGAAGGTTCAGCTTACTGATATTTTTGCATACGTAGAGATGTGCTTTTATTTATTTACCATGAGGCAGTATCAAGAAGCTGGAAGCACAGGAATTCACAAAAAATGAAAATACAGTGTTGCTCAAGGCAATGGCTACCATTATGCAATATTTTTGTAAAGAAGTAGTAGCAAAGATAAACATGAAAGCCAAAGGGCAAAAGTTATCTCTGCTCTAGATGTAGTCAGTAAATTTGGTTGCCTAATATCTGTATGATCTACATTTGACAGACATGAAGCACTGTTCCAAAAATAAAGTCAAGTGACAAATGGCAACAGGAGCAGAGTAGAGATGAGAGACAATCCATAGAACTAACTCTGACTGATGATACAGTCATACTAGTGGCACTTTTGCCTAAAGTGTTCATACCTAAGATGAAGGAGGCCTTGACATCTGCACTCTACAGCACTCAGATATGCAGGCATCATATCTCGCAACCTTCCACCTTTCAAATCCATAGCATGAGTTCATTAAAAATCTAAACAACTACAGTTGAAATGGTGAATATTATAACAGAGATAAAATATACTTATAGTGAATATTATAACAGAGATAAAGGGTACTTATAGTGAATATTGTAAAAGAGATAAAGGGTACTTATAGTGAATATTGTAACAGAGATAAAGGGTACTTATAGTGAATATTGTAAAAGAGATAAAGGGTACTTATAGTGAATATTGTAACAGAGATAAAGGGTACTTATAGTGAATATTGTAAAAGAGATAAAGGGTACTTATAGTGAATATTATAACAGAGATAAAGGGTACTTATAGTGAATATTGTAACAGAGATAAAGGGTACTTATAGTGAATATTGTAACAGAGATAAAGGGTACTTATAGTGAATATTATAACAGAGATAAAGGGTACTTATAGTGAATATTGTAACAGAGATAAAGGGTACTTATAGTGAATATTGTAACAGAGATAAAGGGTACTTATAGTGAATATTGTAACAGAGATAAAGGGTACTTATAGTGAATATTGTAACAGAGATAACGGGTACTTATAGTGAATATTGTAAAAGAGATAAAGGGTACTTATAGTGAATATTGTAACAGAGATAAAGGGTACTTATAGTGAATATTGTAACAGAGATAAAGGGTACTTATAGTGAATATTGTAACAGAGATAAAGGGTACTTATAGTGAATATTGTAACAGAGATAAAGGGTACTTATAGTGAATATTGTAACAGAGATAAAGGGTATTTATAGTGAATATTGTAACAGAGATAAAGGGTACTTATAGTGAATATTATAACAGAGATAAAGGGTACTTATAGTGAATATTGTAACAGAGATAAAGGGTACTTATAGTGAATATTATAACAGAGATAAAGGGTACTTATAGTGAATATCGTAAAAGAGATAAAGGGTACTTATAGTGAATATTGTAACAGAGATAAAGGGTACTTATAGTGAATATTGTAACAGAGATAAAGGGTACTTATAGTGAATATTTTAACAGAGATAAAGGGTACTTATAGTGAATATTGTAACAGAGATAAAGGGTACTTATAGTGAATATTGTAACAGAGATAATGGGTACTTATAGTGAATATTGTAAAAGAGATAACGGGTACTTATAGTGAATATTATAACAGAGATAAAGGGTACTTATAGTGAATATTGTAACAGAGATAAAGGGTACTTATAGTGAATATTGTAACTGAGATAAAGGGTACTTATAGTGAATATTATAACAGAGATAAAGGGCAACTATAGTGAATATTGTAACAGAGATAAAGGGTACTTATAGTGAATATTGTAACGGAGATAAAGGGTATTTATAGTGAATATTGTAACAGAGATAAAGGGTACTTTTAGTGAATATTATAACAGAGATAAAGGGTACTTATAGTTAATATTGTAACAGAGATAAAGGGTACTTATAGTGAATATTATAACAGAGATAAAGGGTACTTATAGTGAATATTGTAAAAGAGATAAAGGGTACTTATAGTGAATATTGTAAAAGAGATAAAGGGTACTTATAGTGAATATTGTAAAAGAGATAAAGGGTACTTATAGTGAATATTGTAAAAGAGATAAAGGGTACTTATAGTGAATATTGTAACAGAGATAAAGGGTACTTATAGTGAATATTGTAACAGAGATAAAGGGTACTTATAGTGAATATTGTAAAAGAGATAAAGGGTACTTATAGTGAATATTATAACAGAGATAAAGGGTACTTATAGTGAATATTGTAACAGAGATAAAGGGTACTTATAGTGAATATTATAACAGAGATAAAGGGTACTTATAGTGAATATTGTACAAGAGATAAAGGGTACTTATAGTGAATATTGTAAAAGAGATAATAGAGCAAGAAGTGTGGTCTTTAGAAAATGGTAAATTACATACAGAAAAAAAATGGAAATTATGAGAATAACAAATGCAGAAAAATGTTTTAGAGGAGGAATGAGATTTAAGAGAGGGCAGGAATTGAGCAACTTATGTAATGTTACTTTGATTATATGGTATATAACAATATATGTGATGTATTCTTCTTCTTTGTTCGGCTTTTCCTAGTTAGGGGTCGCCACAGCGGATCACCTGTCCGCTCATGAACTTGGTAATATGGTTTGATTTCATTTACATAAGTGTAAGTTTGCTTACGTCACCAGTGATAATTTACAAACCACAGTACAGTCTTCAAAAACATGTTATATTAACCACGGTAAGTAAATAAAAACATGTCACACTGTACTACACATGTGCAGCACTTTTATTAAATGGTTAAATGCTTTTGTTCCATAACCAGAACTTCATTAGAACAAAAATAATATCACTTCCCTTCCATAAATAGCATTTCAAAAAAGTTCCAATGATCAACCAATTTTAATTAAGTAATTAAAATTTTCATGTAAAACAAAATTCTAACTTCATTGTATTAATAAATATTAACTATTAACATACTCTTTAAAAATTTATATCATACAAAACCTTTAATTCATTTTAAATGTATCTATTCTTTATCTGCCCTTAAGACTAAAATATTGTGGATAGTTTGTCATTAATTACTGGAGCTTCCAAAACATTCAATAAAATTTGCCAACATAGTTCACAAGACTCCAAGTAATTTTCACAGTTACCCCCCCCCCCAATATTTTAGCCACCTTCTCAAGTACATAGAAATATAAACTTCTTAAAGTTTAAACACTTTTGTGCATATACACTGAAGGCATTTCTGTTGTCTCTTCTCCTTATAATGTACACATCTAGGTAAATTCTATCCTTCAAGGGGTGTATACTTTTACCTGTATTAAAACCCATACATGATATACAGGTGGCAACATATACCACCCCTGGTGTAGTACAACTGAATATTCCATTATTAACTATACTCTTTGAGTAATCTCAAAGTACTATACTAATAGTGTCATTAATATATTGACAGTATGAACATGCTCCACACTTAACTCTCTCATTTGGTTTAACTGAACTTTGTTATTTCCATCCAAAATAGCCTAATGTTTTTATCCCTCTTGCATACAGTGTTAGGCCTTTTCCCCAGCTTTTCTTCTAATTGATACATTGTCACCACTCCATTTCAATGTTTATTTATAGTTGATATAATCTCATACACTGACATTACAAAAGGTAGCACAATAGCCTTGCCAAAATCACCACTACTCTCTCTTTTTAATGTCATGCTCCCAGAGTGTTTCAAAGTTGGCTTAAATCTTGTTACCTTCCCTACAAATACCACTTCACATATATTACCTCTTCACATATATTATCTTCTAAAGTTTTTGGATAATTCTTTTCAAGAAACATTACCTTTAGTCTATCCATGTCATCAATAAATATTTCATATTCCGATATAAGCATAGATAATCTCACTATTTGTCCTTTAATTAAAAATTCCTTCTGTTATAAAGGCTGATCACTATTATAGTGCAAATAACTATTAGAAAAGGTGGACTTTCTAAAAATATCAGACTCATATCTATTATCCATTTCATTCTTTTTGGTAGTGACATCTAGAAAATTCAAACTATCTTGACTCCATTTCAGATCTTAACATTAAAAAAGATGCAATTTGATTAATGTACCCCCAAAATTTGTTCAACATATGTATATTCCCTCTCCTCATCACAAATATATTGTCCAAAAATATGAAGTTTTTGTAAATATGTTTGTAAATTGAGAGAATAACAAAATTAATCTCCCACCCCCTAATACTATATTAATGAAAAACAGGACACTGCTGCCACCATTGCTAATATGTTTGCTTACAGTATTCCACTTCAAAGTACAAATAATTATTGCATATGTATCATACCTCTCAACTGTACAGATTTTCACAGATGTTCTAGATTTTTATTTCATATTTTGGTCCATTTTTAATAAAATTGTGGTTTTCTGTCAAATTAATGGCAGATCTTTAATGACTGAAGTTAGAAAATAATGTCAGACATTTAAGTTTCATACTTCATACCCTTCAGAAAACTCATGCTAATGTAAAACCTGTTATTATATCTACTTTCTAAGTTTGTAATAGCAGTATTCAAAAATTGCCCCTATTTTGGGCCTTTGTCCCAGTTTTATGTATGGCTTTGTCCAGATTTCTTGCTCTAAGAGGCTGAGAGGTATGCTATGCATATTATCTATTCCATAAAAGTACACACCATTTTAATCTCATTATACATTAAATTACTCCCTTTGGCCAAGGCTTCATAAAACCATTCCAAACACATATGATGACGGATAACTAAGAACAGATCTTTAACATCTATCCTAACTAATATCATGTCCTTATAAAATTAATTTTCTCCACCTTCTTTTAGAAAACACCACAAATCAATTAGAACATGTTGTTTATCATTAAAAATCCTTTTTAACTTAAAAGCAGCATACTTGACCAAAGGTTCAGTCTTAGAGCCACCTGATGCTTCAGCTCCTGGGACATGTCGTACAGCGCAGGGAACTAAAACAAAACCATGAACCACAATGCAGTACTCAAACATGCTGTACTATTAACTGCAACACAAATAAAACCACACTAATATGTACTCCACATACACAACACTTGTATTAAATGGCTTAACATTAACAATCAATCAATTTTAATTAATTCATTAAAAAAATCACGTAAAATAAAATTCTAGCTTCATACTGCTAATAAATATTAACTATTAACATACTCCTTAAAAATTTTATATCATACAAAACCTTCCTTAACTTGTTTTAAAATCATTCATACTTTATCTGCCCTTGAGACTAAACTACTGTGAATAGTTTGTTGTGAATTCCTGGAGTATGCAAAGCATTTGATAAAATTTACTGCTATAGTTCACAAGGCTCCAAGTAATTTTCCTAGTTACACCCGTAATATTTTTAGCCACCTTCACAAACACATAAAAAATACACTTTTTTAAAGTTTGAACATTTTTTGTGCAAGTATGATCAAGGCGTTTATGTTATCCTTTCTCCTTATAGCATATAAATGTTGATAAAGTCTATTCTTCAGGGGATGTATAGTTTTACAAATATAAAAACCTGGGCATGGTATACTGATGGCGCCATATACCACCCTGGTGTAGTAGAATTGATTCTTCCATTATTAACTGTAGCCTATGGGTAATCTCCAAGCACAGTACTAATACTGTCATTAATGGTTTACTATTGAAATGTCGATCCCCACATGTGCGACTCGTCTTGCACGAACACAGAACTGCGATTGCCACTACAACGACTCCCAGATGTGCGAACGGCAAAACCTAGCCCCTATCCGACCCATGGTAGCATGGGTGTGGAGGTGTTGCGCGGCCGGTAATGTCAATCGTCGAAGTTTTTGCGGTTTCGGTTCGCTAGCGAACAGTTTTTGCAGTTTCGGTTCACGCAAACACGTCAATGAGGTTGCCGGTCGAACGAAGTGCATTTGCACATTCAATAGTAAACCGTCATTAATATATAGACAGTATGAACATGCCCAGCACTTAACCATCCCTCTCTTTTGGTTTAACTGAAATGTATTATTACTTTCCAAATCAGCTTTAATGCTTTTACTACTCTTGTATACAATATTAGGCCTTTCCCTAGTTTTTATTCCAGTTCAGGCATTACTACTCCATTTCAATGTTATTCAAAATTTATCTAATTTCATAACCCCCATTCCAAATGGTAACACAATAGCTTTGCTAAAATCACCACTGCTCTCTCTTTTATATGTTATAATTCCAGGGTGTTTTAAAACTGGCTTAAATTTTGTTATCCTCCCTACAAACACTTCTTCATATATATTATTTTTTTTTAGATAATTCATTTGAAAAACAATACCTTTAACCTATCCATTTCATCAATAAATACTTCCTCTTCTAATATAAGCATAGATAATTACACTATTTTTCTTTTAATTAATCTTTTCTTCTGTCATAAAAGATGATTACTAATACAATGCAAATAACTATTAGAAAAGGTGGACTTTCTAAAAACATCAGACTTATATATATTATCCTCATTCTCTTTTGATAGCTACATCCAGAAAATTCAAACAATCTCCATTCCATACAGATGCAAAAGTTAAATAGTCTGATTAATGCACCCCAAAAATTAATTTAATATATGTATATACACTCTCCACATCACAAATATGTCATCCAAAAATCTTGCATAGATGTAACAATGGAAGAAGCGGTCATATGAGTTTCAATCACTTATGCCAGTGTTAAACGCATTCAAGATTATGAATGTTTAATTATATGGAGTGCTGTCATATATATATATATATATATATAATATATATATATATATATATATATATATATATATATATATATTTTATATATATATATATATATATATATATATATATATAAAACATATTTTGTCGAAATGCGAAAACATCGAATGCCACTTCTTTGAAGCTCACAATATCGAAGCCGCACTTCATCGACACCCCAGACTTTCTCAAAGTAAGTAACCACTTACCCCAAAAAAACAGACAACCTAAACTGCACCATCCCTAACCTACCCAAGTGGGGGTCTACACACTTCATACCCCCAGTGTGGGGGGCTGTGCCCCCTACGACCCCCCATAATGAAATATACCAACTCCAAGATCACCCTATAGTTGGTAAAAGAACAAAACCGAATGTCCCACACAACCAGTTACTTACCGTGGGAAAGCCTTCATAGTTACTGTGAGTCAGTGAAGTGCGTCCTCAATATTGTGAACATCGACAAAATGGCATTCGATGATTTGGCATTTCAACAAAATCAGGTAGATCAATATATATATATATATATATATATATATATATATATATATATATATATATATATATATATATATATATATGTTATCACTGCAGATGAGGATACTCTCATGTTTACAACAGTGGTACAGCTGGTCGAATTATTTGACGGTCAAAGTTTATTATATTGACTATTAGATCATTTTTTGAATTTTCCCTTTTCTTCATGCTTGTGCAACCTTGGAGTTAATATATGTAATTTCTTGGGGTATACAGGGAAAAGCCCAAATTGCAAAATATGTTTTTGTTTTTTTCTTTTTAAAATTGTAAATGTAATGTACTGGTTTATGTTTGTCATTACTTTCATTCTTTTATTTTATTTGGGAATAATGGTAATCACTGATGAGTTTCTTTATTCACAAGTGATTATTCATTATAAACTCATATATCTATATCTATGTATATCTATTTAAATCTGTATCTATCTGTCGTGTCTATATTACATGAGCGACCATTCCGATGTTCGAATCATAGATGGTCGACATAATATGATCGAACGTCGGAAAGGTCGAAGGTGAAAGTCAACGGCTTTTCACTTGCAGAATGGGAAATTTTCCCTTTCTGCACTGAAGTGCGTTCTTGGAGTTGGTATATTTAAGATGGGGGAGTGTGGGGGGTGCAGGAGGGCTTGCCCCCCTGTTCTGAGTGATAAGGTATGTTTTTTTTTTTATTTTATTATATAGTCAATGTTTCAAACTTTGCTCATATGAGTTCGTTCATGTGAGGTTCGAAGTTTTGAAACTTCCACTATATAATATAGATACTATATATATATATATATATATATATATATATATATATATATATATATACACACACACAAACACATATAAAGTAAAGCAGTGATGATACATCTCAGACAGTCTGTAGTAAAGTGCAACAGCATCTGCGAAAACAAAACATTTACTCTGGCAGGTCAGCAAATGTCTTTGCTGAAAAGAGAAGGCCAAATATAAAGGGCAGAATCAAAACTTCAGAAATAAGAATGTGATGAAACAGAGTATTCCATGAAAAAAAAAACTTTCCAAGATTTGATTCAAAGTCAAGGCAGTAAGGTCTATAGAAGAAACCTGAAACATTCAGAATGAGTCTAATTCAGATAGCTACAAATGTTATAGAAATAAGAAGTACAAGGAATTATTGAAATTCTCTGAAAGAGCATAGAATTTAGTGTTGCTAGTGAAGGAATTAGCAGTTTTCCAGATGATTTGATTATGAAGACTCAGCTGAACAATTTCTGGCTAACACTTTCTGAGTGTGACATGGTTAAAATGTAAAATGATAATCTGGACATGTCTGGAGATTTACTAGTCTCAAATCAATTGTACAGACAAGTATATCTATTATTATTATTATTTCATTTTTTATTTTTTATTTTTTATTTACATTTCGTTTTGTTTTAAAGATATAGTGTTTGTTTTTAAAGGAAGTGATGCAAATTAATGTACTCCAGCTGAATTGTATGAGGCCGGCCACAGTATAAATTGTGGTTTTTTACTGTGTTTTTAGCCTCTGAAGAAGCTACACTGTCTAAGTAGCGAAAACGCTATTTAAATTGTTTTTCAATAAATTTGCGTTTAGGCTTTGGGACTGTACTGACTGCCTAGCATTCCTCTTTTTGTTTTCTAAAGTGTGTCCTTACGGTTCGCAAGTCTCAAATCAATAGCATAAAATGACATATAAGACAAAATTAACTAACACTAGTGCAACAGATACCTGTAAATGTTCTTGTGGCAGAGGAGAAAGATTAAAATGCAAATAAGATGTACAAACTGAACATAACTAACTGATATAAATACATGTTTTGAAATAATTTATGTCTGTGTAAAGTGAATGGGATTTAATTCTACTTTAAAGCAGAGGGAATGTCACTAGTGGCATCTAAAATGATAACATGTCTAGGAAACCTAAAGCTTATTGAGCTGTACATCACGTGAAGTTACTAATCAGCCAGTCTATAGAAAGCTTTGATGGTGTCAGGATCTTTGTGTGAATGCATCTTCTTTGGTTATTATTGACACTGTAATAATGTATAGCAGTGTGTTCACATAACAGGTCATCAGTCACATGCTGGCTTACATTAAGCATGGCATGGGCAGGCATATGCAGATGGTGAACTAGAGGTATTAGGCTGTGATTAGGCCAGAAGTACAGGTAGATTGCTGGTGCTCTGTCTACAGGTTGTGATCCATGGCTTGAGTGCACCTATGGCCATGCTGATTTCCCACATTGTGGACTGTGATTCTAAGGAAATGACTAGTCTGTACCCACACAGCATACACCTAGAAAAAGTGGCTGTTAACAAATCCCCTAGCAAACATCATCACGTGCCAAGATGCAGTCTACAGAACTAAAGGGCAGGTCAACAAGACACCACAGCAGATCACCATGCAGCAGTACAAAGAGCGCTGTAACATCCGCTCGCAAATGCTTGCAATATATCAATGAGGTCACCTTTGAACCTTTGAAATGTTCTAGTTCAAAGGATGCTGAATGACATTATTGTTTTTGTTTTCAGCATTTCTGGATGTCTGTAACCAGTATTCAGATAAACAGACTATTTTAAGGGGTTATAAATGCTCTATAACTTTCATCTATAATTGATTCTATTGAAGAATCCCCTGAATTTAACAATTTTGGGGTAAACTTAGTAGATTTTGATCGACCACCTAAAGGCAGGTAAACAAAACATGCATCTCTTCTGAAATTCTTTCCAGTAACAACATAGGTACCTGGTCCTAGTTAGAGACTGACATTTCCTTTATTTAAATTGGAAACATTTCTGTCACTGTTAACACCTAGGGCCTGGCATATTGTCTACCTAGTGGTTGAGAAAAGGTATGCATGATCCTACTTGTGGGTGGGAGTAACATTTTCTTGACATATGCTTATAAATTTCTCTTCTGAATTTTGGAAGACTTACATTTCTACCACTACTTGAAAAATGTGATCACTATTGCTTTTTATTAGTCTGTCCCCATAATTTTATTATTCATCTTTTACATATTTATCAACAAAGAAATACGTAACACACAAAGAATTTGATGACATCACTTCTTTAGTTGGGAATCTGAATTATTGATATCTGTCTCAGCTCTGTCCACTTGAAACACCAGTTCATCTTATTTACTACTCATCATATTCATCTAAGCTCATTCATGATACCAATAGTCATACTATATTGATAACCAGAAAACTATAGTACACATTAAAAAAGGGGCCTATCACAAACTGCGATTCTACAAGACTAAGCAGATATTTTTCTTATTATGTAATCTGCTGCCATTTGACAAAGGTTTTAAAATACATAAGGGAAAGAAAATAAACTGCTGCATTCAATGGAGAAAGAGCCTAATCTACACATTTAAATTCCTCAGGCAGGCTAATAAAAATGGAAATAAACCAATATTTGCTGGCTGGGTCAAATACTTTGAGTTCTTTTCAGAATGCATTGAAGGTTTTTACGGAATTATTTAATACAAGGATTCTGCTATTTCTTTAACTAAGTTGTCAGCCTTGGACAATCTGCAATTATGCCCTGCTCTGTATAACAAAGGAAGTATTCTTGCTTATATTAATAGCCTCAGCATAACATGCTATCCTTTTAGATGGTATCTTGAATGGTGATATGAAAAGTTTTTCATCTCATCATGCTGATTTCTTCTACCACCTTTTAATAGTGTTCTAACAATCAAGAAGCTGTCCATTGTTTGGAAAAATGAAATGATGCACCTAAATACAAGAAGAAATTCATGGAGGAGTCTACAGAAAATTACAGACCTGCCAGAAAGGTAAAGAACAGCATGAAACTGATGGAACAATGTATTTTTAATCTTTCTGGAGATAATTAAATTAACTTAAACATTATCCACACTAATCAATATGGCATCATCAAAAAATAATCTAGCATGACAAATAGCCACTATTTTTATTATGCAGCAGTTAAGAAACTGGAAACCTGGCTTCCTCTGGATGCCAACTCTTAGCATCTGTCCAGCACCTTTGATATATTATATATTCATCCATATATTTTTCTACTAAGGCATAATTAAATATGTATAACATTTCTGCAGTTACCTCCTATTGCACGTCTAGGTGTCAAATATCGCTTGTTCATATTTGCATTAATAATTCCAAAACTTTGCTACATAAAAGGTATCAAAATATTTTATATTGAAACATACATGATGACATATACAATTGTATTGATATTTGACCTCTGTCAGTAAGCATTTCTTATAAATATAAGGTGATAACTTCATTTTTTTAAAGGCTCAAACCAGTGAAATACAGAACTGCCTGAGCTGACAAACTAAAAATCATTTTGGCAATAATGAAAACAGAAATGTTTCACCACACCAATTTTTCCTGTTTGGGGAACAATGTAAAACAGCAATAATACATAGCAAAAATATGCTAAATGCTTCCCCACAAATAGTTGGATATGTGATTGGAGCTTAACAAACATGAAATTGAGTGTTTGAATATGAAGATTTGAGCAGTCTTCTTCAAATTAAAAGATGTCACCTCAGCGGACAATTTTGAGTCCAAGTTTGTCTTGGTTCAGGACAAAGTGATAAAAGAGAACAAGCTATTGAAAGAAAGACAAATGAAAACAATTCCAATGACCACCCTGATTATGAAGCAGGCATGGCATATTGTCATCCTGCAGCAGCTGACAACTCTGAAACAGTTTAGGAAGTGGAAATCAACAGGGGTAGCACTAATGGTGCTCCTAATAGCATCAACACTAATAGTGCCCCCAGATCTCAGTGTATTGGTCAGAAAAACAAGAAAAATACCTCAGAGGCAAATGTGACCTCTAACACCAATATGGCAAGACCTGAAAACAAATCCATGCCAGATTTTCAAAATGCTTATGTTTGTTTAAAAGTTTATCAGCAGCAGGGATTCCAGAACAGAACTTGGGCAGAGGTTGCAGTGACTTCAAACACTCCTCAGTCGAGGAATTTCAACAGAGGGAAGTGGCAGAGATGAGGCAAGTACCAAAGGAATATTTAGGTACAACTGACTTCTCTTTTAATATTGTTAACCTCTCTTCTCTGTATTTAGACAACAATATATGTTCTTAGGTGCATAGGTTCATAGGTGTGTACTAGGCTAATGGCCCTGGAGCCTTTACAAGCCAAGCTCATAGAAGTGCCCTGGCATCGTGCTGCCCGACGTTAGTTCCTGGTGCCTCTATTAAGTAGAGCCACTGCAGTGATCCCCGGGATGAACTTTCTATTTCCCATGCACTCATCAAGATTTCTCTTGAAAAAGGCCGGTGAGGTGGTCTGCTTGACATGTATGGTAACCCTATTCCAGAGCATGGGGAGTCTCTGGGTTATGAACCTGTCCCTCCATCATGTTCTATTGATTGTGGTAATGAGGTTGAGGTCTCTGGAGTGTGTGGTGCAGAGGGATTTGGATTTCTATAGATGTAGCATTTCTAACCCAGCTGGGTCAGACATAGCTTTGTAAGTCAAGCAGAGATCGCCTCTTAGTAGACAATATGAGACAGAGCATAGCTGAAGTTGTTTGAGTCTGTCCATGTAGGACATGTGTTTAAGGCCTAGGATCCTCTTTGTGAGGTACTTTTGTAGCCTTTACAGCTGTTGCATGTGTCTAGTGAGGTACATGACAAATGGGGCATTATACTCAATGACTGGCCTAATGAGGGAAGAGTAGGGAGAGATGATGACCTCTTTCTTCCTGTATGCAAAACTCTTGATAATGAGATGTGCCACACAGAAGAACTTTCTGACCACAGTGGCAATGTGGTAGTCAAAGGAGAGGTTGCTGTCAACCTATGTCCCCAGATCTCTTATAATGCCTTTGGTGTTCAGTGGGCTCCCATCGATGTGGTAATTAGTGGGAAATTAGTTTTTTCCAAAGAGGATGACAATGCATATTTTTGCATTAAGCTTAAGGCCATGGTTTTGATACCAGTCATTGATCTCAGTGAGGTCTTTCTGTAGGATGTCTACATCACTTGGGGAGTTAAAAATGGCTCCCAGCTTGCAGTCATCTGCAAACTTAGTCAGCCAGAGTCCCTCCGTGTTGGCCTGGCCTTCTGAGAAGTAGATGCCAAACAGGAGAGGACCTAGGACCAATACCTGCGGGACTCCACTTGTGACTGGTTGGCAGCCTGACAAGGAGTCTGCTACTTTCACACCGTGGGTTCTATCTGTGAGCCAGTTTGCAGCCCACCTAGTTATATAGGGGTTGATGCCTAGTTTGGTGAGTTTATCAATAGTTCCTGAGTGGGGAATGGTATCAAAGGCCTTGGCCAGATCAAGGTAGGCTGTATGAATTGCCTTGACCTCATCCACAGCTCTGGTGACCGACTCAGTGAAGTCAACCAGGTTGAGCAGGCATGAACTACCTTTCACAAAACCAAATTGCATGGGATCTACAGTTTGGAGATTCGTTATATCTTGTTAATTAGGTCCATGATGATGCGCTCCATAGCCTTAGATATCAGACTTCTTAGCCTAATTGGGTAATAATTCCCAGGGTCTGTAGTTGCTCCCCCTTTATGGAGAGGGATGACTGTAGCAGTGCACCATTCAGTAGGGACAAAGCCTGAGGTGAGGCTGTGATTAAACAGAGCACACAGATGTCATGCCAGTTCACATTGTAGTTCATGTAGAACACATCTAGGGACATTGTCAGGTCCCATGGAAGCTGTATTCTTGTCCTTGGAGAATGCAGCTTTAACCTGTGCTGCAGTAATGCTGGGTGCCTTGTATTCCTCTGGTATTGTGATTGGTCTGTTAGTGGGGGAGAGAGAGGTAAAGCTGGCACCGAATCTGTTGGCCAGTATGTTAGCAATATCTGTTGGCTCAGTATAGGAGGTACCATTGTGCAGTAACTCAGAGAAAACCTGGGTATTGCCATGGAGATTCTTGATATAACTATAGAAGGTTTTGTGGTTGTTTTTAGTGTATGCCATAATTCTGTATTCATATCTGGTTTTAGAGATTTTGATGAGGGATCTCAACTTTTTGTTGAGGCTAATAATGAAGTTTTTCCAGTCTTGGGACTTCACCTTTTTCTGCAACAGTTTCTTCCTTCTGTTGTAGAGTTTATTAATGGCAGGGACCACCAGATTGGCTTCATTTGTTTTGGAGGAGAGCATCTTGGTTCTGTTGGGTATGGCTAGTTCCATGCATTTATGTACGTGTCCGTACAGTGCATTGGTGTATGATTTGGCAGTCATGCATCTATTTTCCATGGGTGCCATGAAGTTAGTCACCTCTGTTTTTTTGAGCCCAAAGTCAGCTTTGGAGAAGTTTTTCAAGGTGGTTACCTTTGCAGGCGATGTGGGTGAGATGTGGATTTCCATGGTGATTAGTTTGTGGTCGGATCTAACCAGGAAGGAATTGACTATTCATGTAGAGCAACAGTTGCCCATGTTAGTAATAACCAGGTCAAGGATGTTGCTTCCTCTAGTGGGGGTAAGAATGAGCTAGTCCAGGGCATCGGAATTGATGAATTCCAGGAAGCGTTGGGCCAGTGTAGTGGTACATGAGTAGTTTTCCCAGTTGATGGAGGGGTAGTTGAAGTCATCTAGTATGAGAGTGTTGGGGCCAAAAGTTGTGGAATGAGTTATAGCCTAGTAGCGCAGGGGTGCTTTCTGCTACTTTAAATCATGTCTATGTTACAGCACAAATGTCAAGGTTCTCCATTTTGGGGAGTGCTCCTAGCAAGTGCATCTTGAGATTTAGACTTCTAGTGTTGAGCAGCATGACCCTCAGACTGCATTTATTTATAGCTGTACGGTGTTAAATAAAGGCTGGAATTTTGTACCAGCACAAAGAGCCAACAAATGCAAAGTTCTTAATAGTTTAAGAGAATACATTAGGAAGTTAAATCTGAAACTCTTATATTATAAGGATTTTAACAACAAAGAGATGTTTTTCAAGCCCATTGTTTTTAACTATTTTTGATGGCTTGTGAACTGCAACTTATTGATTTACTTGATGAGAAGCCTAAGTATTAGTATTGCAATTTATCTGTAGCAGAAAGAGAGGTATTCTATGAGCTGCTAAATAATCATGGCATCCTAATAATGAAAACAGGTTAAGGTAATGCTTTAGTGGTACTAGATAGGGTCAAATATGATTTCAAAATGATCAAAATGTTGGCTGATGGCAAATTTTATAAAGTTGTTGGATTTATGGATGTTAAGAAAGCGTATTCCTTTATTAACTCACAAATAGAAGAATGGTTCCTTTGTGGTAGAATTACTGAGAGTACTAGGAAATATCTAAGGGTTGAGAACACCAAAATTAGTAGTATTTTTGGTCTACCCAAAATTCGCAAAGATATTGATGACCCCCCCATTAAAGCCAATAGTAGCAAGCAGAGAAGTAAGCCAGAAGGCATGGCAATTTTTGTTGACAAGCATTTACAAAAGGTTGTTGAACTAAGTAGTTCTGATATCAGAGATTCTTTTGACTTCAAAACTAAAACAGAGACTTTTAAAGTGTTGGAAGTGGATTTGCTTTTTCACTTTGGTTATTAAATCATTATATACTGTAATACCAAAATAAGAAGGCATGGAAATGGTGAGATTATAATTAATTGGACATTAATTATTTTCAGACAATACTTTTAGCCTTCTTTTGAAAATATTGGATTTAATATTAAGTTATACCTTCTTTAAATTTAATTGTATTTTGTACCACCAAATCAGTGGCATGGCTGTGGGTGCTGCTATGGCAACTAGTTACACTAATATTTTTATGCATGGGTGGGAGAGAATATTCTGGAGAGTTTGTATGGAACCCGCATTGTCTTTTTTTAATGTTTTATTGATGATGTGTTTATAGATTGGAGAGGTGGTATAGGTTTATTAAATGAGTTTTTAAATTATGTCAACAATGTTTGTTCCTTTTTAACTTTACCTCAGTGTCTAGCCCTACCAGTATTAATATTTTAGATGTTATAGTTTTCAAGGAAAAAGATAGAATGGTTACCATAATTTATAAAAACGAAAGTGCACAACAATGCTTTTGTACACTATAGTAGTATGCAGCCTGCAACCACTAAAGCCAATATTGTTAAGGGTCATTTAATGAGGGTCAATAGGTTAATGGAAAGAGATGATGATTTCCTAGAAGAAGGTGCCAGCTTATGCAAGATGTTCATCAGTAGAGGGTATCCTGAAAAATTAGTCTCAGAAAAGTTTTCTGAAATATGTAATTTAAGGCATCCTACTGAAACAGTGGCCCCAAAGCTTAAAACAATCAATTACAGAACCTCTGTACAAGTCAGTAATAGTTTAGATGACAGAGCTATCAAGAATATTATTTCTAATAATTGGAAAATTTTAAAAAGTTGTCCTGAGATTTCAAAACTGGTTGTAGACAATCCTCTTTGTGCAAAAGAAAGGAAAAAGTTTTAAAAATTATTTCCTAGCAAAGTTAAAACCTCCTTCTATCCAGTGGGTAAAACGAGTAATATTTACATGTTTTAACTGCAATCTATGCAACTATTTATTTATTAATGCCTACAAAATTTGTATTAACAATTTTAACATTTCCATTAAGGGATTTTACACACGTAAATCTAAATTTGTGGTATATTTGGTAGCTTTCCCTGTAAATCCTTTTATGTGTGGTGCACCACTAGAGAATTGTATAAGAGAATGTGTGAGCACAGACATGCAATGTTGGTAGAGGATGAAAAACATGCACTGGACAAGTATTATACATTTAGTAATTGTAAAGTAGATTTCAAGTTTTTTGTTTTGGATGATGTGAAAGGGTACAACAGAATGTTTAAAGCTGAAGATGAACTTGGATGATTTGAATATTTGTGGCAACTGAGACTAAATGCATGCTTCTCACCAGGTTTGAATAAGCACATGGATTTCTTGCCTTGCATTATTCAGTCTGATGAAGCCTTGGATTGAGAGACGAAAGCACTTACCATTCATTGTGTATGTATACTAAACTTGCTTGGTTTTATTTTATTTTCTGGCTTTTTCTTAGTTTGTGTTATTCAGTTAGTTGAGTTTAACTGCTTTTTTATATACATAGTGAAGAATTTCTTACAAGCAAGTTATCAGGGGAAAAAAACTATTAGCATTTAAGCTGCAAGAGAAGTTACATGAGTTGTTCAAAATGTAGCATACCCAGTAAATATTCAATGTATACAGTTGGACATAGAGACAAATGCAGAAGGAAAAGAAGCATTAATGTAGAATTACAAAGAAAGAAGATGAAAACGAGAAAGGAAGGGCTGTGTTGAGTTTTCATGGGTAGATGGTCTGTTGTTGTCGAGTGAGCACAAGTTGCATACAGTCACACAAAGATGAAATAATAGAAATGGGACTTCGGCATCCTTTATACAATCCACATTTGCAAGGCAGGATGCTTTCCTGACTTTTATTGATAAGACATGATTGGATATTACTGAAGTAACAGAATCTTGGCACAAGCAGTACAGGTAATTGTTTTACAACATCCAGTAATTTTATAAATGATGAGAGAAACGTTTGCCTGAGTGAATAGTTTTATGAATACTTGCATACTGAAATTTCACCTTAGTCTGCTCAGCATTTTATTTCTGAGTTTAATCTATATTGCTGAAGTTAGCAAATGTATAAAGAAGGATGCACAGCTCATATTTTGGGTGATTTTTAATGTAAACTGGTTGTCTGCAGATGTTCTTTTACTTGAAACTGTAATTAAATGGGTCTAAGTCATGTAATAAACCCACTATTATCTATCAAATGGGTATAGTTTGTTGACTGGCTGAGCTTTAACAAATCAAAGGTGATAAAATATGACAACTAGATGATATTTTCATTAATCACCTTTTTTACTGCTTGTTTTTGCATAAAGCAGACTTGTGAGAGTAACCATGATGCATTTATAACTTTAAAAATCTTTCAAAGAATAATGCTGCTGTGTTTTAATGTAATTGGCATTGAGTGGGGTATACCTAACTGACTCCAGTGATGTTTAATTAAACTATTTCAAACTTAGTAATTAGTGCTGTGAATATTTTTATCTTCATGTATGTCTAGAACAAATCTGCTAGAAAGAGGAGATAAAATTAAAGACATTTTCTTTAAAAATTTATAAAATACAGAAATACATAAAATACAAAAAAGCAGGGATTTATTTAAATAGCAATGAAATAAAGTTATTAATGCTCTAGAAGCCAGAAAAAGAGTATTCTAGGAAATCAGATTGCAAACATGCAAAGGAATCTTGCTAAAACATAAAGAGTATTGAATAACATGTTAAGAAAACAACATGAGTTCAGACTTCATGGCATTTTGGCTGTACTGGTTGCTGCTAAATAATAATATTAATATTAATATTAATACAAAGATGACTAAATTGTTTAATCGGCATTTTGCTGCAGTGAAAAGCTCTTGAGGTGAGTGCCTGGTGACTGATGGGGCATTTTGCCTTACTTATTTATCTGTATATTATTTTCATAAAGTTATGGTGCTGTTATTCATAGAGATACCATAAAATTCCCTATTCATGAAAAGAGTTGACCTTTAATTTTTTTAAGCAATGTACAGTTGGTCTTATGTAGATAAATACCAATATCTTGAAGTCAGTCATCTCAGCGAGGTCCTCCAGTTGTGGCTGGAAATGACAACAGTTGTGCCAGTCTATAACAGCAGTGATAAGGAAGGTCTAGTACCTTCTTGGACCTCATGTCCAAGAATTTGGAAAAATTAATAGCAAAACAGCTGTGTGATCATTTTGAGAGCAATACGCTGTTAGCAAAGTTTGAACATTTTTTTTTTTTTTTTTTTTTTTTTACAAATGCTGCTTGACCTCAATGGTTCTTATTAACATTTTAGAAATTGTATGAAAGGTCTACAAAGGTGACAAAAAACATATGGCCTTACGGATTTATTTGTCCAGGATATTTGGTTTGGTCAGGTTCAAAGTGACTTAGTATTACCTTATGTGGGCTGGGGGGAGGTCAGAGGTCCAACAATTGGATTGTTATTGTCTTATTTAAAAAAAAGGATCTTGAGGGGAGATGTCACATTGTCAGGTTCTGTAATCCAAGGAAAATTCATAAGCAGTAATCAGTTTTAGGGCCTTTACTCTTTTTGGTTGTTATCGACATGTTCAAATACCTGTTATTCTGTAGAAAGTTAATAGTTTATACATATGATTTAATCCTCTTGTATCAAAATGATGACATTGACTCTACCATCCAGAATGCACAGCAGAGCAGTATTTCCCATTTGTTAATCATGTAGCTGATTGACACAATTTTACAATTAATGTCTCAAAGATGCAAGCAATAGTTTTCTTTCTCAATTATCTCCCAAAAAGTATTTTAACTAATGAGTTCAAAGAAATCAAATTGTCAAATTCTTTCAATTTCAATTGTTGCCTCAGAATAAGGACAGATTATAATTTTTACATTAATGTACCATTAAAAATTTGAAATGGTTTAGCTAATTATTGTTGTGTTTAAGATATATCACAGGACTTCTCTATGATCTGCATCATTGTAAGTTATACATTGAATCTGGAGAATTATGTTATCAGACCAGTGATAACAATACTCTTGGTATTATGGAATGAAAATGTATTATAATTTATCTAATTTGTCATAATATTTTAATAAGCAAGCTAAAATGGATAGCATATTATGTGGTGTTATAACACTGGAGATTACCCCTTGGTCAAAAGCATAGGCTAGGAAATCATGAAATCACTTGTTTTTAGAAATATTTTTTAATTCACTTGTTTTTAGAATCATTTTTTTAATTCAAGATATATATGCTTTATATCTTTTAAGACAGTCAATGAACTTTCAAAATCATGTTAAATGTTGATGTCTTTTTATCAGTGTAAAATTGATTTGCAATAAGTCATTGGTATGTATTGTCACTATGACGCCATGTGCTACTAGCAAATAACTTTGTGTTTCATTTACAAATTCAGTGCCTGCTGCTCTTGAAGAATAAATTGCCTATGTTACATTAAAAACGGTAAGCTAGTAATATTGCATTGGAGAAGGGATGGAAAACTGACAAAAGGTTCATAGTTACTAGGCATTTCATAGAGAGGAGAACGTACTCAGGACTGCAACACCCCCACTCCTTAAAGTACAACACAGTATCAGCAATCCACCTACATGCTGTGGGAATAGAACCCACAGCCTTCTGTATCAAAAGCAACTATGCTGCTACCTGTTGTGCTACTTCCAATGCTTTTAAAGTTTATAGCACAATAGTGATGACCATTTGCTAAGCAAAACAACTGTACATTGTAAACAGACTTAGCATGAGCAGCAGCAAACTTCTCTTCCCTTGAAGCTCACAACTCCTTGAAAATGTACTGAAGCTCACGGTTACTTGAAAATACACTGAAAGTCATAATTTTCAGTAGCTTGGTTGCTGGTGTAGGAGATTTAGGCGCAGAGAGTTTGAGCCTGAGAAAATTAACTAACTGGCATCTGTAACTAGAGCATTACACACACACACACACACACACACACACACACACACACACACACACACACACACACACACACACACACACACACAATGATCTTCTCCATTTTAGGGTCAAAAACAACAGTTGCACCTCACTTACGGACTGGTAGGGCTTGTAGTACACAGCAGAAGCACTTCAGAGTTGAACGGGCTTAGAGTTAACAGACCCTAAAATACACAATTTGCAGGTTGCATATTATAAGTTACGGGTCTATATTATGTTGTCGGCAAGTGAAAATGTTGACTCTGACTTGATCGACACCAAAATGTTGAACTACAAGATTACCTAACCACCAAATCGCCGATTTCTTTCCAACAGAAAGAAATCAGTTGGCCGTTCTCTTACACCTGCCCTTTCCCTGACTGTAGTGCATTCTTGGCGTTAGAATGTTTAGTTGGGGGGGGCATTGGGTTTGGCCAACCAATTTCTTTCTGTTGGAAAGAAATCAATCATTTGGCTGTTTGGTAATCTTACAGTTTGACATTTTGGTGTTGAACAAGTCAGAGTCGACATTTTCACTTGTCGACATTATAATATAGACCCTAAGTTACAAGGGATTACAATTAACAGACCCTAATCTTCACAATTTGCAGGTTTTACAAACTCTTCCTCCAACTTAGGGAGTATGTACTCTTTCTCCAAGTCAAATCATTCTGTAGCGCAATTGTTGCTTTTTCAAAAGTATTAATATTAGGGATCAAAAACTGACTGCAAATGTTGTATTTCACAGAAACACTCTTAACCTTCATTGCTTTTTAATTCAGCAAGTATTTATTTATTTATTTACAAGGGAATTATACTTCAGCAATATTTATTTATTTATTTATTTATAAGAGAAGTGAACAAAAACTCCATCTTCTTGGTAAAACATATTTTTGAGTAGCTTGGTAGATGGTGTAGAGGGCTCAGTCATTTATCTACAGTAATTAAGGTACAGAGTTTGAAGCTGAGCAAATTAACAATTCTGGCATCCCTAAGTAGGGCATTTCATAAATACACACACACACACACACACACACACACACACACACACACACACACACACACACACACACACACACACACATACACAGAGCTCTGTCCATGGTGGAAGAAACAGATGCCAGCAAATGTTGTGTATATTTCATGAATGGATGCACCCAGGGATGCAGAGGGAGTTCTTAAAGAAGAATACTCTTTAAAAGTGTATTTTTTGTATTAAAAAATAAAAGTGACAGCCCTCAAGCCAGCGAGCCCCCCCCCCCTTCCAGCCAGTGGGCCCTAGGTCGCCTAGTGTTGGATATAGTTCTGCATCCAAGACGACAGCATAACAGGGACTAATGCAATGGAAAACATTGCAGAAAGGAAATAAATGTACTGAACTGATAAACTATAGTCTTATTGCAAGCTCTGACCATCCAATACATTAGAAAGATACATAGGTTTTAGACACAGGTTATTTCTTTGTCCACAACCTGCTCTTAACCAAATAGCATGGATGCATTGCTAACCTCAGCACAGTTAGAGCTCTTTGACATTTATGGAGACTATATCCCATACAGTCAGTGATGACAAAATCACTGGCACCGTCTGCATTGATCTGGCTAAAAGCATTTGGAACTTGCTGCAGTTGATCTGTACTCCACCACAATTTATTAGTTTTATGGCTCCCTTTTTAGTCACACCCATTTGTCCCATTGGGATGATGTGATGGTCACTATGTTGACTCCAGTTTAGTGCAGAAACCTTCAAGGGCTCTATAATATAGAACTCTCTACCTTTGAGCTGAAGGACATCATTGCATTGGGATCTCTACTGTATGCCAGCCTGCTAAAATCTTTCAATATGTTGACAGATCAACCCTAGAGGTATAGTACCTGCCAAAACTAATAAAGGGGTAAATTCTCTGCTACAAATCATTTTTCTAACATATAGTTATCCGAATCTAGTCCTCTCAATTTCTGAAACTAAAAGCAATGCACCGGCATAACTCAAAATCATATGCCTGATTTCCTAATCCATTCCTATCTTATTGCACATAATGAACTCTCAGCACTGCCAGTCATTTAAGTTTTGACCACATGTAAAATAGGTAATTCAAAAATCTAGTCATACAATAATCTCTTTTTATAAACTAAAGCAACTTTTTATAAGTCATGTTAGGCTAGATATTACCTGTTCGTTTTTATTGTCTGGTCTCATGTAGCCTTCTTCTATCCACAAATCCATATGCTTGAACTCACTAAGCTGGGACAATTGTAGAATACAACAAAACATTTTCTGCCAGTCTCCCTAATACTATTTGCTACAGGGTTACCCACAGATATACTGGTTGGTAGGAGTGCCCCATCTCTTTAAGTCTTCATAGTCAAAAACTCTGTATTAAGACTTCTGTCACCTTAAAAATGTCTTAGTCCTGCCTCACAATCATCTTCATAATTAAACTCAAAACAGGACTCTTAGACTTCAGTCTCCTAATCTAGTTAATATATTTATCATAGGATCATAGGATCATAAGAGGTTACTAGGCTAATGGCCCCGGGGCTCTTACAAGCCTAGCCAAGAGTTCTCCCCAAAAAAAAGAAACCTCAGTCAGCACCTGTTGCTCCTGTCAATGGGTTAGGTTATTTCAAGCATAAAAAGAGAAATTGCACAGGCTTAAAATAGCCCAGTAGGTCAGCTACCATAGTACCTGTCTATAAATCTATGAACCTTTGTGATAAGGCAGATAGCCAGTAGGCTAAAAGACAGAAATACAACATGCGCAAGATGTTACTTCAAATAATGTTAAGGTAACTAGTGGAATCCCCCAGTGGTCTGTCCTCTTCTGTCAGCATTTACTTCTCCAATCCCAAAAATGATAACCAAGCTCTCTGGTTAACTAAATTTGCAGATAGCTGTAAACTAGGCATAATTGTTGAAACCCACTCAAGTATCTGTTTTTAATACCTAATGTATGGATAAATGGCTTAAACTGATTGTGAAAAAGTGTAGTATTGTTTCTTTCAGAAGATGTTGCCCACAAGGTGGGAAGGTAAGTAAACCAGCATGGTGACCCAATATACTGTGGTTTCTAATAGCCAAGCTTTGGAATTGCCTCCAACTTTCTGTAGGATGAATCTCAAGGGTCAAACAATGAAATGTTGCAGTGCATACTGAATTATTATCCCATCCATTTTCTACCTGCTTAGGTGCATAGGTTCATAGGTGGGTACTAGGCTATCTGCCTGAAGGCATTTATAAGCCTAGCCAGAATGTATTGGCTTTCGCCGCCCCCTTAGATTAGTTCCCTGTGCCTCTGTCCAGCACAGCCATTGAAGTGATCCCCGGGGTATACTTTTTGTTTCCCATCCACTCGTCAAGGTTTCTCTTGAAGAGTGTTAGTGAGGAGCTCTGCCTAATGTAGACTGGAATCTTGTTCCAGAGCATGGGAAGTCTCTGGGACAGGAATCTATCCCTCCAGCACATCCTATTTATTGTTGTGGTGAGGTTTATATCCCTAGAGCTTGTGGCTCAAGGGGATATTGTTTTCTTTAGGTGGAGCATGTCCATCAATTCTGGGTTGGATATGGCCTTGTATGCCAGGCAGAGATCACCTCTGAGTAGGCGGTATGCAACCGAGTACAGCTGGAGTTTCTTCAGTCGAGCTGCATAGGGCATCTGTTTTAGCCAAGTAATCCTGTTGGTGAGGTACTTCTGTAGTCTTTTCAGCTGTTGCAGGTGTATTGTAAGGTACATCCCAAATGGGGCGTTGTACTCTGTAATGAGTCTGATGAGTGCTGTGCAGAGGGGCACAATGACCTCTTTTGATCTGGATGCAAACCCTTTTGTGATTAGGTGGGAAGGATTTTCTAACCACTTTGGCAATGTGATTATCAAAGGAGAGATTACTATCTACTTGGGTCCCCAGATCCCTTATTATGTCTTCCGTATTTAGGGGGCTACCACCTATGTGGTAGTTTGTGGGTACTTTGTTTCTTCCAAAGGGGATGACTATGCACTTTTTGGCATTTAGCTTGAGGCCATGGTTGTGACACCAGATATCTGTCTCAGTGAGACCCTTTTGGAGGATGTCTGTGTCAGCCGGAGAGTCAATTATTGCCCCTAGTTTGCAGTCGTCTGTGAACTTGGTCAGCCATAGTCCTCCTGTGCTTGCCTGTACCTCTGAGAAGTATATGCTGAACAGGAGGGGGTCCTAGGACTGAGCCCTGGGGAATGCCACTTGTAACAAGTTTGGAGTCAGAGTGAGCTTCTACTACTCTTACCATGTGGGTTCTGTCCATGAGCCAGTTGGCAACCCATCTCGTGATGTAGGGATTTATGTTCAGGCTGGTGAGTTTGTCTATAATACCATAATGGGGAATGGTGTCAAAGGCCTTTGTGAGGTCTAGGTAGGCTGTATGGACCACCTTTCCCTCATCTATAGCCTTGGTAACTGTCTCAAAGAAGTCCACCAGGTTTAGGAGGCATGATCTGCCCTTAAAAAAGCCGAACTGGGTAGGGTCTAGGGTTTGGAGGTTTCCAATGTCTCTGTTAATGAGATCCATGATGATGTGCTCCATAGCCTTGCAAACCAAGCTAGTCAGGCTTATAGGGAAATAGTTCCCGGAGTCTGTTGTGGCTCCACCTTTGTGGAGTGGCATTGCTGTGCACCACTCTTTGGGCACATAGGCTGTGGAGTGGCTAAGTTTGAACAGTGTGTTTAGGTGAGGGGTTAGTTCATCTTTGGGCTCGTGTAGGATGCAGCCTGAGACACCATCCGGTCCCATTGATGCTGTGATTTTGGCTTTGCAGAGGGCTGTTTTATCCTGAGTGTCTGTGATTTCAGGGGCACAACATTCTTCTTGTATGGTTATGGGCCCGTTTGGAGGTGAGAGGGGGGGTGAAGTTTGCATTGAACCTGTCTGCCAGAATGTTGGAGATATTGATTGGTTCAGTGTATTTTGTGCCATTCTGCACTTACTCCAAGCAGATCTGAGAATTGCCACTTAGATTCTTGACATAGCTAAAGAATGTCTTGTGGTTATCTTTGGAGTCCTTTGCAATTTTTCTTTCAAAGCTAGCCTTGGATGATTTTATGAGGGATCGTAGTTTCTTGCTGATACTGATCAGGGATGTCTTTCCTTCTTGGGATTTTACTCTTTTCTGTACTCATTTCCTCCTTCTATTGTATAGCTTGTTTATGACAGTGGACCACCAGACTGGTTTCCTTTTCTTGGAGGAATGAGTCTTGGTTTTGCTTGGGATAGCATGATCCATGCATTCTTGTAGGTGCCCATAGAGTGCATTAGTAAAGGGTTTTGTAGCTTGGGCAGCGTTATCCTTTAGCATGGGGGCTTTGAAACTTTCCACCTCGGTCTTAAGTAACGTGAAGTTTGCTTTTGAAAAGTTTTTCATGGTGCTTTCTATAACCGGGGGTGGAGGCGTAATGTTGATATCCAGAGTGATTAGTTTATGGTCAGATCTAACCAATGAGGGGTTGAACTCTGGTGTGGAACACTGGTCACCCATGTTGGTGATGACCAGGTCCAATATGTTGTCACCTCTGGTCGGGTGTTGACCAGTTGATCCAGGGTGTTTGAGTTTATAAATTCTAGGAAATATTGGACAAGGGAGTTAGTACTTGAGTAGTTCTCCCAGTTAATGTTTGGGTAATTGAAATCATCTGATATCAGGGTGTTTGGTAGGACCTTTATGTTTTCCAGTGTTTCCAGAAATGTGGAATGGGGGTCCTGGGACATGGTGAGTGATCTGTAGCAAGTTACAATTTGAATAGCAGTTTTGCCCATTGTTAGTTGCATGTGGATGATCTCTGACACATTGTGCTGTGCCACTAACCTGGTGGTGTGGGTATCCTTGATGAATATGGATATGCCCCCACCTTTTGTATTTCGGTCAGGGTTTTGTGGCCAAAATGTATGGTATGAGTTGTAGCCTGGTAGTGGTAGGGTGCTCTCTGGTACCTTAAACCAGGTTTCTGTTACTGCACATATATCAATTTTCTCCATACTGAGGAGTGCCTCGAGTGCATGCATTTTGAGGATTAGACTTCTGGCATTGAGTAGCATTACCCTCAGTTTTTTGTTACTTGTGCTATTTATGGCAGTGGGTTTGTCTTTTGAGCCTTGCCTAAAAAAGGCACTATGGGGGTGGCAAGAGCCTTGGCCAGTCTTCGAAAGCCTAAGGGTGACAGGTGCAAGCCATCTCTAGCGAATAAGCATGGCTTGTCGAGCATGTCATCCCAGGATAACAGACACTGGATCCCCTTTGAATGACACCAGAAGCTTAGCCAATTGTTGAAATTGATATTTTTTTCTTTATACCGTGGTATCATTCTTGGTGAGGGCAGGATGCTACTCAGGGTCATGGTCATACCGGCCTGGGCTATGTGATCAGAGAGCTCTTCCATGTCTCTTTTCATGTAGTCCAGGGAGGTACAGCTCAGGTCATTCACACCAACATGGACAATGACAGAGTCATATTTGTACTTGTTCTGGAGTGACCTGAGTGCTTGTGTTATGTGGCGGATCCTGGCACCCGACGAGCAGCTAACAGTGATCTTCTCCTTGTTCAGCCTAGTGAGTGGGACGTCAGTGTGCCTGACTATAGAGTCACCTATTATTAGTGTGTTGGGTATGTTATTTTGCCTTAAGGGCTGTGATTGTGTGGCACACTGGTTTTGTGAAGTATGTGTTTCATGGTTTGTGTTGGGAGGTGGAGGTTGCTTGGATGTCTGCTTTGGAGGTCTCTGTTGCTTTTGCAGTATTTTATTTAGAGCCTCCAAGTATGTTTTCATGTATTTATGTGTGTTTTTTGCCGGTGCTGGTTTCATAGGTCTATGTGAGACTGGTGGTGTGATGCAAGTAATTCCCTTCTCCTCTTGACTGTCTGGTTCAGTCTTTGGTTGACAGAGAGCTTAGCCTCCAGTTTGGCTTTATAATTGCATCTCTCACATGTATTAGTGTTTGGTGGTAGGAGAAGAGAGTTGTCTGTCTACATGAGGCAGTTGTAACATTGCCTCAAAATGCCCAGATTCACCAGTTGGACCAGAGAGTACACCTGAAACTGCCCTTTGGACAAGTCTGGATAGGTACAATGAACTGTTTTACTGATTGGCTGGTAAGGTCGAATAGAGAGCCTTGTCCTTATCTTCAGTATAGGGGGGTCTAATGCTAAGGTTTACACATGAAGTTAAATAGTCCTTTCTTTTATACCCATGACAGTACCTCAAACAGGTTATTATCTGCCTAACTCTGTCTTTCCTTTGCTTTGCAGTTGTAATGAGTTGTCTCATCATGTGTATCTCTACTTCTATCAATCATTTTTGTCCCTTAAGTCCTTTACCATCTAACCTTGCTACTCCTGATGTTCTGGTCCCCTCTGTTCACCTTTGGGGATGTTACATTTTGTATGAAATGATAAATTGCTGAAACTTATATTTATATTCTGAGTAGTTTAGTGATATAGTCATTACGGTAGATTGCATATAGTAACAAGTGTTTCTGCTGCTGTGTGTCTTCTTAAAACTGACACTATTAGAAACCTTATTTGCAAAGTATTCCTGAAAATGTTAATCTTTAGATCCCAAAAATGACACTTACCCTTAGCAGAGAACATCACAAAACCACAATTAAAATGCAAAATAGGCTAGAAGTTAAGAGTTATATTTCTACTAAATAATTTAATTTATTTATTTAACATTTGTTGACTGGGAAAGTCCAACTAAGACAGAGCCTATTTTCAGCGGAGGCCTGGGGAGAAATATTCCAGATGCATGTCTTTGGATTGTGGGAGGAAACAGGAGTAACCAAGTAAATTGGTAAACCACAACTAACGAATAAAGTGCAAGCACATAGTATTCCTTCTAAGCAAATTCCGGTTAGAACCAATAAAAAAAATTTAAAAACTTGAGTCAAAGACCACTGCTACAATCAGAGATAAATAATCCTTTTATATGCACCACAAAGGATTTAATTCCATTAAAAACTGGAACTTCATCAGATAATACATTTTAAACCAGAGCACCCAGAGGAAACCCACGCAAACAGAGGGAGAACATGCAAACTCTGCACAGAAGGCACCCTAGTCAAGAATCGAACTACAGAACCTCATGCTGTGAGGCAACAATGTTAACTGCTGCACCACTGCGCTGCCCAATATAATATACATGTTTCTGAAAGAACATTACTCACTCTCACTCAAAAACATGTTGTTCACCAAAATTAACACATATAAACTACAAAGCAAGAATGGAATGCAGCTGGGTACCCCCCACACACACACACACACACACACTCACATGCGCTGTTCTCAGCTGAAAGAGCTTTCTATAAAATAGATATTTCTGGGTAGACTGCTATGAAACAAAGCTGATAAAACTCCAAAAGTTTGTGTTCCTACCACAAATTCCTGAAAACAAAATTAATAAAATTAACTGAATATAAATGTTTTAATTATCTAGGCTAAATCCATACCAAATATTTTGCTCCATACATCTGGTACAGCAGTGTTACAATATAGCAAACAACACACCTTGGTACATCATCCTTTGCAAATATTTTCAATACAGTATACAATTGTTGAATTACTGCTGTTTAAGTTATGACAAATGTATGCAAATCAGTAAGTGGAGATTTTAAATTACATCACAAATAATGCACCGATGTACTTAAACTATAATATGATCTAATTACTAAGCTGGTCCTCATAAACTGTAATCATGAGTTTTATCTGCATGTAATGTTTTTGTCCTTTGGCTTGGGTTATGGTCCTTAGAAAAATTCACCTAGATGGCTAACAATGATCAATAAAATAAAATAAAATGCAACTAGAAATACCTACACATTCTCAAAACATATATGTTAGATTATGAAAGATGTAATGTAAGCCTTACATGAGGTTACACTTACATAACCTGTTTCTAAATTCACTTTTGCCAACCAGTAACCCTGATGAAACAGCATAACTTTGTTTTCAAAATAGTAAGTATAGCGCTTGAGGAGACCTAGTATTCCTAAGCAGTGTCTATAAACATCTCCCTCTCCAAGTATACCAAATCTTTCCATCCATGCCCTAAATAACTCTTTCAGCCAGTTGTTATTCCTCCCCTTCATATTGTTCTGTCCCTTCTAAATGATAACAACAAGACAGCCTGCAGAACCATAATAAGGCAGCCTAGCCATGCAATGTGGAAGAGTTTAGAGGATAGATTTGTCACATCTCTCATCAAGGGCTATACTGCTTACCCAAAGAGCAAATTAATGAATACTCATCCTATCATCAAGACAGAAGTTGTAAAAGGCCAGTGGACTATGTTTGACATTTAAGGTGAGCTTATTCTGTAGGTCAAGGATTCACTGGATGAGGAAACTATCTTTTCCAGAAGTCCTTCTTATGTTGGGATGAAGGCTGAGTTTTTCAGAGCATGTTTTTTTTTTTTTTTTTGCTTGGGCAAGCTGTTTTGAGTGGAAATTTCCAGTGGTGCATTGTATACTTTGGTTGGCCTTTCGAGATAAGAATAGAGGGAAATTGTGATAGTCTAAAATATGAAGGATATAATGTTTGCAATTAATCCTCTAGCTATAGCTAGAATGCTCAAACAGTAATTAATTGTCAATAAAAGTACCTCGATCTTTAATCTTAAGAACAGCAGCAATAATAATATAGTAATAATAATAATAATAATAATAATAATAGTAATAATCTACTCTCACACCCTCTTGCACATGTCTCAGTTTCACAATACTTAATGCTAGTAACATTATCATGATAAAATTTATTAAGGATCTGGTCAGATAAGAGCTCCATAAATAATCCAGTTTTGCCATTAGGCCATGGGGCTCTGGAGCTTTACCTTTCGGGGTCTACTTGATTTCATATCAGTCTCACTGCAGGTGAAAAGAATGTTTAAGAAATTCTTTTGTGGGAGGATGCTCATAAGATAGACTCTTTGTAAAATAAATTCTATTTAATGCTCTTTGTATTATTTGCTGTTTCCTTGTGTGAAAATCCTTATAAAGGGTCTTTAAAGTTTTGTTGATGTTCATTAGAACAACAACAACTGTGTATCTCGTTTCAAGGTTCTCTGCAGACATCTTCAGCTGTTGGCTCTTTGCTTAAACCCATCAAACAACAACTGATCTAGTTTTTCTAGAAACAAGCTTCTCATAACTTTCAGTGAAGTAATAGGATTCATAATAGTTTGAAGGCTATCTTAGTCTAATGACCATGTGTACATTGCCAATCCTCCTCTTAGGCTTTACACCATTTCTTAAGGATGGAGTGGATAGTTAGTAGTGGAAAAAAATTGGGAGTACAATTGCACAATGTGTAATGGAAGTTTATTTGAGAGAAGAGGAAGGTGCTGGGGGATGTAGCTCTCTCTCCATTGCATTGTGTTCATTTTTGCTGATGTAGGTTCAAGTGTCTGGTTCTAATGTTAGATGCACTGCTCAACGTATTGAGATATTTGAAGGCAAGGACCACCTAATCTCTAATGGTGTAGTAAGAGAGGCACACATCACTCCTCAGGAGTCTCTATGACACAGAGTGCAGGGACAGGGCATACAGACTCTCCTGGTAACTATGGCTTTTAAGACCAGAGATCATTTTCATTAGGAACTTCTGGAATTTTGAATTTGTTGATACATTGAGTAAAACACATCCCAATATGTGCAGCATTGTACTTCCTAATGGGTCTGATTAATGTTGAACACAGAGGAATGTTAACATCTATGGATACAGACAAAATACCTTTGACTATTTGTTGGCTACATAAAAGGATTATCTGACTATATTTGCTACATGATTCTTAATGGAGATGGAAATATCAAACTAAGTGCCCAAGTCCTGATTACCTTTTCATTTAGTAAGGGGACATTATTTATAGTGTAAGGTGTGGGCAACATTTTCTGAAAGAAACAATACTACACTTTTTCACAATCAATTTAAGCCATTTATCAATACACCAGGTACTAAAAACAAATACTTGAGTGGGTTTCAACAATTATGCCTAGTTTACAGCTATCTGAAAATTTAGTTAACCAGAGAGCTTGGTTATCAGTTTTGAGATTGGAGAAGTAGATGCTGACAGAAGAGGACCGAGGGGGATTCCACTAGCTACCTTATTCTTATTTGAAGTAACATCTTGCACATGTTGTATTTCTGTCTTTTAGCCAACTGGCTATCCGCCTTATCACAAAGGTTCATAGATTTATAGACAAGTACTATGCTAGCTGACCTACGGGGCTATTTTAAGCCTGTGCAATTTCTCTTTTTATGCTTGAAATAACCTAACCCATTTGATTATAGAATGGCCTTACCCATCCCATGGTCAATAATTATATATTACCCCTAATGAGAATAAGTGGGATCATACTGCAGATAATTTGAGGGGACTCATGCATGGGATAAGGCATTTAGGAGCTAAATCTGCCCATTAGTAATACAGAGGGCAGTCCTGGGATAAATGTTCTGTTTCCTGTCCATAGATCTAAGTTGCTGTTAAAAACAGATAGGGATAAACTTTGTTTTACGTGGATGGAAAGTCTATTCCATAGCAGTGGTATCCCACTGAGAAATCTACCTGTCCCTCCAAACCCTTCTATTGATGTTGCAGATGTGGTTTAGCTCCTCAGACCAAGTATTTCTGATGCCATTTGACTTGCTGATGTGCACCATCAGTAACAGATCAGAGGATGCCTGGTATGCCAGACACAGGTCATGTGTTAGCAGTCTGTAGAATACCAAGTATAGTCACATGGCTTTGAGTCAGTCCATGTAGGACATGCTGCTTAGGTCTTACTTAATAAGGTAAGTCAGTGAGCATTCTAGTTGTTGCATATGTCTGGACAGATAAATGCCAAAAGGAGCATTCCGTTCAATGAACAGTCCTAATGAGGGCTGAGTAAAGGAGGGTAATGACATCCATCGATCTAAGCGCACTCTCTGTTTATAACATGTGCAGTACAGAAGGACTTACTTATAACAGTAGACACATTTTGGTCAAAAGTGAGATCCCTGTCCAAATAAGTTTCTAAATCCCAAGCAACTGGGTCAACTCTTAGAAGTGTATTGCCAATGTGGTAGTTCCCTGTGGTAGAAGACTTCAGAAAGTATATAACCGTGCATTTTTTGGCATTTAGCCTCAGACCACGATTTTGACACCTGTTATTTATTTCAGAAAAACCTTCCTACAGAATGGCTAAGTCATTTGGGGATTCAATGACTGCTCCTAGCTTGCAGTCTTCTGCAAACTTAGTCAGCCAAAGTCCTTTAGTATTATTTTTTACTTCAGAAAACTATATGCCAAATAGGAGAGGTCACAGCACAGAAACCTGGGGGACTCCACTGGTGACTGGTCTCTTTGTAGAGGTAACTTCCTATGTTTTGATTATGTGTGTCTTATCTGTGAGACAGCTGGCAATCCATTGGATGACATAGGGGTTTATTCACAGTTTATTAAGCTTTTCTACTATGTCTGAGTGAGGCATTGTATCAAACACTTTGGCCAGGTCAGGGTATGGGATGTGTTCAGTTTTTGCTTTCATCCATTGCTTTGTTGACCTTTTCAAAAAATAATCTACCAGGTTGAGTAAGCATGACCTGCCCTTGATGAATCCAAACTGAGACAGGTCTAGTGTTTGGAGGTTTCCTTTATCCTGATTGATTAATTCCATGATAAGTCTTTCCATGGTTTTGCACATGAGGATAGTCAGACATCATAATTGCCTGATTCTGTGGAATGTTCTTCTTGTGTATAAGGATCTGTTTTAAGGCAAATAGTTTCCTTACAATTTTAGCATGAGATATAATATTGAATCTTTTGGCCATATCTAGATCAACTGTGTGGACTGCATGACCACTATTGATACCTTGTGTGACCCATGTGAAGAAGTTAACAAGAAGAGTGGAGCCAAGATGGCCAAGTAAACACAGCTAAATATAGACTTCTGCAGAATTAGGGTCTATATTATAACAGCAAATGCTTAAAATAGCGAACGCTGTATAATCGACCCAACACAATGAAAACACAAACTTCCTAACAAATGAACCAGCATTTTTTTTCCCCAGGGAAAAAAAATTGCTGGTCTGCAAAAAACAAAAAAACAAAAACACCCCCCATCCAAACACAAAATAAAGTGGGTGGGGGCTGTGCCCCCCACCCTCCCTACTTAAATATACCAACTTCAAGATCACACCACAGTGGAAGAAATGGCAAAGTCCTGAAAATGGCCCAGTGATTTTTTTTTTCCCCTGGGAAAAAAATCACTGTTCTGTGTCTTTGGGATTTTGCACTTTTGACATTTAGCTGTTGATTAAACAGCGTTTGCTATATTAAGCGTTCACCTACTTAATAGGGAACCCAGAATTATACTTAAAAACAGGAAAAAAAAAATATATATATATATATATATATATATATATATATATATATATATATATTTTTTTTTTTTTAATTTCTTTTCTTAACTTAATTCATAATAGTTTTGACTACTTCCGATTTTGGTAGAAATATATAACATTTTTCCTGTCATTTTCATCCAGAGATTACTTCATCAAATAAAGATGTACAGCTCTAAGCATTCTCACACTTTCTCATCTTTGAGAAAGGATTTACAAATAGAAACATCCACCCTTCAAGAATTATGTCTGAAAATGGATGGTTTTCAAGCACATCCAGAAATCTTAGAGAGAACTGCCTAAAACAAACAGATGTCTTCAAAGAACAGCTTCAACAACAATAAAATAAAAATTCTGACATGGAAACAGCCTTGAATGATATGGATGGGAGCCTAAAAGAAGAAGACTCCCAAACTGACCCCCTTCTTAAGGAGAATGCCTGGCTTTTTAACAAAACTGATGATATGGAAAACTAAAAAAGAAGATCTAACATCATAATTTTTGGTATTCCAGAAAAATCTGAAGGTGATTTAATTTCCTTTCTGAGCACTTGGATACCTGAAATATTAAATCTACAGGAGGGTTTCTCTTATGGTATTGAAAGGGATCATAGAGCTATAGGCAAGTCTGTTTCACCTTCTTATTTTTCTTCTACACCATGATCCATTATAGAAAAATTCTTATCATATAGTGGCAAAGAAGTAATACTTGAATCTGCTTGGAGAAAAGCTCCTTTGAAGTATAAACAGCACCTAATCAGATTTGACAATGCTTACTCAACTAAAATTAAGGACTTGAAGAAAAGTTGCTGGCCCCTTGTTAAATTTCTAAAGCAAAATAACATCAAAGCCCAAGTAATCTGTACAGCCAGAATTAAAATTCACTTATCAAATGAAGTAAGAATATTTAATAACTTAGAGGAAGCTTCTTCATACATCAAAAACAATGATATTCCTATTCCATCAAAAACAATGATATTCCTATTCCAGAAGACATGGACTGGTCATCTTCTTCCCTGAAAAGAGCTTTGTACAAAAAAAAAAAAAAAAACTCCTGGACTGATTTAAAGAAAAAGATAGAAACAACAGAGCTTACTTCTATTAACAGTAGCAACTATGTTAAAATATCTACCTCAAAATGACTTTTTTAATAAATCAATATTTTCTTTATTGTATTAATATTTGGATCTATTTTATATATTTGAACGCTTAAATGTTCGAATCACTAAAGATCGAACTTTAGTGATCGAACATTTAAATGTTCGAATATATTAAAAAATTAAAAAAAAAAAACTAAACAAAAAAATGTAAAACTAAAGGGTGTAAGCAGGGGGGGCAAGACCCCCTTCACCCCCATGTGGGGGCTGCGCCCACCTCACCACGCTCTACTTAAATATACCAACTCCAAGATCATGTTACAGTGTAGGAAATGAGAAATTTTCCATTTCCGCACTGTAGCACACTGAAGTGCGATCTCGGAGTTGGTATATTTAAGTATCGGGGGGTGTGGGGGTAACCCTTCAGTTTTACTTTTTTTCATTTAAATGTTAATTTTTATTATATTCAAACATTTAAATGTTCGACCTTTAGTGATTTGAACATTTAAGTGTTCGAATATATAAACTAGACCCTTAATATTTCTCATCTGGGATTATAATTCCAACAACTAAACGATAATTTTGGTAAGAACTAATATTTTTCAAATCTTCTCCTTACATCTACTAGCTCAAAGAAAGGATATACTATATTTTTTACTTCTTTACTAGCAACATATTCTTCCCTGACTTATCCGCATTTCTCAAACACTCACAGGTAACTTGTTTTTTCACTTTATAGCTTAAGTATTTGTTTACAGTTTCACTTTCTTAGAATTATTAGTTACTTGTTAAGCTTTCACTTGAGCTCATTGTGTTTTTATTGGGTTACTTTGGCTTATTAAATTTTTGAGGGTATATATGCTGTTTGAGTTGCTTGTCTTATGTGGTTGTGGGGTAAAAATGCTTTCTCTAGTGGTTTAGTGAACTTGATACATGTGTTTTTTTGAGTTGCATGTCTTTATGTGGTTGTAGGGTGAATTGCTTTCCCTGGTGGTATAGTGAACTTGATCTGTGCATTTTGTTTTGATTATTTGTTTGCCACCTTTAAACTAAGTGACTCACTTGTTGTCTCTTGACTGTAAAGACTGTTAAACCAATGTTCTCTTAGAAATTTTACATTTTCCTTGTGATGCTGCATGAGCTGGTCTTTCAGTTTTGGGATTGATTCCTTGATTGCTGTTGTCGGCTATATGAATTCTGAAGTTTTGTTACATGTTGGTGTCAGCGAGATGAATGTATAAGGCAATCCATTCATAAATGTGGCTTTTTTACTCTGTAGAGCCTTTGTTTTCAGTCAAAGCAACTGGCCTGATGTTTCACAGACAAACCTACCAGAACGTCCTCCATGCATTCCCAGTCCTCATGCTAGCTGTGGTCATATGAGAATGACTTAATTATCAAAACATTACACTGATGTGATAGAAGGAAATGGAATTATAAACACTATCTCACAGGGTTTTGTTTGGTTGTTTCTTTGTTTGTTTGTTTTACTTTCTCTCTTCACAACCCATCACAGAAACAGTCAGTGAAGACAGAGAGTGACAGGGGTTAAATGCATATAGGCTGACTTTTGAACAGTTCATTAATGATTATGTATTCATCCCCTGTGTAATATTGAACCTTCCAGCTCTTACTCTTATTATAATAATGTTATATGTTAATATATGTTATAATATTATATGTACATTCTAATTAATTTCATTCATCATTTAGGTTATGTAGTATTTCTCAATTGATTTAGATCATCATAGCAAATAAGAAAAGGAAAGGAGACATATAAGAGAAAGTAATCCTTACATTATACATGTTAAACCTAATTAGTAGTTTACTTCCTTGTTAATGTGTTAATTATTAACTGTGAGCAGGAAGTCATGATCTAACATGTAATGCTGTCTGAAATTCCTTCTGAAGTATGTTCTTAAAGTGGTGTCAATTTAGGAATGCAATATTTTATTTGATGTATAGTGTTATTTAAGGTATTTATGGTTTTAATTCCTAAATTAATGATAATATAATATCACTTGATTCTTGAGTTATATAATGTAAGATTTAGCTTTGGATGCATTCTAATCCCACTTGCATGCAGCTGCCTGTTCTGTGAGTTTAGGTTTTCTTGGGACTTTCTCAAGGACTCAACTTATGTTATTGTTTAAACGTAATGGTAATTAAATAATTTCTTTAGAATATTTATAGTTAGTTTATCCTTAATTCATTATCATATTATTAATTGGTAGAGAAGATGATAGTGTGAAAAGATGAGTGCATTAATATTTAAGTTCAACTAACCTGTTGCTTCATAAATTAATGAACAATATAATAGGTTTAACTTTTAAAGAAAATGTTACCTGTGTATATATTATTTATTTTTCCAATTATATGTTAACATTAATAGTAGACCTGCTAACATAATTTCTATTTTTAATACTCACTGCTAGTATTACATAGTTATACATTTACATTGTTGATAATCTCACTTTAGTTTGGTTAAGTAGCATCATCTCATAATTATTTTAATTATTTACAATAGTCTCCATTATTTATTTCTCATTCTGCAGAGCTCAACCTGATATAGTTGGCTAGCTAAGTTTGTTAGTCTGATGGATCTTTTGTGCATCTATTGGACTAGGAAGTTTCATAATTCTATGTTTGATGTTATAGTTTTATATTTATATTGTAACTTTGGTATATTTATTATTTCTATCATTATTCTTCTTATCAAGCCTGACTTATCATTTCTTAGACTTTTAATTATTAATAGTTTTATCTTATTTATGATGACTTATTATTTATGTTCTACCACCTATTTTGGTGGAGAGACTCATTGGGTATTATTAATAATTATGGAAACTGTTAAGAAGAAATTCATCAACTTATAAAGGAGTTTGATTAAGATTCTCATGACTGGTTATTATTACAAAGTGTGATAACTCATTTTCATGATCTTTCTATAATCCTTAATAACTAATTTTTTAATGAAAACCGCAAATTATTAAATTACCTACACAAAATTGTTTACAATAAATCAAAATTCGAAAATCTAACTTCAAAATTTATAAAATCCTTATAAAATCTAAGATAAAATTACAAGATAAATATTAGAATCACATTAATATGGGTCATATTTCTTACCTATTCATTGAGATCAAATCTCAAATTTTATCTTCTGTCAAACCTATATCTTGGACAAAATATTGGTGTGTATTTACATGGAAATTCTTTCACAGAGCATTCCTAACTCCAAATAAGCTAATTAAAATTGATAAAAATAAGAATATCTATTGTTGTAGGTGCATGCATGAATGTAAAGCAGATTGGATTCATATTTTTTACACCTATCCTCTGTTAGATCAATTGTGGTGTGATTTACATGATTTTTAAAAGCTTTGTTCTCTGACTCATTTTCATTATCAAAATCCTTAATTTTATTTAATGTTAGTGATGGCCTTGTATTGAGCAATGACAACCTTTCTTTACTTTGTACTATTCTTGTGATTGCAAGGAAAAGCACCACCAGAAAATGGAAGTCCACAGCTGCACCACTTTTTGGAGACGTTTTATCTTTTCTGAAGGAAACAGCTCATAAGGATACCAAAGTCAAAAAACACAGGATCCATCCTAAATCGTTTATCAATAATCTTTGGAAAAAGTGATATCTCTCGTTGACATTTTCTAGATAAATCCTGACTTTGTTGAATGAAAATAGAAGTTGTTATACATATTTTTTTCTCTTCTAGGAATGTAACTAATAATTTTATTTCAGACTTTTTCACGTATTGTATGTAGTTTATTTTCTTGATTAATAATTTTATTTGCAGTATTTAGTTTATTAACATAATGTATTAATTCATTGTATTGTTAATAGGAAAAGAAAAGAAAATTTTATTGAGTAAAAAAAAAAAGTTAAGATTTAACAGGCATGGTGTCTCCCCTTGATGAAGCCAAGTTATTGTGGGTCAGTGATTCTTGATGTCATAATTAATGGGATTGGTAATGATGTACAAGATAACTTTACAGAGCAGCCTCATAAGGCTGATTCGTGTATAATTTCTAGGGTCAGTGGCAAGCCATCAGTGTGCCAGGATTTGAGAACATAGTCTTTGTTTACGTTGAGGTTAACCAATTTAAGGAGAGCTTTAGCAAGAGTTTGATGTTTCTTATTATGCATCAGGGTATGTTATCAGGATCCATTGCGGAAGTGTTTTTGATCATTGATAACACCTTAAGAACATGTTCACTAGTGATTATAGGGGTGTAAGGGATGCTGGGATGAGTTTGAATAGAGGTTTTGGGAGTAAAGTTTACTGTGAACTTAACATGTAGCATACTTACAATGTCATTGAAATAGGAGTGCAGGCCCCATTAAGGAAAGGTTCATAGTAATGTAAAATTTTACTTCTTAGTTTTCTAGTATAGCTAAAGAAGAATTCAGTTATCCTTTGCTTCAGAAGCTAATCTTCATTCAAGGGTTGATTTATTGTTTTTTATAGTGGTTTTCAGATTCACGGTGATATTTTTTAAACTGTCATTCTGAGGAGTTTTAACCTTACTGAACAGTTTAAATTTTTTTTCTCCTGTTAAGATTTATGTATGTTGATTGAACACCAGAGGGCCTGTGTATAAAGTTATCACTGTATTTGTCTCTAGCTGGGACTGTTAGATGTATACATTTGTCTAAGGGGGCATAAACCTTCTTCTTAAAATCAGTTGCTGTCTCAGGGCCAACAGTGTTGATGTCATAGGTAAATGTAGACATTTCATCATATAATTGTATAAGGTCTCTCTTTTGAAGTTCTTAAACATAGATACATTGGTTACAGGGAATATGGTGGTTCTAAAAGTAAATGTCGCAAGTTTATGGTCTGAATCACTGGTGAAGGGAAGACTACAGAAGGTGAATATGAAGTATCAATGTTTAGGAGGACCAGCACAAGAAAATGTTGGCCTCTACTGAGTTCACTAACTATTTGATCCAAAGGATTCCTGTTTATCATATCCAAAAATCTCTGGACATACCCCACATCAGTGGTGTAGGTGCTTCTGTCTATTGAAGGATAATTGAAGTCACCTAGGATTATGGAGTTGTTGCCAATAGGAATTTCTTCTAAAACTTCCATGATTCTAACATGATCATCTGTGGACATGGAGGTAATTCTGTAGAATGTTATAAATTGCCTGGGACAAGGTATACTGAAGTTTGAGGAGCTCCTTATGAGCATCTCTGCATATCAGGCTGAACAAGATACGGTCCCTAGCAAATATGGAGACACCACCACAATTTTCCCAAGCCTGAGACATTATTGGTGCAAAACTCACATATAAAAGGAGTTCTTTCTTTACATTTAAACCATATCCTTGTAACTGCACTTACATGACCACATTCCAGATGTAGAGGCATCCTGAGATCAAGAAATTTATTATTAAGGCTCCTGGCATGTACAAGTGCCACCTAATGCTGTCCAATTTAGGGTTAGATTTTTTTGATAAGTTAAGATGTCCATTAGCTGGACTCTGCCTAAAATGATGATGGGAGCAGCAAAGGTTTTTGGCAGTATGTGGATACTCTCAAATGAGAGATATAAATGAGCCCTTGCAAAATACGTAGGAATGCCCCAGATCGAAGCAGACTGGAACAGTTATTAAACCAATTATCTTCTCTTTATACATAGGATTTACTCTTGGTGATAGAACGATTCTTTTTCAAAATCAGAGTCTTGCCTACATTCGTTACTTGCAGAGAAAGTTCTGAAATGTCCTTCTGAATGCCCTAGATCATTTGTTCCTATATGGACCACTACCTTGTGATAGTCATTCTTGTCTCAGGAAAGGGCATTGAGGTTCCTTGTAATGTCTGTGACCCTGGCACCCAAAAAGCAACTGAAAGAAATATTCTTCTTGCCCAGTTTACCAGCCCACAACATTTGTGAACATATTTAAAAATATGTTCCTTATTGATAATATGAGGTGTAAGGGATTCTTGGATGAGTTTGATGAGTTGTGTTGAATATGTTTGCTCTACTGATAGAGTTCTAAACCTGGCAGTCTTGCAAACATCAACAAATGTTTAACTTTATTATCTCCACTGAAGACAAGAAAACTATTTAATACCACAAATGACCAGGAATTATACATCCAAGTTCTTTTATTTTTAGAGCAAGCGAAAAAAATCTCATAAAACTGAAAATCACAAGAATAAATCTCTCCTACCGCCTCGGCTTAGAACAGCCTTTACAGAGTAAAATGTTTAACTTTAGCCTCCATCCTCTAAATATCATTACATATCATTTTCCTGTTTTTCTCTATTCAGCTTCTTGGTCACTTGCATACACGTACCATTTAATGTCTAAAAGATAACACCAGGCTCATTGTGGTAAAAGAGTCATAGGGTTTTAATCAATTAATTTACTTGCCACAGTTGAGATAAAACTTTTAGACTCTTCTTCAAAAAGGATGAAGGAAATAAACTCTTTATGACTTGCATACTTAACCTTCTTTCAAAAGCTCCAAAGACAGCTCAGCAGGCAAATGTACCATAATTTCACAATACTTCAGTTCAAATTTGCAGGTACCAGCCAATAAGGTAGGCATCACAAACTTTCTTTTGGTTTGCATACCTTCACTATTACCCATCTTCCTTACCCAAAATGTAGAAAATTAGTTTTCAGTGTGTGCTAAACCCAAAAATGAACCATGCATAGTGCATACTTGTGCGACACTTTCACTTCCTGTAAAAAGGTTTACATCTGTTTTGCTTTAAGAATTTGTTTCTGAAACATTCAGTTACATATGTCAACATCTCATTAAACATGTGAAAATTATACATCTAGAAGGGAAAAAAGATACTGAGGGTAAACAAGAAGACAACTGTGACAATACCGCTGGGTACAGATAAAAGGCTTATAATCATTTATTCATTTGCCTTGCACTAAAGAACCTACAGTGGTTAGAATTCCCCCAACAGATACTTTTTTGCAGCTACACATAACACACTCCATACTCAACAAACCCACTGTCTGCCCCTCCCACACTTCTCTAGTGTCCTACTACATCCCAAATTCTTCACTCCAAAACTCTGAACAACTTCTCCTAGATATTTGCAAGCCCAATAAAACCACTGTAAAACTTTTATATGGACAGTCTGTATCTCATGCCTGGAAGAAACTCCCTTTTAATGTATGAAACATATGCACATAACTCGATTAAAAAAAGAGCTAAAAACCTTCCTTTCTAACTCACAAATCTGTCCCTGCAAGGACTCTATAAAACCACCTTTACTTCTAATATAATTCTTAATTTTTTATAGCTCTAACTCTCATGAATTCTCAGCTATGGGTTATCTCTACATCACTCAAATATGTGATATATCAACATGTACATACCTTTTTTTTTGTTTCATTCTCTTCTACAATCTATGTAAAACGTGATGTTTCAGTTTTGTATCTCTTCCATGCTATGTAACAACATATGTCATAAGTTATGTTTCAAATTTTCATTCCATTGCATTTGCCATGCTATGTAACAACTTATGTCTCATCTTTGTTTACATCATGTCACCTGTTTCTTACTGCTTATTTTTGTTTTTATTGCATTGGAGCTTTTCCTCTCGGATCTCCACTGAAAATGAGTTTTTGGCTCAATTGGACCAACCCGGTTAACAAATGTCAAATGACTAAATAAATAAATAAATAAAGAGTAGACTAAGAATGTCAGTAAACAGAATAAAAATATAATCATGCAACATGCTTCTGCTGTTTGATGTGCAAAAGATTGTTTTTTTCCCCTTTGTTTTTTTTTCTCTTTCCTGCTTTGGAGGAAAATACATTTGTATATCTGATACCAGCAGTTTCATTGGGCAAGCAGTATATTAATCAAGTCCCTATTAGATGAATGAAAGATCAAGATCTCGAACGGCTTAAAAGTCGAAAATGCCATTATTCAAGATTGCTATTGTCAGATCGCAGTACAGTGAAAATCGGAAAATTTGCCCTTTCCTCACTGTAGTGGGATCTCAGACTTGGTATATATAATTAACGGAGGGTGTGGGGGGCATAGTCCCCCACAATAACAATTTCGAAGAATGGCATTTTCGACTTTTCAGCCGTTCGAGATCTTGATTTTTCGTTCATATAATAAGGATCCTATTAATCATCAGTAGAGATTAATGGCTGAATCTCTATCTTCTGCAACAAGGGATTCAAATCTCTATCCACTGGCAGGTTTTGGTTGAGTACCTGGTAAGCAGATGACTTTCTCAGCCTGGCAAAATAATCTCACCCCTCCTCCATGCTTGTTACCATCCTATTGGCAGGCTACACATACATACCCAAAGGTCTGCAGAAGAAAGTACTGCAAAAAAATCTCTGTGTCAAGAGATTCATCCTTTTTTAATAGTTGTTATGAGTCCCTGTGAGACAAGTAGTTTGCATTTTGTTAGGTACCCCTCCACATAGCAATTTTTTTAAATGAAAACTACTACATTAAATGGAATAATGAAGCTCTTACATCAATTTCTCTGTTTAATAAATAATTCATTGGGATGGCAAAGTTAAGTGTAAAAATTATTTTGGTAGACAAGTTTAGGGACTTCAGCAAAAACTTAAAAATTCAAATTGCATAAGCTGCTGGCCTACTAGAGAGAGAGACATCCTCTCTAGTTGTAAAAAATAACTGTTCATTGTCCAGGCAGCTGAGCAATTTAAACATGATCTGCCTTGTGTTTTGCTCTCCAGGTCATACAAATCTTAGAGAAAAGTGTGTTCTTTCAATAGGAAGAAGTTGTGTCAATTGCAAACCCAAAGTCTTGGACAGCTGACAGTGAAGGAAAAAAATATTTGAGCACTTTAAACCCTTCCAGCATTAGATTGCAACATATTTGGTGATTCTCTAGGTATTTTATTATCAACCATAGCACCTGCAATTCAAAATGGTGCTCTCTGACCAGTGCTTGAGATTCTTGCATTGACCACCATGTATAGTGAGGGCTGACTCCATGAACACATCTTTAGCTGATAGTAATTCAATAACCTCATTATGCAGTCTATCTCAGCCTTGATTATAGACATCTCATTGAACAGTGCTGCAACCAGCAGGCTAACTCAATTTAGTTTTATCTCTACATCAGATAGATGTAGCTTTCTTGCAAGAACTCCAATGCTCTGCCATTATGCTGAAACATCAAAAAAATCTCAAAGCTACTGCAAAGTTTAGTTAAAACTTCAGTGTTTAATACACAAACTGAAAAAAGTGGCATAGTTAATAGCATTTGGATAGCCCAGTGCCAGCACACTGACAGTGTTCTGCTCACTTCAACCCTACACACACACACACACACACACACACACACACACACACACACACACACACACACACACACACACACACAAACATGTTTTTTTGATAGTTATGTGAGTCGAGTACTGATCCTGAATTTTGTCATGTTTGTGAATTATGATGGTTATTATAATCATATCAAACTTGTTAGTGTCTAGTGGTGTGCTGTTTGTGGTCAATATCCATTTGCTAGGGACTTGATAGTCTCCTTGTATAGCACTTATCTGTTTTACTACCTTGGTTGTCTAAAAATGAAAAAAGGCACTTTGATGGTTATATACTTGCAGAAAGGAGAGTGTTTTCTTCCAAGTTATAACAATCTTGTGAGTTGGCTTTTTAAGCTAGAGTGGATGCAAAGATCCCTGCCATAACAACACACACTGTCTCCTCCAGATCTTCTGGAGGCTGCCTGGCCGGGCCACGTCCCTGTGCCCTCGGAGCCTCTCCGGGGGACCTCCCTCCGGTCCTGGCTGGCCCCGCGGAACTCCCCTCAGCCACCGAGGGGCAGGCCCACCCTCATCCCGACTTCCGTGTCCCACTCCTTTCTGGTCCAGAGCACCATGTGCCCAGTCTCCCCCAGATTTCCTGGAGACTACCTGGCCAGGCAATGTCCCCGTGACCTCAGAGCCTCTCAGGGAGACCTCCCTCCAGTCCTGGCTGGTCCCGCAGAACTCCTTTCAGCCACTGAGGGGCAGGCCCACCCTCACCGGGACTTCCACATCCCCATCTTTAGTAGAGGGATGTCCCCTGCATCACATGTGGTGGGAAGCTTTATTCAAATCCAATATTCTAAACACTTTAGTAGAGGGATGTTCCCTGCATCACATGTGGTGGGAAACTTCATTCAAATCCCATATTCTAAACAACTAACTGAGAAGTCACTGGAAATAAGAGAAAGAAAAATTCTATTTTGTAAGGAACTCTGCATAATAGGGATATTTTGCTGGATTTTCACCATCATGGCCCTTTCACATATCGTATTTAAATATTTGTCTGCAGTCAGTTTTTTTGTCAAGCTGTTACTGATAATGCACTGCTTGATTCTTTCACTATTGCACTAGAGAAGTCCCCCAATACTCAGTCTAGAAATTAAAGATATTGAGCTGATTCTAGTGTATAATAAACCAGCAAAACAGAAGTACAGTGCGTACCACCAGCCAAATGAACCAAAAAATGCACTGAAGCAGGGGAGTGAATGAAAAATCCACCATATTGTTTATTGTTATAAAACCAAATAGTATTAAAGGCTTTTATCCCTAACAGCTGGGACTTCATCAAAATATATCCAAATAAAATACACACCAGGTTTTATAGCCCTGCATTGCACCTAATATGCTGAAAAATATCCAATCATTTTGTTAATAGCACCGTACCTCCAATTTAAAGGTAAACCACCTTCAATATAAAAATCTTATTAAAAATAATCTACTATACCATAAAAGTAAGAATAAAAATAAAAATACACATAATGAATATAAATAGGTAAGAATAATTATATAAAATATTACACATTTACAGTCGTTCAGCTTTTTCTTGTAATATTGGAGAAATAGACTACATCATTCAAGTCAGGGGGAACATAGTGACCAGTCTTAACTGCCACTGGGTTTCCCTTTTCTTTAAGAGATTTTTCCAGTTACCTCCCCTCTGTTCATTCCTGATAGTCTCCAAAATACCAAACATGAACCTACTATATCCACTACACACCAGAAAATGCTTATATAGAGCATTATTATCTTCTTTATTATTAATTTCGTAAACATGCTTATAAATTCTTGTCCTCAATGCACATTCTATCTTTCCTACATAGAAACTTCCACATTCTTCACATACTGCTAAATATACCACTTTAAAAGATGCACAATTCCCACTTTGAAAATTAATTTGGTTCCTTATGGTATTACTAAGTGTTATTTGCACATCCTTATTAATGTAACCACATTGACTACAACATCCACATGGCCTAGTGCTTCTCACCAGCCCAACATTGGAATGGGTCTTAAATTCCAAAAGTCTTTTAAAATTCACACCCGTTTTATTAATAAAAACTGATTCATTCCCCAAGACATTATATATCTTGGGGTGGGCCCTCAAAATGTTCCAATTTTTCTTAATAACATTTTTAATTTGCCCAGAAAGGTGATTATATTGCAATATACATGCTTTCTCAAACTTCTGTGTATTGTTTGTACTTATATTAGAATCAACAATTAAAGGCTAGTTTCTTGGGGTACCCACTTTCATAGAACATATTACCCACAACACTTTGTTCCTTTTTGACATACTCTTGGTGTGAAGTCATTCTTGTCACTCGAATGGCTTGACCTTTTACCAAACTCTTTTTCTGTGCTATAGAGTGATTACTTGAAAAATGTAAATAAGAATTGCAAAGCGTTTCTTTTCTATAAATGTTGGACTTGAATTCTGTTCTAGTGTGGGATATGGTAATGTCCAAATAATTAATTTTGTGTGCATCAAAATTGTAAATAAACTCCAAATAATGAGTAGTACTCTTTAAGTATTGTAAAAATTCTAATATTTGCTCCTTAGAACCTTTCCATAGAAAAAAAAGTCATCCAAAAACCTCCTGTATAACTGTATATGTTTCCAGTAAGGACAATTAAATAAAAATGTATTTTCCCAATGCAAAAACACAACATTAGCATATATAGGGACACAAATTGCCCCCCATAGCTACTTCTTTAACTTGTTGGAAGTATTCCCCTTCAACATATAAAAAATTATTTTCCAATACCAACGCCACCATTTCTCATAGCAAATTAATTTGATCATGAGGAAGGCCAAAACACCGGAATAAAGTTTCCTCAAATAACTCTAGGCCCTCATCCCTGGGAATCACTGAAATGAGGTCCTTAATATCAACCATTAAGAATATCATATCCTGGTTTCACAAATCATTCTTCAGTTGACCAAGAAAATCCCAGGAATCTTTAACCAAATGTATTGTACTTTCAACCATATCTGCGGTGGTGCAGCGGTAGCATTGTTGCCTCACAGCAAGAGGTTCTCCCGTTCGCTTCTCGTCTGGAGTGCGGGGAGTGCCTTCTGTGTGGAGTCTGCATGTCCTCCCTGCGGGTCGAGTGGCATTGCGAAAGACATGTGTGAATGGGCACTTAGTTGAAGGTTAGGCATTGAGCTGGCAACTCAGCACCATGAAAATCTACTGCCAATCATTAGCAGACCGGAGTTCCACTTTGGCGACCCCTAATCAGGAAAAGCCGAAAGACCAACAACAACATTGTACTTTCAACCAAGGTTTTAACCGATAAATCAACCAGTACAGCTAGGGGGTGTGTTTTAGACCCACTAGCTGCTACAATGGGCCTAAATGGGGGTTTCTCTACATTTTTGTGTATTTTAGGTATATCAAAAATACATGGGACAATGGGGTACTTGTATAGAAACCTATATACCTCAACATTAATCTTCTGATTTAATACATACTCCTCAAGATATGAGTCAATTCTGGTATAAGCTATATTTATCTGATTTTGTGAGACAGGTTTATAAGTCCTTTCATCAACTAAAATATCTTGTATTATATTAGAATAATCAACAGAGTTGGATATGACAATACCTCCCTCCTTATCTGCCGTCATAACATGTATGTTAGAATCCTGTCTTAGTTCCTGTGATAATAAAGTCTCGTCTTTAGTTAAATTATAATGCTTTTTAGAAGAACTGTGGTGTATATTGTATATATCCTTCATCACAACTTTTTCATAAGTGTTTAATAAAGGATGAAGAGAGGGGTTAAAAATGCTTTTTCTCTTAGGTATTGGATAATCATGACCTACCCTATGGAGCTGGTCTTCCCTTTGATTTGAAAACATAATACTGAAATTTAACTTTCTCAAATATAATTTGAATTTTAATATACTATCTGCTATGTCCACCTTCTTCTTCAGTACAAATTTGAAACCTTTTGAGAATAAACTAAAATATTCATTAGTTAAAGTCCTATCAGAGTAATTACATATAGTGAAACCACTGAGAGTATGCATTATCTCCCTCTGTAATTGCCCCTCCCCCTGTAGAAATTCCTGTTCTGGTTCTGTGGAAAGTAATTCACTTGATATTGTCCTTTCTCTGTGTATCAGTTTGCCAACCTCCCGGAACGCCTCAATACTTGAAAATCCTCCTCTACCACATGGTCACTGGGGCAATACGCATCTCCAAGATAAAAATCATTATGCTGTCCCACAGATTCATTCTCAAAACCTGCTCGACCATCCCTCACTATCTCACTATAACTATATTCTATCCTACTATTCTCCTGGGGATTCACATAAGTTGACAGTGAAAGGGGATAAGCTTTCTTTTCATTATACTGTCTAATGACCCTTAATAATTTACATTTCTTTTTAAGAAACATAGTATGACTTCTTTTTTCTACTTTCTCCAAAATCTTACAGTATAAGCCTTGATACTGAGCAAATAAAAGATCTGCCCGAATCCTTCCATCTAAACTCACAATTTCACTGTTAAGCTGATCCATTTGCTTTTCATAATAATGTAATTTTTTTTAAGAAATTCCAAACCATAATTGTCGAAAAAGTTTACTAAATCATGTACAATACTATTATCATACAAAATAACAAATGGAAACGTCCAAATTCTTAACCCTTGGTGTATAACCTTTTGAGAAATACACTCATTAAAATATGCTATATCAATTTGTACAGTTTTAAATTTATATAACCTTTTTTCAAAATAAAATATCATGTCTTTTAGTGAAAAAAAATCCCCATTGTCATTGTTATTACATGCAGATTCATGTCCATTACTGTCTTGTGCTGTAGAAAAGTTAAAATGGTTCTGGATAAGCCCCTGAAATGTATTATTTGCATTGGGCCTAACATGGCCATCCATATTTACATTCAAAGTAAAAGAATTACCAGTCCATAAACTAGTGTCAACATTTAAAAAAAAGGCCTAACATCCAGCGTAGATAAAGGATCAGTACCTGTTGCTACACCATTGTCCAAGTTCTTTTCCCAGGAAACAGGCTGCTGTAAACTCAAAAAACAATCCTTTACACTCTGCATTTAAGTATGTTGATCCAAGGAATGCTGCAATGATCCATTTTCACCTCCTCCTCCAGCTGCACTCGTCACATGACCACACGAAGCAATTGGAACCATTGAACCAGCGTTCGAAACTTCCCCGCGATCTAGGCAAGTGGAATGTATATCAGAAACACTGGGAGTGGACGAAAATGCTGCAGATTCTCTGGGGATTAATAGTTCGCTTAACTTAGTCAACCCCCCTTTTAAAAGAGTCCCTTTTTCCTTTAGACTCACAAACTCCGAGTCATTTATTGTAGAGACCGGCATACAAGATTGGTCCAAAGTAACCATCACACCACTGCACCAAAACCAAGAAAATGAACCAGCAAAACACAAGTACAGTGTGTATCACCAGCCAAATGAACCACAAAATGCACTGAAGCAGGGGTGTGAATGAAAAATCCGCCTTCTTTATTATTATTATAAAACCAACCAGTATTAAGCACTTTCATCACTAACAGCTGGGACTTCATCAGAATACATCCAAATAAAATACACACCAGGTTTTATAGCCCTGAATTGCACCTAATATGCTGAAAAATATCCAATCATTTTGTTAATAGCGGCATACCTCCAATTTAAAGGTAAACCACTTTCAATATAAAAATCATATTAAAAATAATCTACCATATCATAAAAGTAGGAATAAAAATAAAAATACACATAATGAATATAAATAGGTAAGAATAATATAAAATATTACACATTTACAGTCTTTCAGCTTTTTCTTGTAATATTGGAGAAATAGACTACATCATTCAAATCAGGGGGAACATAGTGACCAGTCTTAACTGCCACTGGGTTTCCCTTTTCTTTAAAAGATTTTTCCAATTACCTCCCCTTTGTTCATTCCTGATAGTCTCCAAAATACCAAACATGAACCTACTATATCCACTACACACCAGAAAATGCTTATATAGAGCATTATTATCTTCTTTATTATTAATTTCGTAAACATGCTAATACATTCTTATCCTCAATGCACGTTCTGTCTTTCTGTTAGGGATGAAAGCACTTAATACTTGTTGGTTTTATAATAATAATAAAGAAAGTGGATTTTTCATTCACACCCCTGCTTCAGTGTGTTTTTTTGTTCATTTGTTTAGCGTATAATGACACGACATTGCTCAGTCAAGGTTAATACAGGTTCGCGGGGTCATAACTGCACCTAAGCATAGGAACTATTTATTGGCAAATATTTTTAGAGCAGACATTCCACCTGGTATTAATGAAAACATATCTATAAAATGTTTAAAGTTTAAGAATATTTGATTAAATAACTTCAGAGACATATATATTTTTTATATAATTTTATATAAAAATGTTGTTAAATGTTTTTTAAAAGAAATAGTGCAATAGATTTTCACAAAGAAATAGAGATTAATTAAGATTGATGTGCCTTACTCTGATATTTAATTGAAGCTTGATTGTTATTGGTTGGTTTGTAACTTAAATAATTACGTTATTTGGCATAAAAGGGAGGGGTTTGACTGTGTGTGCAGTTTCTGATGAAGTTCTGTAAAATAAATTAATGAAAGCGCTTAAACTACTTGTTGTGCCTGGTTGCTGCTTTGTTCTTTAATAGGAACTATTTATATTTACAAGTCATGTCATGTCATTCCACTGACAATAAAGAGACTAATAAGTAAGATTTTCAATAAAAAAGAATATTGTAGCTACAACTTCTTTGAAAAATAAGGATGTCTGAGTGTGATTACCTAAAAGTGCAGGTATATCAACAGTGGTGCCAGAAATATGCATGTATGTATGTATGTACATCTATACATATGCATGTATGTGTCACATTGTCTAATGTCAAAAGCCTAAAAGACCAACCTCTTCACAAGCCAATATTTATTTAAAAATGACTCCATGCAAGGTGAGGGTCACAGTAAACTGCCTATTAAGTATCAGGATTGATGACATCACATATATTCTCAAGTCCTTACGCCACAATATACATATGACACACAGTGCATGTGACCATAAATGACTTGCAATATACCTCCTTGGGTTATATGAGGAGAGATATGATGGCACTCTCAAAACATGCATCCAAGGCAGGTATGAAAATAGCCTTGAGTAGCATTTTACCATCACAAAGAATGATGCCATAATGCAAGCAAATGTTTATTGACTACAACAATTGGCTTAGTTTCTGATATCATTCAGAAGGGGTCTAAGATATATTCACCTGGGAGGAGATGGTAGACAGACCTAACTGCTTTCCCACTGATGGCCTGCACCTATCCCCTCAGACATTGTCCAGACCTATAGTGTCTTTTTTAAATGACACCAGTCTTCAAAGGCTTCTAACATAACAACAAAATTCAGATAATAGAAAAGTATTACTGTTCAATGCTAGGAGCCTTAGCACACAAAACTCCATTCCCTAAATGTATTCATTACCCTGGAATGCATAAATATATGCACCTTCATGGAGACCTGGTTCAAGACTACTGAGCGTACCCCATCACAACAAGATTTCAATTCCTATTATGCGTTCAGGCCCACCTCATTAGCTAAAGGCACTAAAGGTGGTGGAGCCTCTATATTTGTAAAACAAAATTTCACTTCCAGACATCCATTCTGGGATAATGACCATGAACTTATTCATGTCCAGCCTATCATTAAAAAAACTTATCACATCAAAGCAAATGTTTCTCAACTACTTCTACACTATAGTGTTTGTACAATCTCAGTGCAACAGTCCTACCATATTATTGTGCCTTTCAGTACACAGATCTTCAGATATAAGCATATCACAACCAGCAACAACACTTGTAACTGTTTCCAGTTTAATTTTACAGAAACTACACTTGCCTGTTTTTCCAACTTTTTCAATGGATTTTGCAAGCCAACATGTATGTAGTCCTCTATCTTCAGTTGCATTACTAGCCAGTTATCTTTTAGTTTCAGTTCACCTCTCCTTAACCATTCCTGTGTCAAATCTTGGACAGCATGAAGTTATTCCATAAGATATCTATGTTTGCCACTATATTCTTGGACTTTCCACTTTTCTTTCCTTCTGGTCCTTTCATTTATATTATTTATTTTGTTTTTAGAATGTTCAGTTCCTGTTTAACTCTTCTCTACATCTGGTTTGACATCCATTCTCAATTTTTTTCTAAAATGCTTCTGCTAAACTAAGCAAAGATGTCACCTTACACTTCTTCCCTCCATGCTTTAGCATTTTAACCAGGTTTGGATCCGGTGAGGTCAACATATCTGTATGTTGTCCCATGATTGCAGATCTATACATGTAATCAGTTTTGAAGAGGCCCATACCTCCTTGAGAGTGAGGGAAATATACTATGGGATTCATCAAGCAGCCGTGCAGGAATAAGTTATTCCTGCATGGTAAGGACCGTTCCCGTACAGCATGACAGCGTGCTTTGCATATTCATGAAGGCACACTGCCTGTGCTGTTAAATGGACACGGAGCTGTGTACAAGTGCAGGAGGTGTGTCTGAGAGCAACGTTCTCACAGCACACATGCCCCTGCACTCCAGAATTGTCTTTCAGCAATTAAAAATGAGCAAGAACACTCATAACACCCCTAACCTGTCAGGAAAACAAAAGTGGTCAAAGGCAAAAGGGACAATCATCCCTAACCAAGCCAAAAGTTATTTTAGGATAACACAGGCAGCATAAGCACATAGCGCACACCTCCCATCCCATCAGAGCAAGTAATGTGAACAAAGCCAAAAGGGACAAATGTCCTTGAACCAGAAAGCTGATAAAATTACAGGTTTAGCATTAGCAGGGACATTCTGAAGGGTATAGATAAAATAAAACAACAAAACTTTTTTTTTTTTTTTATAAATGCGATAAAGTTTAAGCGTAGCTGCATGGGTGTGCCCATTGCTTAGCTATGCTTAGTCCAGCTTAAACAGCACAAGAAGTTAAATAGCAAGAGACGACCAACATAAGCAATATTGCAATAGTGTAGTGGTTAGAGTGTGCACTTTGTGAGCAGCCATTCCCAGTTCAATCCTCACTGTAACCAATTCACATCTTACATGTGAAAGCAATACATAAACAATTTTTTGTTGTATTACCTACTAAATAACATATATTTGTTAACTGGAGTACTGCATTACCTCCAGATGTGAGGTGTCAGTTTAATAAAGTTGTGAAATCCCCATATAAACACAAGTGCTCCATACAGTATAGTCACACATGAATAAATGTAATGAAAGCACATTGGGGGATGTCAGGGACAGTAAAAAAATATATAATATGTAATCAATGATGAATCAATGCCATATAGCAGATAGTCTATAAGGGTCTATATTAGAACATCGAAGTTTCACAACTTTGAATGTTCTAATATCGACCCCTATTCAGCGAACGCTGAAAATAGTGAAGCTGCAGAACACTGAATTTCTTCCTAGGGAAGGAATTTGGTTGGCCGTTCCTGTGGCTTTGCTATGTTCAGCATTGTGGTGGAAAGTTACGGGTTGGGATCAGGTAAGTGTGCGATTGTGTGGACGTGAGTGTTAGGGCACAGGGTAGGTGAGTTAGGGTTAGGGCGCGGGTCAGGTAAGTGTGTGACTGTGTGGACATGAGGGGTAGGGCAGCGTAGGTGAGTTAGGGTTAGGGCGCGGGTGTGGTGAGTGTGCGATAGTGATGGACCTTAGGGTTAGGGTTTGGGTTAAGGTAAGTGGATAGCTAGTGGTGTGTGTACAGTTTAGTGTAGGGTTAGATGTAGGATTTTAGGTGTATGTGTGTGGATTGCTGTTTGGTGTGTTTGTGTTGTGTGTATGTGTGTCGGAACAGCAATTTTTTTCCAAGGGAAAAAATTTGCTGTTCTGCATGTTCAATGTTGTTAGAATTCGCTGAATAGGAGTCTATATTAGAAAATTCGACGTTATAAAAAGTCTATGTTCTAATATAGACCCAGTCTATAAAATGAAAAATAAGCAATGTTAAGCATTGCAAAGCTCTGCTTACCAGGTATAAGCATTGTGTAAATATGACTGCTAAGCAATGAGTAGCCCAGCTAAATGGATTTGCCCATTAGTAAGCAGTGCTGAACCTGCCCCTTTAAGCAATGCCAACCTTATCTAAGCAGGTTTGCCCATAACTTAGCTTAGCTCAGCATATTCAAAACTGTCCAATCATGGCAAAGGGTGGGAAATTGGCCGAATTGAAACCCAGCAGGTGGGAATACAGCTCATTACTGGTTGCAGCTTCCCAGTGTAGGCAGAATGGTTGGAGTCGGAGAGGGAATGCGCTTCCGTGCACAGCACTGGGGCATACAGGAGTCCAAGGACGTCTGGTAAAAAAACATGATGAGAGACTGCTGCAGGGCCAGTACCAAGGCTTCCAATATAAAACAAAAGTCTAGGACTGACTCACCCATGACCTCACCAGTACCACTGGTATCCCTCGGACTGGTCAACAGGTCAGACACCACTATGCCGACTTGAAATGGAGGAAGAAGGAGTTCTTGGACCAGTGGGTCCAAGAATCAAGGCAGAGGGGTGATGTCCCGGCAGTGTGTAAGTACTCATACCAGTAACTGTTTAATAATGTCCAGCCTGTGTATATGATGGATATGTATGGCTAAATATTTCTCTATTTCTCTTACAGCTGAAGCTGGCCGGGCTGTGAATCAGGAAGCCCATGTGAGTAGGCTGCAAAGGCTGCATTGCAAGGCTGGTGAGTGACAATCCTGCTTGTAGTAGTCATACCAAATAAATATAAAAGTAGTAGAATGTCACCTGCCAGTATAAAAACAGTTTTGTGTATGGGTTGTACTGAATAAACCAGACAATATGACAATAATAGTCCCATATAGGTTGTATTTAAATAAAACTGTAACTGCCTGACAATAAAGCTCTAACTCCTGGACTGGTTGTGTTTACTCTGGTATTCTATGGTATTTTTAGTGCTGCATTCTCTGAATAGTAATGTTGTATTAACCACTGTTACCCACACTGTGCTACATAATAAAAATGTTGAGGAATGTCTGTATATGACTGTTATAATTAACAGGTCAGATTGTACAACCGAGAGAGACCTAGACAGAAAACACTAAAGAAATAGACAGCAATATCCCAACAGCACACTCTGCTAAAACTTAAATTGTTGTATCTTTATCAGACACAGCCATGGTTTGAATCCTGGGAGTGATAGTAAGCAGTATGCATAATTATACCCCTCAACTGTACAAATTTGTTCAGAATGTCCAGACAATTGCCCTATCTTTTCTGTCTGTAACCCTGTCCCCCTGGCAAATCAGTGGGATGATCTCAGAATTTTAGTCAGCAAATAATGACATACATCTGATTTTCAGACCTCAAACCCTTCAGAAAATGTATATGAAAACAAACCTGTCACTCTAGCAACTCTCCAAGTATATGAGAGCAATGTTCAAAATATGTCCCTATTTCTACCCCCATGTTGTCAAGCTTTGACCAGAGTGAGTGCATTAAGAGATTGAGAGGTATGTGCATAATATTAACTTGGAATCTGGGAATATGTGTGGATACAGTCAGGTAGTGTTAACAAACATTCCCTCCACAGGTCTCTCAGATAAGATAACTGTGCCTGCCCTGGACTGGTAGTGTTTACTCTGGTATTGTATGGCTGACATGTATCATTCGGTAACAGCTGATATCAGAATAGTACTGCTGTGTCAACCACTGTTTTTCACACTGCTACATAAAAATATGTCTAGGAATGTCTGTATGAGACTGTTGTAATTAGAAGGTCAGATTGTACAGCGTCGAGAGACTTAGACAGAAAACA
>NC_056744.1:537257395-537262484 GCF_019279795.1 Protopterus annectens
CCGAACTGTACAAGGTCACACATGTTTTGTCCAGCTGATTCCTCATACATATGGACCCTACCCCACAATTTGTGTGGGAGTCCACAACATCACTGGAATGATGGCAGGAATGCCAGCACTAAATAATGATTTACCATTACCTAACAACCTCTTACTGCATGACATCTGGACAAAGCCTTGTATATATGTAGAGGACAGAGGATGGAACACAGGGCCATATTTGCAATATTGCTGTTATGCAATGTGAAAGTTGCTGGTGTTACAGGATTTGTTGCAACATACCCTTACTCAGGAATATGAAGTCAGAAACACAAATGGATGCTGCCATGTACTGATAGCAATCAAAGGAGAGAATGCCACTGATATTTCAGAGACAAGACCTGTGTGGTGAACAGACAAAACATAATTGTGGGGTAGGGTCCATATGTATGAGGGCAACAGACTTGAACCTCAGCACTGAAATAAATAGGACATGCTGGAGGGACAGATTCATAACCCAGAGGCTCCCTTCACTCTGGAATAAAATCCCAGTCCAGGTTAGGCAGAGTCCCTCATTGACTCTTTTCAAGAGGAATCTTGATGAGTGGATGGGAGATCATAGGTTTACCTCAGGTATCACTTCTGTGTCACTGTTAGACAGAGGCACAGTATACTAACCTCGAAAAAGGGCATAGCAAAATTCATTTAAAATGGGTGGCGAACGCCAAACACACCCTGGCTAGGCTTATAAATGCCCTAGGGCAGATAGCCTAGTATGAACCTATGAACCTATAACTGCCAATCCTCTGTCCATCATGTGGATACGCCCACAGTTGAGAGCTATGCAGACAGACTGCATTCCATGCAAAACTAGCATGTACACACAAACCTTGTAAAACCAGCATTATTCAATGCATATAACAGCAATACTCACACTGTCCATAGGTCTGGAACCTTATACAACATGTAGTTGGCCTGTGTCCGTTAAATACTGTTGTAAGATGTATTGTTATCTGCTGTCTGTAACACTGCTGCCCACACACAGGAAGGATGTCTTCCATACAGGAAAGATGAATGGACAATGCACACATGATGTAGTCATTTATAGTAGTGGGTTGCTATGACATTGGCTATTGGAAGTACTACACAACTGGCTGCATGCAATTAGCAAGTGGGGAACACCAATTGGTGCAGAGGCCATCACCTGATCATGAGAATCACCTACAAAAGCCATGCTGAACCTATTCAAACCAGCTCAATCCCTGTAGTGGAGAGAAAGAGAGAGAGAAAGAGGAGAAAAGGAAAAAAAAGCAAAAACACTAAAAAATGATTACTACAAACAAAAAATAAAAAATAATCCAACCAAGGAAGATATCCTAGCGGTACACTGAAGAAAGCACGATAATAAAACAGGTATGTGAAACATGTATGCATGTAATTGAATGCAGTACTTGGTCTGTAATAATGGGATAGATGATGTTGAAAGATTTATATGTGCCATCAAGACTTGTTGCTGTAATGATGCCCTGCTGAACAACTGCTATGGCCATAGCATCTGGCCCTGTGGACAGTGGGCCATACATGTCAGCTGTGCGGATCTGCACAGAACGACAAGATGTAAGCCATCATAGCGTTTGTTCTGTTCCTCCAAACATGTATATTAGTCTGGCAAATAGCTGAAGGTGAAAGTAATGAAGTCATGATAGACACATGATTTTCAGAACCCACCACCTTCAGAACAGTCATGGTAATGTGAAATGTATCATGCACACACTTCATAGGTTTGTAATAGGCTTATCTATGATCTGTCCCTATATATCCCCCCTAATGTTAGACTGTGTCCACGTGATGCTCTGTTTGGTAGCAAGGCAGAACAGTGCAGCAGTGGAGGAAGGAGGTTCAGAGTGTGGACCTCATGTTTGAATGCTCTCTCTCTCTCTCTCTCTCTATATATATATATATGGGTCTACCTGAGAACGTCGACAGCTCAGAACGCCGACACCGAGAACACCGACGCCAGAAGATCGACAACTGAGAAGACCGACGGATGAAAACACCGGCGCGAGGTCAACCGCCATGGGAAAGAGCTGTAAGTGTCGGTAGTAGACGTTAGGAGTGTGATAAGGTATGTGTGCGCGATATTGGCCGGTCTGTAGGGATAGGGAGGTGGGTTAAGTGAGTTAGGGTTAGAGGTAGCGGGTTAGGTAAGTGTGCGGTAGTGATAGTCTTTGGGTTAGAGGCGGGTTAAGGGAGTTATGAGTTAGGGTTAGCGGGTTAGGTAAGTGTGCAGTAGTGATAGTCTTTGGGTTAGGGAAGCGGGTTAAGTGATGAGTTAGGGTTAGGGGGCGGGTTAGGTATAGTGTCTGTCGTGATAGTCTTTGGGTTAGGGGTAGGTTAAGTGAGTTAGGGTTAGAAGTAGCAGGTTAGGTAAGTGTGTGATAGTGACGGACCTTAGGGTTAGGGTTTGGGTTAAGGTTGTAGATAGTTGTATGTGAGGTTAGATGTGTGCGGCTTCAGCGACGGTGTGCCGGTGAAGTGTGAAGCTTTGAGACCCATGGTGGGATTTGTTTTGATATGCTGTCGGTTGTTTAAACTGGTTGTCGGCGTTGTGGTTTGTGTATCGACCTTGTGAACTGTCGGTTATGTGGTGTCGATAAACTGCTATTTTATGTTGATGTTGTTTTCGGCTTGTCTGCGTTGTCAGGTAGACCCATATATATATATATATATATATATATATATATATATATATATATATATATATATATGTATGTATACATAGATATAGACACACACACACACACACACACACACACACACACACATATATATATATATATATATATATATATATGTACTCAATATATATATATATATATATATATATATATATATACACATGTATGTCTGCATATATATATATATATATATACAAACACACACACATATATATATGTATATATATATATATATATATATATATATATATATATATATATATATCTATCTATATATATATATATATATATATATATATATATATATATATATATATATATATATATATACCTGCATATATATATACAAACACACACATATATATATACACACATATATATATATATATATATATATATATATATATATATATATATATATATATGGTTCCCCTTCACAAAGCTGAATGGCCACAATCTCGAAATGCATATGGTCGAGACCATATGCTCGTATTTGTGGAAGCTCACCTGTGTGAATGGGGAACGGCATACAGAGAAGAATGGGAGATTTCCCTTTCTGCACTGTAGTGCGATCTTGGAGTTTGATTAAATAAGTAGCGGGGTGTGTGGGGGCTGCAGGGGTGCTTGCCCACTGCAGAAACACTTTTTTGTTTTATCTTCATTTTTTTGATGTTCCATTTCACTAAGTCTAGCTTCAGAAATTTGAGCATTTGGCGTCGGCTATATGAATTTCGAGTTTCTGAATCTTCGACTTTGTGAAGGGGAACTATAGATATATATATATATATATATATATATATATATATATATATATATATATATATATATATATATATATATACTGTTGAATGACTGTGCTACATGATATGTTTGAGAACACATCACACATATCTGCAGATCAGATGGCTTACTGGCAAATTGATGTGGCTATGGTGTGCAGGGTACTGGGTTACACACTTGCAAGGGCTGGTAATTTATTTGCTGGCCAGAACAAGGGCTGTTTGATACAGAGTGATTAAGGCACCTGTAAGCAGTTGTAAGCGGATGTGAAATGGGACAATTATATATGGTGTGAAATTTGTGTTGGGAACAGATTGCCCTTTTTTGTTAAGGTGAGAGTGGGATGTTAAGGAAGGATAGTATGTATATTTGGGGAGGTAGGTTGGTTCAGAAGACATACAAGACAGAGAAGACAGCACACAAGGTCAGTATATGACACATGTGGTGGGTAAACACCTTTGACGGAGAGGGGTGTTTGGAAATTGGAAGGCCGTGAGCCCCAAAATGAAAACAGTGGGATGGGCAGTCACCATTGCACCTTCACGGGCCTGAACGTGGCTGTGCTAGGGGCTGAGCAGGAGGGTCAGACTGGACCTCTAATTGTGTCATGAGGGCCTCAAGTTGGTGTAGCAGATTCCCAAATTTTCTGCAGAGTTCCCTATGCACCAGACCCTGGACCTGACTTCAGGTTACAGGATCCTGTCTGTGCGCGCTCCCTGGAAGTCACAAGCACCATCTCCTGAGGTGGTTCCACCTGAAGGTAGTACAGGACCAGCAGATGAGGAGGTCCCGGGTTGGGTACCAGATATGCTGTGGCCTGGTGCCATGGCCAGATGAGGTGGGACAGGTGGTTCTGATGGGAACAGCCTTCCCAAACTTCTTATTGTGTTGTAATGTTAGAACATATGTGGTTAGTAATAATCAACACAATCCAGGATTAGTTATAACAGTATGCATTGATGTTCCCATTAACCCAAAACACCAGATTTGGAACAGTTGCACAGCAAACAGAACACATGCATTTATGGAACCACAGTGTCCATTACAATGGCATACAGGTTACATTGTTAGCAACAGCCAACCAATGATAGTCTTTCAACATGGAAAATGAATAGAAACACATTTCAATATTTGTTCCACAATAGACTATATGCCCCAACAGTAGGTTTTGTGTGAACATACCTATTGATGTATGTTCAGTATATTTTTGCAGATATGGTGGGGGGAGAGAGAGATGTCAATTAGCAACTATCATATCCTTACAGTATGAGGTTCTCAGACCTTTTTTCCTGTTTATGTCTTCCAGGTATCATGTCAAGAGAGTCTCCCTGCTTACACTCCACAGGAGAATGGCATACTTATCAACTACATAGTGCATCACCACAGAACCCTCTTTGGGCATATGGCCCATGATCTGAAGGAGAGGACTGCCCTGTGGAACGAGCTCGTCCACAGGGTAAACGATGTCAGCCTGCATGACCGCAGTTATAAGCAGGTATGACATCATTGCACTGACCTCATCCGCCACACCCGTCAGCATGCTGCTGCACTTAGGAAGGACCAGCTAGGGCCCTGCTATCCAGCCCCCACTG
>NC_056744.1:537262984-537297984 GCF_019279795.1 Protopterus annectens
ACCGGGCCCCCACAGGCAGCTACAAGTAACTTTCTCCTTTTTCAGCCTAGTGAGTGGGACATCAGTGTGCCTGACTATAGAGTCACCTATTACTAGTATGTTGGATATGTTATTTTGCCTTAAGGGCTGCAATTGCATGGTACACTGGTTTTGTGAAGTATGTGTTTCATGGTTTGTGTTGGGAGTTGGAGGTTGCTTGGATGTTTGCTTTGGAGGTCTCTGTTGGTTTTGCAGATTTTTATTTAGAGCCTCCAAGTATGTTTTCATGTATTTATGTGTGTGTTTTGCTGGTGCTGGTTTAATGGGTCTGTGTAAGACTGGTGGTGTGATGCAAGTATTTCCCTTCTCTTGACTGTCTAATCCAGTCTTGGGTTGAGAGAGCTTAGCCTCTAGTTTGGCTGTATAACTGCATCGCTCGCATGTATCAGTGTTTGGTGGTAGGAGGAGGGGGTTGTCTGTGTACATGAGGCAGTTGTAACATTGCCTCAAAGTGCCCAGACTCACTAGATGGACTGGAAAGTATACCTGAAACTGCCCTTTGGACATGCCTTGGATAGGTACAGTGAACTGTTTTACTAGATGGCTGGTAAGGTCTAGTGCTAGGGTTTATAAGTGCTTGCTATAAGTTTTGAGCAAGTGCCGGGCTGAGAAATGAATGGCTTGAGTGTTTAAGATGAAAGTTTGTCTAGTTCCAAAGAAAAAATTGAAGAGCCAGGAATAGTTTTACCCTAGCTAACTGGGGCTGCCCTGCGTGCAAAACTGGGCAAATACTGTATTTATTGCAGAGAAAAGAAAGAGATAGAAATTAGCCCAAAATGCCCAATAAACTACTAATTTATGGGCTGAAACCACTCCTTCAGGGACAGATAGGCTGCTCAAAGCTCCCCTCTCTCACAGGTGAACAGAGAAACTTATTCTATCCATGTAAAGTATGGGCAAACATAGAGATTTATAACACAGCCCTGAATCCAGCACTAACCTGAAAACTGGCCTATACTAGCTTAGAAAGGCAGGAAGCAAGTATATATATATATATATATATATATATATATATATATTTTTTTTTTATTTTTTTTGTTTGCTTGTTTTTTTTTTGTTGTTTTTTTTTTTTGTTTTTCAGAAAATAAAGCAGATACACTCAAAAAAACAATTTAAAAGCACAGAAAATGATACGTATTGTTATATATTGCAGATCAGAGTTGTAGTCAATGCCCCCAGTAATAAAGTAGGAGTAAAAGCAGATGAATAAAGTGCATTTTATATATATATATATATATATATATATATATATATATATATATATGTATAAAAAACAATAAGAAAACGAACAAACTGACTTAAAACAAATTTACCCAATTAACCAGAAAAAGCTCAAAACTGAGCCCTGTTCCAGCAGTCTTCAATCAGACAAGTTCTAACTGCACACCCCTGCTTACTAGGGTGCAGGGGAACCTTCTCCAAAAAAAGCCTGGATCAGTACTCATGTTATACAAACAAAGCTAGATTAATCTGAATCTGGTCTATGCTGCAGCAACAAGGTGGACCAGTTTTAGAAAGAAACAGTTCAAATAAGCAGTCACAATAAGCCTGTGACCAGAAATTCCCAACTCAGAAGGGCAGAATCCAGCCTCTCCTCCCACAAGAGTGTAGACCACAAACCTTCTTAATGTAGAATAACTGGCCTGAAGCCCAAGTGCTTAAGCCAGAACTAACACACTTTTAGAATAGCAGACATTGGGCCTTCAATCAGCAATTCCCAGCTTAGAAGGATGTAAGCTACCTGTCCTGCCACAACAGTGCAGATCAGAAACCTTCTTAATGTAAAACAGTCTGTATGAAGTCCAAGTGATTAAACCAAAATACTTAAAATAACAACTACAATTTAATTAGGCTATGACCGAGCAGTAATAAATGCAGCAGAATAAATAAAATTGAGTACCTTTAAGAAAAGCAAAATAAAGTAGGAGGAAACACAAATACAGTAAAATATTATTTCAAGGTAACTGACATCAGCATGTGTGCTAACATGGGCTATGGGAAGTGCAGTGTGTGTGTGAATGGGCCATAAACCATTCCTCTGGTAACACACACAACACTCAGTCACACACAACTTTACATTTGACAGGACTGGGTATACAAATGCTATATGAATACTGATTTGTATTGTCATGTTATACCGTTATCACAAGCACCACAGACACTATAGGGCTGAGGGATACCAAAAGCAAATGTCTACAGTGATTGACATTGGAACATCATGTGATATCGGCCAATTGGATGTGTGGTGGATGGGACAGGCCCCATTATGGCAATCTGTCTATCACTGTCTGTCTCTCTCTCTTCCCCAAATCTCTGTGCATGTTTATTTGACCTATTATAGCTTGCTGGCCTTGGATATGTGTGAATATTCCTATCTAATGTGTGTGCAAAGCATGGATGGTGTGCACTGTGGTGTGTGTGCACAGACATCTGCGACTGACAGATATGTATAGTCCACTGTTGTTGTCAGACATGGGCTTTATTTCTCTAAGTGTTGGAACATGCCCAGTATGACATTCTGCATTGAGTGTGTGAATCCATTCCAAGTAGTTTGTACTCCAGGGCAGGATTTTGTGTTCTACACCTACAGCTAGCAACCTGTTTCTGCAGGATATCTGTAGATAGGTTGACAATATGGAGTCGCAATGGGTGAAAGATAGTGGGATACTGTAACTATTGTATTTGTGCTGCTTGTGTTACATGGTTGGTGTTAGCAGAGATATTCGGACATGTACTGTTTTACACTGTGATGTATTATGTCATCAACTAATGACAGATATACTTATTTGCTCACAGTTATTTCCTGGGAAATGCAAGATGAATTAATCTGTGTCCAGTATTGTGGTCTGCAACCTACATATTCTTGCACACTTGTGCCATTCTGGAGGGGTAGCTGCAGACACTTATTGATGGATCTGTGTAAATGGTCCAGCACCTTGGTAATGTGGTGGCTGAGGATCCCCTGTTTGTACATCTATCAACATAACAGAATGCCCATATCCTGCTGTGGTCATACCACTCAGCTGTACAGATTAACCCAGGTTACCCAGAGGCAGGGCTCATATATCTATTCAGTTCCCGTTCACATTGTGGTTTACGAGTGGGTTTGTAGCCACCCATTACTGGGTTTGCAGGCAGGGGTAGTATGAGCAGTCATCAGAGTTTCAGACTTCACACACTCCATGGCATCCATGCTTCTACACCTCCCCCCTATGCTGTTATTCTATCCTCTTCCTAACATTATGTGAGTGCTATCTGCAAAGTATCCCAATAGTTGTCCCTTCATCCCAGCATTATTTAGGGCTTGGTCCACAGTTCATGCAGTAGAACATGGTGGGCATGCTACTGGGATTTGTCAACATGACCTTGCATTTGTGTTCTGTGGACTGTGTTATATTGTTAGTTGGGACCCCATGAGATAACATACATTAGCAGTACAGGTAAGGCACAGGCCTTTGTCAGAGGACTGTAAGGCATTTGATAGTGATGCAGGCCATCTGTAGCAGGCCAGGACATTTTGTCATTCCTACTGTCCTGGGCTGTGAGCCACTGGATTCCCCTGAGGTGACAGGGTAAGTGTGCGATGTGTTAATGGCAGTAGTTCCTGTCCATATTAATCCATTGGTCTGGATGCTGGCAGGGTGCTGCTTACAGCTAGGGACACTCCTTCATGGGACACCTCTTCAGCATGCTGCATTCTGTGGGTATTCCCATACAGAAGTGGTGGTCATATTGTACTCATTCCCAACAGCAGGGATATTTATTTATTTATTTATTTTATTTTACATTTGTTAACCGGGCTAGTCTAACTGGATATATTTCCATTTTCAGTAGAGGCCGGAAAACTCCACATATGTATAAAACACAGTTACGTAATTTACAAAAAATAAACAAACAATAAACTTGGAAAGAAAGAGGAAAGGAGGGGGAATATGCAATATAAAAATAAGCAAACAATAAACTTGGAAAGAAAGAGGAAAGGAGGGGGAATATGCAAATATACAGGAAGACATCATGGGATTTATTATTCACATAACATAGCATGAGTGGATACCTCAAATTCACACCATAACAATACAGTTAAAAAATTATTTCAAGATAATTTATAGGAAGGTTATCTGAAGAGTAAAAAGAGAGACAAGAAAACTACAGAAAGAGTGAGTAGATAAAAAAATTTATACTTGCAGTAAGGATAAAACAATCTTAAAGAAGGAAAAGGATAATAGAGTTAAAGCTTGTCAATAGATGGTCATACAGATAGTAGAAGGAAAGGAGGAGGAAGGAGAGGGAGGAGTAGAGGTGGTTATAGGGAGAGTTAGTCGGGGTTACAGCAGGGACATAACCATTGATTTTTAAGGTAGCTTCTGAGTTTTGTTTGAACAGAATAGGAGTTGGAATAGAAGTAAGTTCAGTAGGAAGTTGATTCCAGTGTTTGCCAAGGGCGTTAGAGAACAGGGAGTCACCAGCAAGGTTGTTGGCTTTAGTTAAAGTTACTAGTAGTTTACTGGAGGAACGAAGTGAGTTCAGATTAGAGTAGGGGGTCAAAAGTTTGGAGAGTGCAGGAGTGTTATTAGGTTGGTACAGAGCTCTATGGACAAAGGAGAGTTGGGAAAGAAGCAACATATTTTCTAATTCAAGCCAGTGAAGTTGTTGAAGGTTCAAGTAGTGGTGTGTTCTAAATTGATTACCAGTCACAAATCTAGCAATACTATTGTATGTGTTAGCCAATTTTGAGAGATTATTTTTCTTCAGGTTAGTGTAAATTGGTGAGGCATAGAAAAGGGTTGAAATAAGGTGAGAATGGGCAAGAGTAGCTTTGGCTGCAGGGGTTAAGAATGTTCTAATTCTGTATAGGCCCATTTTTCTGTTTACAGTTTTAATGGTGTTATTGATGTGACAATCATAGGTAAGATTGTTGTCAATCATGACACCTAGCAGTTAGTAGTGGGGTCAGCTGATATGAGGGTACCATTAATAGATGAGATAGAAATCTAAAGTGGGGATCTAGTAGTTGGTTTAAAGAGGAGGAGTTTAGTTTTTAGCATTTAAGAGTAGGCAGCGTTTTAGGAACCAAGCTTCTACTGTGTGGAATACATTTTGAGTAATAGTTTGTAGCTCAGGAATGTTTTTAGCTGAGCAAATGAGAGTGGAATCATCAGCGTATTGAATACAAGTAGCTTGAGGATGGCTGATTGTAGGTCATTTATAAAAAGGGAGAAAAGGAGAGGCCCAAGAATGGAGCCTTGTGGGACACCAAGAGAGATAGGAAGGAGAGAGGAGAGTTTGTTTTCCCAGAGGACTGCCTGTTTTCTGTTAGTGAGGTAGGAGGTAAACCAAAGGATAGCTTTAGGTTCTAGAGCAAGAGATCCAAGAAATTTTATGAGGAGGGGGTGGTTGACCATGTCAAAAGCCTTGGAAAGGTCAATAAAGAGTGCAGAGGAAAGAATGTTATTGCGGTTTGTGTTTATGAAGTCAGTAAAGGAAAGAAGAGCAGTGGTAGTACTGTGAAAAGGCCTGAAGCCATGTTGACAGGGAGTTAGAGTGTTATTTTTAGTTAAGTAGTTCATTGGTTGAAGTGAACACATTTTTCCATGATTTTAGCTATGGGAGATAAGAGTGCTATAGGCCTATAATTAGAGTATTCGTTTGAGTTACCTCCCTTATGTAGGGGTATAATGTGTGAGATCTTCCAGATGTCAGGTATGATACCTTCATTAATTGTTCTATTGATAAGGATGGATATGGGATAGGCTATAGCCTTAGCTGCTTTGGAGGTATTCAGATGGGAGTTGGTCAGCTGATGGGGTACATGGTTTTAGTTTTTGGATACATCTTTGGATGAAGGTGGTAGAGATAGGTTGTAGCGTGAAGGAAGGTTGAGTAGATGCTGCTTGGGCAGGGATGCTAGAGTTGTCAAAGGAAAGGTGAGAGGCCAGAGAATTTATAGTATTAGTAAAGAAGGAATTGAAAGCGTTGGCAGTTTCTGGGAGGAATTCCTTTCGGATCCAGAGGGAGAGGGGGTGGTAGTTTGTCCAGGGTGAAGAAGTCTATTCAAGGTTGTCCAGAATTTTTGGGGATTATTATGATTAGTTGATTGGAGGTTGCTATAGTATTTTTTTGTCTAAGATAATAGCTTTTAGTACTATTCCTTAAGTGTCTGAAGGTCTGTTGGTCAGAGGAGATTTACTAGTTCTCCATTTTATCCAGGATTTGTTTCTGAGTAACATTTTGTGCTTTGTTTCCTTAGATAGCCAGGGAGCGGGTTTAGTTTTGACTCTGACAGTTCTTTTGGAGCATGATTATCTAGGATGGATAGGAATGTGTTGTTAAAATATTGAACAGCTTCTTCTAGTGGAAGACTTTGTAGGGGTAACCAGTTGCAGGTATTCAGTTCCAAGATAAATAGGATGGGGTTAAAGTTTTTGTGCTACGAGATGTTATGGTGGGGCATTAGTAGCAATATTCTTCTTTCTTATGATATAGGTTAAGTTGTGGTCACTAATGTCATCTGGTAAAAGTGCCGGTAAGGTATTGTAGCTGTGGTTTATTAACAAGAATCCAATCTAGTATACTTTCTTTGTTGTTAGGTTTATTAATTCTAGTGGAGGTATTAATAGTTTGAGTAAAGCCATGGAGATTAATATGAGACTGGGTTAGTGGTGTTAACTGATGACCAGTCGAGGTTAAAGTCTCCAAGTATTACAGTTTCTTGTGGAAAGGTGGTTGATGCCCAGCTAAGGAGATTTTCTATAATTATGGAGTTATTTCCAGGAGGAAGATAGGTGCTGATAATATATATGGCTTTATGTGGGTTTAGTTGTAGCTTTGATATAAGGATTTCAGTTTTAGTGTTCTCAGGGGAGCAAAGGTGCTAGGGTTATATTTAGATCAGTCTTAAATATTAGAGCAATTCCCCTCCTTTGCGGGTATTAGGTCTTGTCTTATGATGTTATATCCTGGTGGGATGATTTCTGTATCCTTCGTGCCAGGTTTTAGCCAGGTTTCTGTTACACATAGGATGTCGAAAGAGTAGTAGTCAAGAAGAGAGTGGAGAAGGGTGACTTTGTTGTTTACACTTCTGATATTAAGGTGTCCTATGAGTAAGGAATGAGCATCAAAGGTTGGTAAATGAAGGGAGGATTTTGAGATAATAGGAGTAGCTTCAGAGGGAATAGTAAAGGGTCCTGGGTTAGGATGTATATACATCTACCAGGGTAGAGGGATTGTAGTTTAAGTGTGGCTTACATGTAATCATTATCAAATATTTTAGTTTTCTTACCATGAGATTATTAGATTTGATATGGGACAGTCTGTGATATTTGGCTAAGAGGTAGGAAGAGTTAAAAGTAATGTTTGAGTATGTGAACTTTGGGGTAGTTAAATTAGTGGCAGTTTGCTTGGGAGGGGTTTTAAGGTTATAATTACAATTAGTTTCATAAGAGGTAAGGAGGTAGGGTAGTGTGAGTACTAGGGTAAAAATGAAAAGGGGTAATAGCTTGGCTGGGTTCTGTTTTATTATAGGGTCCAAGGATGGTTTTTTGTTGGTTTTGGAAGACATGGTGATTAGAGGAGACTAGGAATTGTCAATAATAAGGTAGGTTAAGATTAAGGTGACAGTTTGAGAGACTTGATGTGAAGAGGCACAGTAGTTTGGTTAGGAATAGGAGGGAGGGGGGAGGAAGCAAGTAGAGTGTTAGTAATTAATGGGAGGAGATAGATAACAGAGGTTGGAGATATGGATAGGTGGGATTCTTTAGGGGGAGGGGTTAGAGAGCTATAAGGGTGAGGGTGCGTGGGGTGGGTGGGATAAGGGGGAAGGGAGGGGGCGGGCGGGAACAGAAACAAACAGTATGAGATGAAAGCAATCAGAGAAGAGCAGATCATACAGGAGAGCTAGTCAAGAGATAAGTGAAGGTTAGAAGGCAAAGGTAGGAGTAAGTATATGCTAGAGGTAGCAGGAAAGAAGGTTAAGGTGGAAGGGTATGGAGGGGTAACAGAGGGTAAGATAAAGAGGCTTTACTGGGGAGAAATAACTTCCAGAGGGGAATCTCTATGAGAAGGGCCACCTAGAGGCAACAGTAGGTACTGGAACCGTGGCTTCTTATAGGGCTTACAGCATACAATACGAGGCAGGTAGCTGGGATTCTAATGGAGACTTTGGTTAGATGTTAGGAAGAAACAATGAGAGGCTGCTGGCTGACCTGGCTACGGGTTGTACAATTAAAGGCTAACAACAGAAATGTACAAGTTGCAGGAATTGTAGGACATACTTTCTTTAATTTCCAAGGTGAGAGCTCCCAATAGAGGGTTGGCTTAGGTCTTTACAGTAGTATAGAGGCAGCAATCCTAGTCAGGATATATGATCACGGACCTAGAAGTGGTCAGGAAGAGTATATAGCTGGGGAAAAAAAGGGGGGAGAAGGAGAAGATTTAATATATAGTGCAAACACAACCTTAAATCACTCTATCATGAATACAGTAGCAAATACAAGGTCAGGCTCAATTCCTAGTGGTGAAGAGAAAAAAAAAAAAAAGCAGGCAACAGCATAAAACGCTAGCTTGTTGTGAAAGGTCCCACCTTCAAGTTCAGAACTTCATGTCTCTATAACTAATAGGATTAGCCAAATGTTTCAGGTATACAGCAAAGGACAGTGGAAATCATTCATAAATATAACACATGAAGCTACAAGATAGCATACAGTAGCAATAGACTATGCAGAGATAGAATGCTAAAATGCAACCATTAGAATCAGTGTAGAACAATCTATAAAAACAGTGCACCTTACAATGCTAAATTCTGCAATTAAAGCAGAGCAGACCAATCTATAAAATTAATTCGCTATAGACTACAATTAGTGGTACGGTTGATCAGAGGAGGTTTAGAGGGGTCATATTAATGTTATCGTAAAAGACAACTAAGTATGAGAGGTAAGCGCACAAACACAGGTAGGGCTCTTGCGCGTAGAGAGGCTACCTAATGGAGCACGCTAGTGTCTGTGATACTGGGTCAAGAAGAAGTGCAAAAGCACTTAAGGAGTAGCTGAGAAAACACGCTACTAACTGGGTCAAGAAGAAGTGCAAAAGCACGTATGGAGTAGCTGAGAAAACACGCTACTAACTGTGCACTTCTGAGAGATAATGAGGCTATAAATATACCTAGGTAGGGTGCTAGTCGCCAAGGATTTAATCCATAAGCATGGCTTAATGGAGGGGAAGGCGAAACCAGCCACAGTAAATAAACCGAATTCCTTTAAGGCAGAGCGGTTTTAATGTAATCCGCTGTCCCCATGCAAACAAGCTATTCCACGGTAAAAAAGCAGAAATTCCTTTAAGGCAGAGCGGTTTTAATGTAATTCCGCTGTCCCCATGTAAACAAGCTATTCATTACAAGCCGCACGATGTACTTTCATGAAAATGGGCGGAAAAGTGTGGTTGCAAGCTTGCAGACCTATGACTGAGTAATGCGATACAACAGGTTAGCCGCTAAACAGTAGTAGCTGAAATGGCGATAAATAGAATATAGCAGCATACAGACAAATGGGAATGGAGTCAGTGCAGTATTCCTAGCAGTATTGCTAAGGCATTCAAAATAACAGCAGTAACAGAGCCAAAACAAGCTAAGATATAACACAACAGAGATACACCGTTTCAGTAAAACAAATTGCAAAAACTACCGTGACACAGTTGGAGCAAGGCAGGGGCTCAGCAGCCTGGGGATTCTCAGGGGAAAGAGTCAGCGATTGTGGTCAGGTGTATATATAGATTTAAGAAAGGAAGTAAGGTTAGAGGAAAAAGGGGAGGAGAGGGACAGGCAGGAGAACCTGAAGAGAGGTAAAGTGCCTGCCCTGAAAGAATAGGGCAGGGAGGGAGCAGAGCAGGGCAGAAACAAACAGTATGAGATGAAAGCAATCAGAGAAGAGCAGATCATACAGGAGAGCTAGTCAAGAGATAAGTGAAGGTTAGAAGGCAAAAGGTAGGAGTAAGTATATGCTAGAGGTAGCAGGGAAAGAAGGTTAAGGTGGAAGGGTATGGAGGGCCTAACAGAGGGTAGGATAAAGACCCTTTACTGAGGAGAAATAACTTCCAGAGGGGACTCTCTATGAGAAGAGCCACCTAGAGGCAACAGTAGGTACTGGAACCGTGGCTTCTTATAGGGCTTACAGCATACAATACGAGGCAGGTAGCTGGGGATTCTAATGGAGACTTTGGTTAGATGTTAGGAAGAAACAATGGGAGGCTGCTGGCTGACCTGGCTACGGGTTGTACAATTAAAGGCTAACAACAGAAATGTACAAGTTGCAGGAATTGTAGGACATACTTTCTTTAATTTCCAAGGTGAGAGCTCCCAATAGAGGGTTGGCTTAGGTCTTTACAGTAGTATAGAGGCAGCAATCCTAGTCAGGATATATGATCACGGACCTAGAAGTGGTCAGGAAGAGTATATAGTTTCTTTAATTTCCAAGGTGAGAGCTCCCAATAGAGGGTTGGCTTAGGTCTTTACAGTAGTATAGAGGCAGCAATCCTAGTCAGGATATATGATCACGGACCTAGAAGTGGTCAGGAAGAGTATATAGCTCTTGGCTTTTAACACTCAACTCTATTGCTGCCCTTCCTTGTGTAAATGGGGGGATCTTCAACCTGAAAAGTATTTCTGCACGTAGGTAGTTTCCAATCCCATTAAAGTACTTCTGGTTTAATAAAACTTCACAGATGGGTTTTTCAAATGCCTTGTTGGACAAATTGTTCAGCACATTTGCCGTTTAACAAACAGTGATACAGTCCACTTCCGGACGCTAAACGATTTATTTCCTGTGATAAACCTGTGGATGATGGTGGGGTGAGCTGAGTGCATGTGTGATATGGAAGCTTCTTGCAGCTGACTCAAAGATGTACCTGGGACATTCCCCTTATGTTGCCTTGTTTGGGGACATATGCAGTCTCTTATTACTTCATAACTGTGACTTTTGTGGTCTGCCAGTGATTAGCCAGACCTCATCAGTATTCCATACTACACGGACAACTAATGTGCTGCTAACCAGTATGTGCAATTTCAAAGGTGTGTGCAGTTGACAGTTACATTTTATGTACTCTGTCTAGGGTACTTCCACCTGTGTACTGTGTGCATGTTTGGGCCCACATTCATGGCATGTATATCTTTCAGATGGTGACAGATATTGACATCTGAACAATGAGTATGGATGACTGCTGAATTGAGTCTTGCTGCGATGCATTGTGGTTGGCACTGCAGTTGTCAGAACATGGCCCTGTCATCGACAATAATGGCCATAGGCCACCTAGACACAACCCTCCATGCCTACATGCTGACCACTTCCACACAATATACAGCACACAACAACCTAACACATGGAGCCCTGCATATTGTACACATGCAAAAATCTATCCTGTAAATTGGGTCAGCTCATGTAATCTGTGCTCCACTGTTATTATACCCACACGTACATGTTACTGCATTTCTACATAGGATTGTTGGGGGGGGGGCACACTTGACAGCTGTAAACATTTGCTATGACTGCACTGGTATTTCAGGTACTCTGTTGGCTTCCATTACATTTTGTATTCTGATCTATCATGCAGACTAGAGGCATATCAGTAGAGTACAGATCTTAGGTTTTATTGACCTGCATTTCAGTTTCAGACTTCTTACTCTTCAGAACTAATATACAACTGCCTGACCTGTTGTAGTCTGTCTGTGTAGGTCTAGAAGGGGGCTGTTCTCCATTTCCCTTAATTGGAGGCCTTAGCATAGCCTTTCTTTGTTGTCATCTACACCTGTCCTGCTGGCTGAGACTATTGTTGAGTATGTGAGCCTCACTAACATGCATGTGTGTGTCCTGTGGACACACATTTGGGCCACCACATGTACTGCAGTGTGATTTGTCACCTTGTCTAGTACTGCCTACTTTGTTGACACCAGTATTTGTTATGGATTTCATGCTGCCCATATAGGTGTCCACTATCTGCTGCCATCCCATTCAGCCACTCGATTCCCTTGCATGCTCACATCCATACCATAGATACAACTAGCAGAACTTACTACTCCATTCATTTACTGATAGGAAGAGTAGCTTACCTTGTGGCTGTGCCAGTACTGAGGATGGTGCTGGAGGGCTGACTATGTTGGATGCACCTAATACACTCCCTATACATGGTAAAGCACAGGTAGTGTCATGTCTGGCATCCCTTTTACTGTGTGTGCAAGTCAGAGAGAGGTGTCATTCCCTGGGTTCCTACCATGTCAGTGTATGTGCTATGCATTGCCTCTTTGCCAAAGCCTGGGCATACTGGGAATGCCTCCTTCTGCATACATGGGCAGACTCAGGCTGTTCCTCTTCTGAGTCACTCTGTGCCTGTGCTGGCCTTGGCAATGGTGGGGGGCTGTGTGGCCCTGCCCGGTGTTGTTCTTGCTAAAGCTGTTTCCTCAGGATCATATTGTGTATCATGGCACATACAATGAAAATTTGTGTACATGTAGCTGGAGAGTACTGCAAGGCTCCACCGGATATGTCCAGGCACCCGAACCATGACTTTAGCATCCCAAACACACCCTCAGTTATGAGTCTGGTTTGTGCGTGTGCCTCATTTTGGAGTTCTTGTTCGGGTGTGTGTGCATTTCTGATGGATGTCATCAGCCATGGCTCCAGTGCATAACCTCCACTAGGTGGCCATATGGGATGATCCCACTGGCAAATCTCTGGTACAGCTGTGTCATATGCCAGATGTGGGAGTCGTGATAGCTTCCAGGGCTGCCAGCACACACATTCATGATAATGCCCTGGGCATCGCACATGACCTGGCAGTTGATGGAGGGGAAGCCCTTGCGGTTTATGTAGAGTCTACCCCATCGCCGGGTGGTACTTTGATGTGTATGTGCGTGCAGTCTATAGCACCCACTATCTCAGAGTATTCTGCTATTTGGTGGAAGAGATGCATATTGCTGGACAATGCCTCACAGGTGTTGAGGAAATATATGTGCTCACCGGCATGTGCTGACATGGCATCCGGGAACTGGTGGAGTACCATCAATGCTGATGCCTATGAGATTCCCATGGTATCCCCAGCTGGCCTTTGGAAGGTACCTGTGGTTAGTATTCTTAAGCCTACACATACCTTGGTAGCCACTGGAATGGGTTCCCCTCTGTTGGTTCTGTGTGTGAGGTGTGGCCGGCACAGCTCAACAATTTGCTGTAGAATATCCCTGTCCACCCTATAGCACTCCACTATCTCCAGCTCATGTAGCCCCAGGTAGGTTACCCTGGGTCTGTACACTCTTCTTCTTCTCTTCACTGTGGGGAGGTCATCAGCATTCACATCCTCACCACCCTCAACCTCTTCCACTTATTGATGTATGAGAGTGACAGCAGCCCCTATCATTTTGTTAGTTTTGTCAGGTAAAATTCCCGTCTGTGTACACCAGTGGTGTAGAGTTTGTGGGAAAAACCAGAGTGAAAGGTGTTTGCATAGTTTATAGTAGTGTGCTGTGCTGGCCTTCTGCCTGTGTAATTGGCTGATTCTGATATATTTCACCTGCCAGCTATGCTAGTTATCCTTGATTGCCTTCCTACTGCTGTTTTCCCCTCCCATTGCCTTCCTGTTTAAGCCCTGAGGCACGCCGCGCATACCCAGTTTTCAGATGTGAACAGAGCTGCTATTTCCTGGTTTTCATTTGTTTTTTTTTTTTTTTGTTTAAAGCCTGGTGAGTGGCGCACACACCTGTTTAGCCAATGTAAACACTGCTAGGTAGCCTTAGACACACCTCCCCCTTCCTTAACTGTGCTTAGCTAAGGGCAAACACGAGCCACAGAGCTCCAATAAGCTTACAGCATGCATGACACTCCCCCTTATGAGGTGATCTACCTCTTATGCTTATGCCATGGTGTTGTTGCACCTACATGGTTGGGTGTAAGCTAACACTGAGGGGAAATCTGTGATTCAGTATCAATCCCCTCATTTACATAATACTGACTGTTAATGCATGGTTACAGAACTGACACTCAGCCTTTCCCCTTTGCAACCACTATTCCATAGTATTGCTGTTTTACTCATGCCATTGACTATTATGGCAGAATGCTGATTTTGATTTAAAAGCTTATTTCCAACTTTTTTTCTTATTTTCGTGCTGATCCCATTTGCGCACTGCTGCCCTATGCTTCAACGTCCGAAATCAGCCAAAAAAATAAAAGTTATTTTTTATAGTTCTGCAACTATTTCCCATGCCAATGGCCATTTATTTGGCCACTGGCATGCCTACTACATTGAATACATGCTTTCTTTTCAGATGTCAAGCCTCCGTTTTGTAATTTGCAGAAATGTATTCGGTTAGTAGCCGAATACATTTCTGCAGGTTACACTATTCCTGCACAGATGCCTGCCTGCTTCCTGGATCACTAATTCACCTCATTTGCATGGTTGTCACCTGCAAATGGAGTAACTAGCATACAGGAGCTGTGTCCAAGCAGGAATAGTGTAGGAGCGCTTGTGCACGTCCCGGGAGCTCGTTCTTGGATTGCTCGTTGGCCATATTGCATGCAGCAGCTCTTGCACTATTCCTGCACACCATGCAGAGCTTGCTGAATCCTGGGGATAGTCTTGTTATGCACTGTATATGTATATGTATATATATATATATATATATATATATATATATATATATATATATATATATATGTATATAAAATTTTTAGACATGAAGAAATTTTCTGTTTTCTTCTTCAACTGATTCAGTATCTTTTGGGGCTGCTCAATCTATAAGTTTGAACAGGAAGAGCAAATTTTAGACTTTATCCCTAGATGTCCAGACTGTTTTCAACATTAGCTTTAGTCTTATGAAGTATTTATTTATTTATTTATTTATTTATTTATTTATTTATTTATTTGCAGTTGTTTAACCAGGATAGTCCATTGGGCCTGAAGAACCCGTTTTCAATGGAGTCCTGGGGAGAAAAGCTCCTCATACAGATTACACAAAGATTAATATACACACATAGATTTCATGAAGATTACAGGGTTAAACAGACTGATCAAAAGCATTTCAATCAAAGGTAATAATGTCAAAAGTATGATAATTTTTTTTTTCTAGTAGGATTGAGGATAGGTAGTTAGATGCAGTAGGGTAAGGAATTGCTAGATATTAGTAAGGAGTTGTATAATAGAAGCAAGCAAGAATTTGTTACCTGGGATTTGAGAGAAGGAAGGGAAAAAGTATTGAAGTAAAGTGTAGGTTATGAGGGATGGAAACAGGAGCATTCCCATGTGGAAGTTAGATGAGAGTGGAGTGATTTTTTAAAGGATGGGAGGCTAGTAATGGTACGAATGGAGGGGGAAGTGAGTTCCATAGGCGTGCTAGAGAGTTTGACAGGAGGTATTGTCCTGGGGGGTGGAGGGATCTGTAAACTTCTATAAGGTTTTGATTGTTTGATCTGAGAAGTCTTTGTGTGGTGCATTTTAAAGGTAGTGGAGAGGGAGGGACAGAGAGAGGGCTGGAAAATGAGTCTGTGTGCACAGGTGAGCTGACTATAGGAGAGGTAGGTGTGAAGCTCTAGCCAGTTTAGTTTGTGGAGAGAGTCACAGTGATAGGTTGATGATTTGTTGCTAGTGGTGAATCTGGTGATTTTATTGTAACAAAAGGACAGTTTAGTTTTGAGAGATGATTGTAGGTTTGTTAGAAGAGGGGCTCCATAGAGAAGGGAAGGTAAGAGAAATGTAGTAGAGAGAGTAAGTTTAGTAGTTGAGGTGAGGAACCGATTGTGTCGGTAGAGCATGCCAAGTTTTTGGTGTTTTTTTATGTTTAGTAGTAGATGGGAGTTGAATTTGAGCCTGTCATCGATTTGAACTCCTAGTAGTTTGGTTTCAGATACCAGCTCAAGAGGTGTTGTATTTTGGCTGGTGATGGAGAATAAATTTTGATCAAAATTCTTAGTTTTAGAGGAGGTAAATATCATAAGTTTAGTTTTAGCAGCATTGAGTGCTAGATGGTTGTCTTTCATCCATTGTTCTGTGGCTTGAAAGCATCTTGAGTTAGTTTTAAAAGAGTTGGGATGGATGGGGCAGCACAGATGATTGTGGAATCATCTGCATATTGGATAACGTTAGCAAGAGGGATAGAGTGGTAAAAGTCATTAATGAAAATATTGAAGAGAAGGGGTCCTAGTATGGAACCTTGAGGGACACCTGTGGGGGTGTTGAGGAAGGAGGAGGTGGCCTTTTTCCATTTGACTGCTTGTTGCTTATTGGAGAGAAATAGCTGGTAAACCATTTGAGGGAAGAGGGTGAGAGGTTTAGGTTATCTAGTTTAGTAAGAAGAAGGTTATAAGAGATCGTGTCGAATGCCTTAGAGAGATCGAGAAGGATGGTAGATACAGTGAAGCCAGAACCTCTAGCTTTATTCACAGTTTCAAGGAAGGAAAGGAGGGCAGTCATAGTGCTATGATGGGGTCTGAATCCGTGTTGGGTAGGAGTTAATAGGTTATTGTCCAAGAGATGGGGGAGGAGTTGAAGGTGGATACATTTCTCTAGGACCTTAGAAATGGGAGAGAGGGTGGAGATGGGATGGAAATTGGAAATATTAGTATTATTTCCTCCTTTATGCAGGGGAATGATGTAAGCTTTTTTCCAGATTTGAGGAACAAGACCTTCTTGGATAGAGCGGTTGATTAGGATACTGATAGGGGAGGGCAATGGCTTCGGCAGCTATGCTGAGGAAGTATGAGGGAATGTTATTAGGGGCATTGGTGCATGGTTTTAGTTTCTGCAGGAGTTTTCTTATAGTAGAAGTAGGAATAGGTTTAATGAAAAATGGAGTATTGCTTACTAAGCTTTATTCCCATTTGTTCATATACTCCCTCCTGCTCAAATTCCTTTGTATCACATTCAGTTCTAAGTCGACTTTCCTTTTATAAAGGTTGTTTTTGCTCATTTATCAAAACCAAGTGTCATTCTTATATCATCTGAGAAAGTTTTATGCATGCTTTCAGAACCTCATCTGATGAGCTATACAATTTAACATCATCTACAAACAGTAAATGAGCCATCCATAAATGAGATTAGTCTCTACGAGTTAAAATCTAACCATAGCCTAATCTACCATAGCCTAATCTATTAAGTAAGCAGCTTAATGAGTTAAGGGCAAGACAAAACAGTAGCAATGCCAAAGAATTTCTCTGGTATATTCCCCTTTTAATTTTTATCCCTGGGATAATAATTTGCCTTCTGTCATTGCTTATTTGAAAAGTGGTTTGCCAACATTTCATAGTCGATGTAATGCAATTGATCAATGTAGGATGTATGTTATAATTTTGTATGCATTCTATTATCCATTAATGTGGGATGCTGTTGAATAATGTTTTGAAATATATTCATCCCATGCTAAGATCCCTCCCTCTTTTATTGCTCTCTATTATGGCTTTGCTTAATAATAGATGAGCCTTTCTCCAATATGACTTTCTTTAGAATCTTCCAATTTGCAAATCTGCCCCTTCAACATATACTGACTCTATTGCAAACATATCATAGTTATTAGAAGTCTAGAAGCAAATACAAGACACAGATATTTGCAGTGAGCTAATATATGTTAATAATTCTATTGGCTATTTACCAATGCTATTAACATATTTTTCTATTCTGAAAATCTTAGATCTGCCTGAAGGATATGATATCCCTTTCGAAACTGATCACAGAACAGTAGATGGCAAAGCCTATGGAGATCACTGGTGTCCCTAGTCAACAAATAAACAAATAAATACATATATACCATTTAACGGTTCTCCCGTATGTAGAACAGCTTTAGTCAAAAGGGAGGAGAACACATAAGTACATGGGCCAGTAGTGGAATTAGCAAAAAAAAAAAAAAATCATGTTGTCAAACATATTCTCCCAAAAATAGGAAACATTCCACCCAGAAAGTACAAAACAGGGATCAGAGCATAGGTTCATAGGTTGGTACTAGGCTTTCACCTCTAGGGCCTATACAAGCCTAGCCATAGCAATTCCCTGGATATTTCTTCCCACAATATTTAATTCCCTGGATCCCTGTCTAGCAGGGCAAATGAGGTGATCCCCGGGATGAATTTCCCTTGTCAAGGTTTATTTTGAAGAGGGCCAAGGAGCCGCTCTGCTTGACATGTATGGGTAGTCTATTCCAGAGTGTGGGGAGTCTCTGGGTCAGGAACCTATCCCTTCAGCATTTTTTGTTCACTGTGATGACAAGATTTAGATCCCTAGAGGGTGTGGCTCTGAGGGATTGGGATTTCTTTAAGTGGAGCATGTCCAACAGCTCAGGGTTTGACATGGCCTCATATTCAGCTCTACTGAATTCTCCAATTATAGGCCAATAGCTATACTTTCTCCACTTGCAAAGATTATGGAAAAATGTATTCATAGACAACTCATGCACCACCTAATCCAAAATCGCCTTATAGCAGACACTCAGCATGGCTTCCGTCCTCATCACAGCACTACTTCAGCCCTCCTAGCCTTTACTAACACCATAAACCATAATCGCAACAATAATTACATATCCTCAGCCCTCTTTTTGGATCTTTCCAAGGCATTCGATATGGTTGATCACCAACTTTTAATCCACACCCTGCAAACATTCTGTCTAGATAATGGAGCCCTCCAATGGTTTCAATCCTACCTGAATGGTCGACAGCAGGCTGTCCTCTGGCAGAACAAACTCTCTAACCTTCTACCTAACACCTCGGAGTACCACAAGGCTCTATACTAGGGCCCTTGCTGTTCTCCATCTTCATTAACGACCTTTATACTGTCATCCCAAAAGTCAGCTGTATCCATTATGCTGATGACTCTACTCTGATTTGCTCAGCCACATCTCCAGTAGAGTTATGGTCAGCTACCCAGACCACCTTTAATACAATAGAAAACTGGCTTTCTGAACATCGTCTGATCCTAAATCCCCAAAAAAATAAAATGCTGTTATTTTCATGAACACGTATGTCTACCGCTTTCACCTTTACCATAAAATCAAATGATGGCACAATAATCTCCCCTGACCCATCTACAAAACTATTAGGTGTCATCATAGACAATAATCTCAAATTTGACCTACATGTTAACCAAACTATCAAAACCATCAATAAAAAACTAGGGTCACTTTACAGAATAAAAGCCTTCCTAACCCCTCCAGCTAAAATTGCCATAGCTCACTCTCACCTTCTTTCAACCCTTCTGTATGCATCCCCTCTACTCTCGAATTTGAACAAGACTGTCCTTAACAAACTCTCAATTTGCTACAACCACATTGCCAGGTTTGCCACTGGGCTGCCTTTTAGGACACATCATTGCATCAATATAAATCAGCTTAGTTGGCTTGAACTACCTAGCCTAATCCAGTATAACCAACTGATTATGGCCTATAAAATCCTCTATAATCCGGACAATACTCCTGCACTTAAAAATATTATCACCCCCTATAACAATCCTAGACCACTTCGATCCTCTAACAAACTACTAATTCAGACTAGCAAAGTTAATAACACAGCCGGTGATTCTCTCTTTGCAAACTCTGTAAGTAGATCCTGGAACTCTCTTCCAGCTGATATTACCTTACTTTCCACCTTAGGTCAATTTAAAACTAGACTCAAACAACATTTGTCACTTAACTGGCTGTGTCAATGTATCAAGCCTGGCTAACTCGAATGTGTAAAAATCTGTTAACCAGTTTACTGTGTAATTTAATTTAATCCTGACTTGTGCTCAGGACTAACTGTAACCTGTGGAACTTGTTTAACTTGCTTACTTATGTAATCTCTGTAAATAGTCTGTTTGTAATATGTAATGCTGGTATTATGTAATGCTGTATCTGCTTACCCTTGGAGCTTTTCTCCCCGGGCCTCCGCTGAAAATGGACATGCATCCAGTCGGACTATCCCGGTCAACAAATATAAAATAAATAAATAAATGTTAAGCAGCGATAAACTCTGAGTAGATGATATGCCACAGAGTATAGCTGTAGTTTTTTTTTTTTAGACAGTCAGCAGAGGGCACCTGCTTTAGGCCTGTGATTCTTTTGGTGAGGTATTTCTGTGGCCTTTCCAGCTGTTGCAAATGTCTTGTGAGGTACATACCAAATGGGGCATTGTACTCTATAAAGAGTCTAATGAGGGATGAGTAGAGTTGGACAATGGCCTCCTTTTTTTTGGATGAAAAGCCTTTAGTGATGAGGTGTGCCACATAGAAGGATTTCCTGACTGTTGTGGTGATGTGGTTATAGAAGGTGAGACCACTGTCCACCTGTGCCCAAGTCTCATCACACTTTCAGTGTTTAGTGTACTACTTATGTTGCAATTCATGGGTATGGTTTTCCCAAAGGGATAACTATATATTCTTGGCATTAAGCTTGAGCCCCATGGCTCTGGCAACTTAACATCTGTTTCTGTTAGGCCCTTTTGTAGGAATATCCACATCATTTGGGGATTCAATATTAGCTCCCAGTTTGCAGTCATCTCTGCGAACTTTGTTAATAAGAGTCCCCTTAGTGTTGGCCTGTACTTCAGTGAAGTAGATGCCAAAAAAGAGCGGTCCCATGACTGAACCTTGAGGTACTCCACTTGTCACTTGTCTGGAGCTGGATTTGGAGTTGGTTACTTTTACAGTCTGGATTCTGTCAGCAAGCCAGTTGGCAACCCATCTCGTCAGTGATGTCTTTTGGTTATGCCCAGCTTAGTAAGTTTATCTATGATTCCAGAGTGGGGGATGGTGTCGAAGGCCTTGGAGAGGTCCAGATAGGCTGTGTGGACCACCTTACCCTCATCCACAGCTCTGGAGACTGATTCAAAAAAGTCAATCAGGTTCAGGAGACATGATTGGCCCTTCACAAACCCAAACTGGGTGGGGTCCAGTGTTTGAAGGATGCCAATGTCTTTGTTTATAAGTTCCATGGTAATGCGTTCCATGCCCTTGCAGATCAGTCTCATCAGACTGATGGGATGGTTGTTCCCAGGATCCAAAGTGGATCCCCCTTTTTGGAGTGGGATAACTGTAGCTGTGCACCACTCAGTGGGCATGAATCCTGAGGTGAGGCTATGATTAAACAAGATACTTAGGTGAGGTGCCAGTTCATTTTGTAGTTCATGTAGTACACAGCCCGGGATATCACCTGGTCCCATGGATGCTCTATTCTTAGCCTTGGAGAGTGCAGTTTCTGCCTGTGTGGCTGTGATTTCCAGAATTTGGCAATCTTTTGGTATTGAAATGGGCCTTTTAGGGGGTGAGTGGGGGGTGAAGTTGGCACTAAATCGATCTGCCAGGATAATAGCAATATCCTTGGGATCAGTATATTTGATGCAATTCTGTTGTAGCTCAGAGGAAATCTGAGCATTGCCATTTAGATTCTTGACATAACTATAGAATGCCTAGTGGCTGTCTTTGGAATCTTTGGCAATTTTATTTTTGTAACTAACTTTGGAGGGATTTTATGAGAATTTTCAGCTTCTTACTGAGGCTGGTGAGGGACTTTTTTCCATCCTGGCATTTTCCTCTTTTTCTGAAGCAGTTTCTTCCTTCTGTTGTATGGTTTGTTTATGGCAGGGGACCACCATGTTGGCTTCCTTTTTTGGAGAGAGCATCTTGGTTCTATTTGGGATGGCACGAGTCATGCAGTGGATGTGCTTTCGTACAATGCCTTAGTGTAGGATTCAGCAGTTGAACTTTCAGCTCCCGTCTGCATGTGTGTCATGAGGTTTGACACTTCTGACATGCGTACCATGAAGTTGGCTTTGGAGAAGTTGATTGGGGAGGTTTGCATACTGGGGGGTGGGGGTCGGATGTGGATGTCAAGGGTGATTAGCTTATGGTCATACCTGACCAAGAGGATACAACTGGTGTGTAGACATCTATCTCCTATGTTGGTAATGACCAGGTCTAGGATACTGGATCGCCTGTTAGGTCAATGGATTAGTTGATCCAAGGCGTTGGAATTTATAATTCCCAGAACCGTTGGGAAATGGTATTGGTACCCGAGTAGTTTTTCCCAGTTAATGGCAGGAGTAGTTGAAATCACCCATTATTATGGTGTTTGGTTGTATCTTAATATTTTTCAAGTATGTTTAGAAAAGGTGTAGTGAGAATCTTGGGGCATGTGGCGGTTCTGTAACAGCTACAATTTGGATTACAATCTTACCTATTGTTAGTTGCACCTGGGAGAATTTCAGATGCATTGTGTTGGGCAACTAGCCTGGAGGTGTGATTATCCTTGGTGAATGGGAGGCAGGGTGGCCTAATGGTTAAGTTGTTTGCCTTACAAACATAAGGTGCAGGGTTTGAGTCTCACAAGGGATAATTGGCTAGGCTTAAAATGGCTCACAAGGACAGTTAGCTTAGTACTAATCTATGAATATGGACTCTCCTCCACCTTTTAGTGTTTTGATCTTGGTTTGGTGGCGGAGGAAAGTGTGGTAGAGTTGTAGCCTGAAGTAATTTCATTCAGCTCTTGTGAGAAAAATAACTTTACTTGAATTGACATGTCTGAAATTATGAGAAAAGGAAATATTTTTTTTTCTCAGAAGACATTAAAAATAACTTTATCAAACACAGCTTTTTTTTTTTCAATCAAGTACTTGTTTCGCAAGAATAGATGATCCTTTGACAAAAATGATCCAATACAGAAGAACTGAATTTCATTTTTGATGGTGCAGGAAACAATGCAAAAAAAAAACAATCTTCACTAGCATTCAGCAAGAATTAACATTACAAGACTGCTAACTTTGGAGGTTCGCATGTATCCTAAATTTGCTCTTCAGTTTATTAAGCAAAAAGAAATTATTTCTTTATTTGATTTGACAAAAATGATATCTTATGCTACAAATTAAAGTTATACTGCATGGCAGATGCAATAAATGAAACATTTGCTAACATTCATTGAGATGTTCTAACATCACATTGTTTTTCTGATTTCAGAGCTCTCTTTTAAATGACACTGTTAGCCTGGTCCAACATTACCGGTCACTTGCTTTACTTGGGGAAAAAAACTTATCAAAGCTGAAGATGCATAACATGTTAAAATAGCTACACATCTTTGTTTCAGGGGTCAAAACATACCAACACAACAAAGAAGTTGTTGATATAAGGATTTCATTTTTGCAGTCACATAGTCTATAGGATACATGCAGATATTTCAAAAAGGAAATTAGTTACTAATTGATTTAATAGTTATGAGTAAATCGAATCACGGCCCATGTCCTATTTGCCTTAATCATTTCGCTTGCGTGTTTCAGAATTTGGCAATCTTTTGGTATTGAAATGGGCCTTTTAGGGGGTGAGTGGGGGGTGAAGTTGGCACTAAATCGATCTGCCAGGATAATAGCAATATCCTTGGGATCAGTATATTTGATGCAATTCTGTTGTAGCTCAGAGGAAATCTGAGCATTGCCATTTAGATTCTTGACATAACTATAGAATGCCTAGTGGCTGTCTTTGGAATCTTTGGCAATTTTATTTTTGTAACTAACTTTGGAGGATTTTATGAGGAATTTCAGCTTCTTACTGAGGCTGGTAAGGGAGTTTTTTGCATCCTGGGATTTTCCTCTTTTCTGAAGCAGTTTCTTCCTTCTGTTGTATAGTTTGTTTATGGCAGGGGACCACCATATTGGCTTCCTTTTTTTGGAGGAGAGCATCTTGGTTCTATTTGGGATGGCACGAGTCATGCACGAGTGGATGTGCTCGTACAATGCCTTAGTGTAGGATTCAGCAGTTGAACTTTCAGCTCCCGTCTGCATGGGTGTCATGAAGTTTGTCACTTCTGACTTGAGTACCATGAAGTTGGCTTTGGAGAAGTTTTTTATGGAGGTTTCCTTACTGGGGGGTGGGGGTCGGATGTGGATGTCAAGGGTGATTAGCTTATGGTCATACCTGACCAAAGAGGGGGATACAACTGGTGTGGAGCATCTATCTCCTATGTTGGTAATGACCAGGTCTAGGATACTGGATCGCCTGTTAGGTCAATGGATTAGTTGATCCAAGGCGTTGGAATTTATGAATTCCAAGAACCGTTGGGAAATGGTATTGGTACCCGAGTAGTTTTCCCAGTTAATGGCAGGGTAGTTGAAATCACCCATTATTATGGTGTTTGGTTGTATCTTAATATTTTCAAGTATGTTTAGAAAGGTGTAGTGAGAATCTTGGGGCATGGCGGCGGTTCTGTAGCAAGCTACAATTTGGATTGCAATCTTACCTATTGTTAGTTGCACCTGGAGAATTTCAGATGCATTGTGTTGGGCAACTAGCCTGGAGGTGTGATTATCCTTGGTGAATGGGAGGCAGGGTGGCCTAATGGTTAAGTTGTTTGCCTTACAAACATAAGGTGCAGGGTTTGAGTCTCACAAGGGATAATTGGCTAGGCTTAAAATGGCTCACAAGGACAGTTAGCTTAGTACTAATCTATGAATATGGACTCTCCTCCACCTTTTAGTGTTTTGATCTTGGTTTGGTGGCCGGAAAGTGTGGTAAGAGTTGTAGCCTGGTATTGCAGGGGTGCTCTCTGGAGCCTTGAACCAGGTCTCAGTTACTGCACAGATATCGATGTTCTCCATTTTTAGGAATGCCATCCTGGGCATTTAGACTGTAAAGTGCAATATACAAACTGTGCAATAATTCAGTCTATTCATAGATATGCTGCTATTTTTTCAATTTTACTTATAGGTTCATAGGTTGGTACTAGGCTTTCATTCCTAGGGCCTATACAAGCCTAGCTATAACAATTCCCTGGATATTTCTTCCCGTAATATTTACTTCCCTGGACCCCTGTCTAACAGGGCGACTGACATGATCCCTGGGGTTAATTTCCTATCTCCCATCCAATTGTCAAGGTTTCTTTTAGAAGAGCACAAGGAGGCGCTCTGCTTGACATGTATGGTCAGTCTATTCCAGAGTATGCAGAGTCTCTGTGTCAGGAACCTATTCCTCCAGCATGTTTTGTTCATTGTGATGACAAGGTTTAGATCCCTGGAGCATGTGGCTCTGAGGGATTGGGATTTCTTTAAGTGGAGCATGTCCAACAGCTCTGGGTTTGACATGGCCTTGTATGTTAAGCAGAGATTGCCTCTGAGTTGATGATATGCCACAGAGTATAGCTGGAGTTTTTTTAGACAGTCAGTATAAGGCATCTGCTTTAGGCCTGTGATTCTTTTAGTGAGGTATTTCTGCAGCCTTTCCAGCTATTGCAGATGTCTTGTGAGGTACATAACAGACGGGGCATTGTACTCTATAATGGGTCTAATGAAGGATGAGTACAGTGGGACAATGACCTCCTTTTTTTCTGGATGAAAAGCCCTTAGTGATGAGGTGTGCCACATAGAAGGATTTACTGACTGCTGTGGCGGTGTGGTTATCGAAGGTGAGACCACTGTCCACCTGTGTCCCTAAGTCTCTCATCGCACTTTTGGTGTTTAGTGTATTGCCACCTATGTGGTAATTCATGGGTACATGTTTTTTCCTAAAGGGGACAACTATACATTTCTTGGCATTAAGCTTGAGCCCATGGCTCTGGCACCAATCATCTGTTTCTGTAAGGCCCTTTTGTAGAATATCCACATCATTTGGGAATTCAGTAATGGCTCCCAGTTTGTAGTCATCTGCGAATTTTGTTAGTCAGAGTCCCTTAGTGTTGGCCTGTACTTCAGGCAAATAGATGCCAAACAAAAGCGGTCCCAGGACTGAACCCTGAGGTACTCCACTTGTCACTTGTCTGGAACTGGATTTGGAGTCGGCTACTTTTACAGTCTGGTTTCTGTCAGTAAGCCAGTTGGCAACCCATTGAGTAATGTAGGGATTTATACCCAGCTTAGTAAGTTTAGCTATGATTCCAGAGTGGGGGATGGTGTCGAAGGCCTTGGTGAGGTCCAGATAGGCTGTGTGGACCACCTTACCCTCGTCCACAGCTCTGGAAACTGATTCGAAGAAGTCAATCAGGTTCAGGAGACAAGATCAGCCCTTCCCGAACCCAAACTGGGTGCGGTCCAATGTTTGAAGGTTGCCAATGTCTTTATTTATAAGTTCCTGATAATGCATTCCATGCCTTTGCATGATCAGGCTTGTCAGACCGATGGGACGGTAGTTCCCGGGATCCAAGTTGGATCTCCCCTTGTGGAGAGGGATAACTGTAGCTGTAAGCCACATCTGACATGTCTGAAATTATGAGAAAAGGAAATATTTTTTTTTTCTCAGAAGACATTAAAAATAACTTTATCAAACACAGCTTTTTTTTTTTTTTTTCAATCAAGTACTTGTTTCGCAAGAATAGATGATCCTTTGACAAAAATGATCCAATACAGAAGAACTGAATTTCATTTTTGATGGTGCAGGAAACAACGCAAAAAAAACAATCTTCACTAGCATTCAGCAAGAATTAACATTACAAGACTGCTAACTTTGGAGGTTCGCATGTATCCTAAATTTGCTCTTCAGTTTATTAAGCAAAAAGAAAATATTTATTTATTTGATTTGACAAAAATGATATCTTATGCTACAAATGAAGTTATACTGCATGGCAGATGCAATAAATGAAACATTTGCTAACATTCATTGAGATGTTCTAACATCACATTGTTTTTCTGATTTCAGAGCTCTCTTTCTAAATGACACTGTTAGCCTGGTCCAACATTAGCGGTCACTTGCTTTACTTGGGGAAAAAAATTATCAAAGCTGAAGATGCATAACATGTTAAAATAGCTACACATCTTTGTTTCAGGGGTCAAAATATACCAACACAACAAAGAAGTTGTTGATATAAGGATTTAATTTTTGCAGTCACATAGTCTATAGGATACATGCAGATATTTCAAAAAAAGGGAAAGATTATGCTTTACTAAATTAGACTTTAATGGAGTTACAGTAAAATTCAGAAAAGATGCGATAAAAGGCGCCTCCATGTACCTAAGCTGGTGCCATATATCATATACCAAGCTATAACCAGTGTTTACAGAGATTAGATAATTTACATTAATCGTATATTTCCTATAGAACATCCAGCATTCTTTAGATGTCAGTAAGTTTAAGGTATGGCTTGGTGCAAGCTATTTTGGGAGAGGGGGTACATAGTAAGTGGCTTTCTGCAGACAGCTGTGTTACTACCTTCTGCAAGAACTCCATGGTGTACCTTGATGTGTCAGGTTAATCTGTTTCACAACTTTCCACCGTGCTGAGCTTTTATGGTAGGCCATAGACTGTGTTACAGGTCAAATAACTAACTCACTTTATAAAGGAAGTCATTGTTGCAGAAAATATTTAGAACTATAGCAGAGAAAACTGTGTTGATTATTTTCATACAATAAACTTCAAACTGTTTTCATTAATGAAAAAGAATATTTTTTCTGTGCTTGCGACCCAACTATTTCCCCTAGCTGTTCCATCAACTAAAGATACGTGGTGCTGATTGTTGCACACATTTTTGGTTTCCATGGTAACAGATGGCGATCTACAAATAGACAATTACTGCTGTAACAGCTGGAAAGGTCAGAGGGAGAGGCTTGCCCAAAGCATATAGATTTTGTTGTGATGTTAGTACTCATAGTAATAAACAATGTCATGATGTAATGTTAAATATGAGTCTGAGTTAACCATAGAGGCAGTGTGACATCTTCATTCTTTACAGTAATATATTCAAAGTCAGGATACTGTAACTCCGAACACTGCTATGGTAAGATAATTGTCATTTGTCCTTGGTTAATTTACAGCTGTCGGCTCTAAAGATTTTGATCCCCCAGATTATGGAAACGGGTAAATCGGGATCTCAGTGGATACACCTTTGTTAATGTCAACAAACTCAGTATACCTTTTAATGTTAAAATCTCAATCTGGCTGTAAGCAAGGAAAAGCCTTGAAACTAGACCATGATTAAAAATATATGCTTTTTATCATATCTGAACACAGTCCAGTCCTAAAAAATGTCTCCATGTTTTGTTCTGAAAACTTTTTCCTCCAGTAGGAAAAAAATGATCACAGTGAAAACCAATTAATTTCAGCATATGCTCAGCTATAAACACCTGCACAATTTAGGGAATTGCAAAGATTTAGACAATATACATTTGCCATTTTATGTTATTTGTATGGTACAATTTATTTAATGTATGAACTTTTTGCACTTAAAAATGTTGCACATTATGTCATACTTTACAAATATTTACTAGTACTACCTTTCTGTACCAGATGAAAATGTTTTATTTAAAGAAGATTGCAGCAATATCCCATCAGAAGCAGAATGAACTCTGGAATGGCTTAGGTTATTAGGAGTATATGCTGGAAGATACTGGTTTAAATTACACTTTATCCATTAGCCCATTCTGTGACCTGAACCAAATCTATTCCTGTTCTAGTGCTTGTCATGACCCGATTGAAAAATGAGAACAAGAGAGTCTTCAAAGAGAACAGCCTTATTTAATAAATACATACCTCAGATAATGTGTTGCTTGTAGGCAATGTACAGAGTGTCAGGTATTACAGGATTGAGTAGGTTAACCCTTAAAAATATGGGAAAGTACAATTTGCCTTGTCAGATCACAGAATGAAAAGCTATACACTAAAGCTAACTTTATTATCGGGAGTGAGCTTATATTCCACTTCCTGCCTCCTTTTCTACATCTGTGCTAACTTAATCATTTCTCTCATTTCTGTACATGTGGTTCCAATCAAATACATGGCCTTTAGTGCAAAGCTGTAAGAAAGATAAATCTTTCCCAATGGGAGCTGGTATAATTACTGTCTCTGTACCACCTGCCTTAGTAAGTTGGAAAAAAAAAAAGAACAAAAGAAGCACTGCTGAAGCTATTCAAATATGTTTAAAGGAATTTATATTATCAATTTTTTTAGCTATTTAATAAGACAATATGTCCATATGCAAGAGGTTGTGGCATTGATTTGTACTTCCTTCTACTCTGATGCTTATATACTCAAGGGTGTAGATCTTTAAAAGGTAAAATATCATTTCTGAGGCAATTTCACTGTGCTCTATTTGCTTCACTGGTTTCTCAGAAGAACCAGGAGTCACAAGAATTTAATTCTGAATGACATTAAAAGAATACCTGGTTGTGCTGAATTGCCTTTCAAACTTAAATTAGCCAGTTTCCAGACTTGGACACAAACCTGCAAATCATATTGCCTGTGCAAGGGTCTGAACTGTAATTCATTCTGTATGATCTGAAGAAACATTTGTCAAGCTTATAATTAAGAAGTTACCATTCTCAAATATCAGTTACCTAATAATATCACAGAACTAAATATGGCTTGAACAAACTCTTTACTAAGAAATCGGTTAAGTGCTTTATTCTACTTTTGTACTTAACTACATTATGCCATTAAGTGATTTCTTCAATATGCAGTCTGATTTTGAAAACAAAGGATACCACAATCTGTAATCTGGAAATAATTGCTCTATGCGAGTTATGGGGGTGGGGGATAAGTCAAAGTCTATGGATTTAGCACTACGGCAGTTTGACTAGTACTAAGATGGACAGCTCGGTGAAGGGAGTAATGACCATAGCCACTGGTTGACTTATACTTTACTGGCTAAAAAGACAAAGGGCTGGATTCTGTAAAGTTCGAGGAAGGTATTTATGGACTGCACAACACACTGAAAAAAGACTGCAACACACCTGCTCCAGATGCAGTTCCAGAAGACACACTGAAGGCAGACTGAAAGTATTTACCATAGGATAATAAGGGAGTCCACACATTCCAGTGTGATTCCAAAACACATCGTGCACACACGACACAACTCAAATGTGAGAAACAGCTATTTGACTCCAGTTCTGGGATTCTCGGTGCATACATTACAGACCCTATTAATTTTACATGAACATGATAGATTACATTGGAATCTATAGCAAACCTGAAAAAAAATAACAATGCAACCTCCTGTTAATATACTGCAACAAGCAGCAGTGATACAAGCCATAAGTAAGGATGTGGCTGTGCATCCTAGAAGGCAGCTGGCTATAGTCAGAGCAAGGCTGCAACCAAATCAGTTGTCAGAGCAGCAAATAATTGACATATACTGTCTAGACAGACAAATGGTGCAGGCTGTCTGTAACATGTGTGCCCCAGACATGTTTGTGCAGCGCTTGATAGGAAACCCCATTCCCCCCCTGAAACCAAAGTGTGTCTCAGCCTGGGTGTACTCATATCTGGGATATTCCAGAGACACATGGGGGAGTATCACAGACAGCTACCAGTCACATCTTGGACAAATTCCTGACAGTAATATGCAGCAAGGTGGATGAATACCTACACTTCCTATCCACAGCCATGGAGCGGAAAACCATAATACACCAGTTCTACAACATTACAAACTTCCCCATGCACTCATTGCAATAGATTGCACACATATACCTATCAAGAAACCAGTATATCCAGAAGCAGACCGATACATAAACAGAAAGGGATGACCATCCATTAGCTGCCAAGTTGTGTGTGCAGCAGATGACAGCAAAACAAACATTATGACGTCATGCCCTGGAAGTGTCCATGATGTTGCTATTTGGAGGAAAAGTGGACTCAGGGCTGCATTTCAGCAAGGTAAAATTTCAGAGGGACTGCTTCTGGGTAAGTACATGAACACAGCTAGGAAGGAACTGAAGGATTTCCTGTCACCAATATCCAGTCTGAACAAAAGTGTTTTTATTCTCCAACCAGTGATTGTGGTTATTTTCTTGAGCCATAGCTAATGACCCCGTACTGGGATCCATCCAACCCTGCACAGGAGGCCAACAATACAGCACATCCCACAACCAGAAACACCATAGATAGTGTGTTTGGTGTATTGAAAGCTAGGTTAAGATGTCTGGACACATCTGGGGTGCACTGCAATACAAACCAGAGAAGGCAACACATATGATAATGATGTGTGCCATGCCTGGCAACTGTCCACATTTTTGCAGAATGTCCAGATTTTTATCTCTTATTTTTGGTCTGTTCCTTATGAAATTTGTGGTTTTCTGTCAAATCACTGGGATGAGCTGAGGATTGAAGTCACCAAATAATAACATACATTTGAGTTTCAAATTTCAAGTCCCTGTTATTCTAGCAACTTTCTAAGTTTCTAAGAGCAATATTTAAAATCTGCCCCTGTTTTGGGGCCTTTAACCCCCCCATTTTGTCAGGCTTTGTCCTGATTTCTTGCACTTAGAGGTTGAAAGGTATGGTGTGTGTCATGCTGTACAACATGCTAACTCAAGCACATGGCAGTCTTACAGCTGTAGGTGTGGGTGAACTACAACAAGAACCACAAATATCTGTAGAAGATATCCTCCAGTTATCAGAAGGGAAAAGGAAGACACAGGACACAGAAGTTACAGGTGTAGGCAATGTAGGATGCGACCACAAGTGCAGGCCCAGGTTGCACAGCAGTATCTCACCCAAACATCTGAGTCATGAGAAGCCAAATGTATACAAGTAAGCAGATTAATCATTGATATTCAGGTGTTGCCCCACAACAGCAACACGCATTGCACCCTAATGGCAAGTACCCACTAGATGTACATACTGAGCATCACATATAACATGAGCCTAATCTATTCCAACATGAACATATGCAATGTGTCAGAAATAAAAGCATCAACTCCAGGCACAACTGACACAGGTGTCATACAAACTCATTCTGTTTTATCACTGTATGTTCAGCAATAAGGGACACACATCAGTGCTACACTTACATATCTGTACAATATCATAACACATTAGTGCTACATTTACATATCTGTACAATATCATAACACATCAGTGCTACACTTGCATATCTGTACAATATCATAACACATCAGTGCTACACTTACATATCTGTACAATATCATAACAAGCAAAAAGAGAAATCATACACAACATCATGCAGACATTTTTTTTTCAGAAATACATATCACAGCACAGTGGTATTGAAATAATATTAGTCAACTATGTGTACTACCTGTTGGGCATACTCTAATGTAGTCTTGATCCACCTCACTGATGTCTTACACCATGGTTCACCCTGCCACAACCACATACAGATCTACCCTACCCTGTTTGCTCCACAGAGGAAATGAATTGGGGTGCAAAACCATGTTCAGATGAAGAAGTATGATTTCAAGTTGAAGGCCTTGTGACTTGTGGGACCGAAGCAGATGTGCCAGCATTTGACAAATGTGCAGGTTTGACCACTGACAGGGATTTCAAATTGCCAGTGGTGGTTTTGTGCACAGGTGGTCTGCCTGTCACAGGTTGCAGTCTTCTGTGCATACTTATGTACCACAAAATCTTTTAGTAGTACAACACTGCTGCAGTACCATAGAGGTCAGGTTTTCCACTGACTGCACCACAACTAGCAGACTCTCATTCAAAGAAGGCAATGCAGGCATAATCTCACCATGTCTACACTCTTGTCCTTCATGCATGACAGCTATCTGGTGTGTCACACAATCTGTGGCACAGGCAAGTGCATGGATATCTGAACAATAGTATAGCTGTGCCCATTTATTTGTCTGCAGCAGGAGACACACACCCTCTGACTATTGTCCATGTCCAACATTTGCTTGCCTATGACTCCAGTGATGACCTGTGTCTAGTCATTGTGTGGATTGAACAGCAACAATGCTCCTAACTTTGGCGTATTGACAAACAGCTTCACCCTGTTTAACATCCACTGTGTCATCATCCTCTGAATGTGTCAACAAATGGACCTTCACATCTGAGGATACATCCGGTGTAACATCCGTGTCAAGTTCACAGATAGACTCTCCAAAAAAATGCAATGTCCTTTGTGGCAGGGGCCATACTATCATGCCGAGACCCATCATGAACAACATTGTGGTTGCTGAATAGGCTGCTGGATGATAAAGACAGTTAATGTGCTACAAGATGCAATGACAGAGATCAGGAAAATGTGCCTACAGCACATGATGAATATAAAACACAATTGGCAGATATATTTAACTGCAATGTTACAAATAACACTGACTTCACTTGCAGTCTATTGTATGTATGTTTCACAGAATGTACATACCATGCCTATATACTCTATCAACATGGCCAACATACATGACATATGTGATGCATAAAATCATAGCAATGCACCTTACAAAAACTCATTGTTTTTTGTTGTTGATCCATTGTGCTGAAAATCAATTAGTGTAGGGGAAAAGAGACATTATGAGCCACATCATTCACAACATGTACCAGGTGAACGCAGTTGAAACATGCAGAATGTGTGACATACACATACCACTCGCATGTGCACTTGAGGACTCCTTCCGTGTAGAGGTCATGGTTTGTACTGTGGATCCTGCAGTGGGAAAATAAACAGAAAGGCATCACAGTCATGTAGTTTTCAAAACCAATACTGACAACATCAATTTTACAAAATAGTAATATGTGCTGCAAATACTCATGTGATGTACATTTCTACTGTACTGACAAAAACTGACAAAGATTTTCAATCATCACATGTGCTAAACATTGTTGAAAGCTCTGACAATATCACTGTAAAATACCTGGTCTTTCTTCACCTGATAATGTGTGGCTTGCCCCTCCACTGGATGTACTGGTAGTGTTCAAGGTTATGGAAACAACAATATAACACTAAACAGCAGTACCATTAAAGGAGGTCTGGGTGCTAACAAGGTAGTATGCACAGCAACAGTGTAGAGACACTCAACTGCTGTTCCCTAATGTAGGCCTGAAAGAGATGGATCTGTGAATATTAATGCAATAAACATTATGACTGCAGTTTGGACTGCTCTGTCTGTAACTCAGATCTACCAGTACATGTAATTACACTTACGTTCATCAGCCTCACTTTGTATAGAAGTTTGTTCATGCCTCAGCTCTGCTGCTGTAAATCAAACACAGGAATACATGAATGTGCATGCTTAAGCAATATGCAGTAATTGTCAAAATACTCATCCCTGTACTGAACATAGATGCATATATGTCCGCCCTGGAAGCCATGCTTCAATCCTTCAACCAGGGATTTGTCACTCCCCTCTTGTTATGTGCAGTAAGGCCAAAAAAATTGTGATTTCATCTGGAGGGGTCAGTGGTGTTCCAACACTGGTCTCATCCCTTGACCTTTCATAACATGTGAATCTGTTGGCTGCACGGAGAATCATGTCTGAGCAGTGACATCTACAAGCCTCATGGGAATGATTGTGACTTCAAACAGCATTGATCATGTTGGCGAGGTCCATCCATATTTATTTTTTCCACACAGTATCCCCTAAACAATGTAGGAGTCTCCTTCCATGTTGGCAGAGAGCATCAATAATTATGTCATTTTCCTTTGAGGAAAAGTTGTCCTCCTTAGGATGGTGGGTCATCTGAATAACATTGATACACACATGATATGACTCATGGATAAATGCAGTTGTGCATTTGAGTCAATGAACAGCATATGTCAAAATAAACTGTGCAGTGCAATCATCTGTATAACACTGTCTGTGAGAAATACTGGCATGACGTGAAGAGTATCAACAATGACTTCATACAACATCTGTAAAAACAACATAACTTACAATATGTGCATACTTCATGACTGGGATTAGAAACACTGATATATTATATATTTGTTAAATGCAGATCTAAAGACAACCACATCATACCACCACAGTCTGTTTGCATTTCACCTTACAGTACTAAATCATTTAACAATTAAACAACTTACAAAATGGGTGGCATACCTTTGGATCCATAGGTAGTACAGATCCATAGTAAATTGACACAGTACTGATAAAACCTTTGTTACAAAGCATAACTGGAGAAATTTCCATAACGGCATAAGAATATGGTATGACATTGTTTTAAGAGTCGTGATTTAATAAATATCCATAACATCATCATCATATACTAGATACGCATACTCTCATAATCTGTAGGTTTCTATATTTGACCACAGAGTGCAAGAAATTACCATTAAAAATTATGGATAATCCCTAAATCCTCCTCCATATACTGTTATCATTTGCACTGGA
>NC_056744.1:537300484-537385484 GCF_019279795.1 Protopterus annectens
AGGTCCATGATGGCATGCTGATCTAACTCACAGTCAAGGAGAGTCAGGATGTCGCTATACATGCATGCATTATATGCTGTCCCCCCAATGCAGGTGGATGCATGTTGAAAAACACCCTTGTATGGGAACATAGGCCAGGTGGAGGGTGTGTTGAACTGTGTATTCCATAGTATCAGGAAGGTGTATATGCTCGGTCATGCCATAGGTGATCTGTGATGTTGTCACAGCACATTGATTCCATGTGATAGGCCTGGATGAGGGTAAGACAGTGCATATTGCTTATTGTGATCTGGCCTAGGGTTCTGGCAGTTAGTGAATCAACCTGTACCAGTAGAACTGTCACCACTGGCAAACCCTAAGGATCTGTGTTTGGCCCTTCACTGTTTGAACTATATTTCTCGATAGTTCAAGCTAAAGTATATGGCCTTTGGCTTACCAGTTTGCTGATTTTTGTATATTGTGAACAATCACTGAGTCCATGAATGGTGATAATATAGTACTGTAGGAGCTAACACACACACTACTAAATGCTGACAAAGGCACACAATCCACAAATAAATGCAGAAATGTGTGTTTGTAATATTGTCCATCTGAAACGTGGAGTTCAATGTTAATCACAGCATCAACAACAGCTCTGCTATTAAGAAATTCAGTAATGCAAGTACCAGGACCAGGAGCATATTAGATAGCAATCTGAACTTTGACCACCAAGTGTCCACACTGCTATTAAAAGCCTATGCTGTGCACATCATAAGTCACACCATCATATTGACATCTTTGGATTGTATGACAGCACTGTAGTCAAACCTCTTTACAGCACTAATTGAGTCTAATGCACTTTCTTACATGTACCTCACTAGATACATGTAGCAGCTGGAGAGACCACAGGGCTTTCTCAGCAAGATAACACAGGACTTACACACCATGCCATTATGTAACTGGATAGTTTAAAATTTATGTCACTGTAAGCTTTACTGTATAAGGAAGACATGACCTCTGCCTGCCCAACAGACCAGTCTCTGACCCAGCCCTGGTAGGAGTACTGCATATCCAAAAATGTAATATAGCTGATGACTTCAGCAGTATCTGTTGTGGACAAGATAACAGTGTCCCACATAGTGGTGTAAAATGCTCTCTGTAAAGTCAAGGAACAACAACCCCCCCACCCAGTTGACTGCAGTGAGAATAGAACCACTACTTATATAAGTACGCAGACTACAGAACTCTGTGTTTAAGACAAGCACCACACCTCAAGTTTGACCTGGGGTTAGTCAGACAATGCTTTATAGCTGATGACATCAGCAGTGTCTGTTGAGGACAGGATAACAGTGTCCCAAATGCTGGTGTAAAATGCTCTCTGTAATGTTAAGCAACAGCTGACACACACACACACACACACACACACACACACACACACACACACACACACACACACACACACACACACACACACACACACACACACACACACACACACACATACTTAACTGCAGTGAGAGGAGAACCCCTATCTATCTGAGTGCACAGATTACAGAACACAGTACTTTACTCAAGCACCACTTCTCAAATCTGACTTGGAGTGTGTTAGACAACAGTTTATAGCTGACGTCAGCAGTGTCTGTCGAGAAGAATATAGTAATAACAGTGTCCCACATGTTGGCATAAAAGGCTCTCTGTAATGTCAAGCAATAGCTCATAAACACGCACACACATACACACACACACACACACACACACACACACACACACACACACACACACACACACACACACACACACACAAACACACTTCACTGCAGGGAGACTAGAATCCCTACCTATTGAAGTACTCAGAGTGCAGAACACAATACTTTATACAAGTGCCACAGCTCAAGGCTGACTTAGGGTGTGTCAGACAACACTTTATAGCTGATGACATCAGCAGTGTCTGTTGAGGAGAATAGGGTAATAAGAGTGCCCCACATGTTAGTGTAAAAGGCTCTCTATAATGTCAAGCAAGAGCACAAACATTACTCCCCAGTTGACTGCAGTAAGAATAGAAGCTCTATCAAGTACACAGGTTACAGAACATAGTACTCAAAACAAGTGTCACAGCTCAAGTCAGATTTATACAGAACTGTGGGTAAACTTATAGTAGATGACATCAGCAGGCCATGTGGGAGACAAGAGGTTGGGAGGCCTGTATGAAATGAATGTGTAGGCATGACAACTATCAAAATACTGTTATTGTATGGCAGTGGAGAAGTAACTGCAGGATACACGCATCTGCTCTGCTGTCTATATACATACACATCCAATTGACTGCAGTGAGAACAGAACCCCTACCTATATAGGTACACAGACTGCAGTGGAGAACTAACATTAGAATACATGCACCTGCTTTGCTGTGCAGATACATATACACCCAACTAACTGAATGGAAAACAGATCCCTACCTATCTAACACAGTACTTGATGCAAGCACTACAATTCAAGTCAGCTTTATACAGGACTGCAGGTGAACTTATAGTAGATGACATCAGCTGGCCATGTGGGAGACAGGAGGTCATGAGGCCTGTATTAAATAGGTGTGTAGGCAACTATCAAAATATTATCATTGCAGCTGCAGAGATCTCAGAGGTTTCTCACTAAGAAAATCTAAGTACTTTTAACACACTACCAACATTGACAGAATGAATGTGCTGTCAGTGTCCTCTGTATCATATAGACTGCTGAGAGGTGACTTGTGGCTGGCCTACAGAGCAGTCTCAAACCCTGCCTTAATGGAAATACTGTACCTCTGCAAATCATATGGGACAAGGTTTACTTGCTCTAGGGACCTTAACCTACGCAGATCTGCCAACGTTTTGTCTCGCATATGGACTTGTGCTCTGGCACTTGCATTATGTATTGTGTTCTGTAGTCTGGGAACTTAGCTAGACCCCCTAGGGGTATTATTCTCACTGCAGCCAACTGTGTGTGCATGTGTGCTCTTGCTTGATATTACAGAAAGCCTTTTACTGCAGCATGTGGGACGCTGTTATTATCATATCGTCAATGGACATTGCTGATGTCATCAGCTGTATCAGATGTTTGGAAATGCAGTCATCCCACCAGGGCATGATCAGACATTGGCCTGGAGGCCAGGCAGATGTCACTTCATCTTATACCAGGCAGATGAGAGTGACATGGCTTTTAATTTATCCATATACATCATGGAATGGTTTGTAGGCCCTGTGTTATCTTCCTGAGAAAGCCCTGTGGTCTCTCCAGCTGCTGCTTGCCTCTACAAATGTACATGCAAAAGAAAGCATTATACTGTATTACTTTTCTGATGAAGTTTGATTACAGTGCTGTCATACAATCCTAGGATCTGAATATGACAGCGTGACTTATGATGTGCACCATATATTTGTCCTGGAAGATCATTAAAGAGAGAAGTTAGAAAATAATGATACATTGCAGTTTCTGACCTCAACACCCTTGCAAGAGCATTTACTATAACATTGTCAATTTTTGATGCTATCAACTGTTTAACTTTCTAACGCCATAATAAGTCAAATGTACTAAGACCAATTCAACAACACAGATGCAGCTATACTAAGCACTAAGTTAGCTATGCACCCTGACCATCAGACACAAAGCTTATGTATCCCTGAATCCAAAAAATAGAAAGCAGGAATATGGCACAGTTATCTTCACTAACACAGGATGTTGTGTGGGGGGCAAGAATCTTAGGTTAACACAAAAAGTAAGTGAATGTGTGTGAGTAACAGAGGCATGGCTGAAGCCATGCATAAATAATACAGAATTCCTACCCCCCCCCACCTATTCATGCCTTAGAAATGACAGACCACACAAAAAGGGTGGGGTGTTGCCTTAATATTCCCAAGTAACTATACCATAGTTCCCTACTCAAAACCCATTCCACATTTCTCCCCTGCTGAACTCTTAGTTACAATATTAAAACTAAATAACCACAAAACCTTATGCATCATAGTTTCATACATTCCCCCAGGTGACAACATTCCCATTCTAGAAGAGATTCTAGCCTGGTCATCCAAACATATTCAAAATAAAACTATCATACTAGGGGATGTAAATATAAATTGGTCAAATATCACCAATCAAAACCTCCAAACAAATATCAACCTATACAACTACACCCAACTAATTTCTGATATAACCAGGCCCAACAATCAACTGAAACAAGGCTCAACCTTAGATTGGATCGCTGCATCTGACCCAAATAAAATATCTACTTTTGGAACTTTACCAAACACTATCAGTGACCACATACCAGCCTTTGCCATCTGCAAAACTACTACAACGACCAGTAATCATCACTTAAAACTAATAAGAGACCTGTCCAATTTCTCTCCAGAACCTCTAAATTAAATTTTATATCATACTAACTGGACTCCATTACATAACATTCCCCTACATGAAGCAGTTGAATTATTCAATTCAACATTTCTCAAAATCCTAGATGAGGTAGCACCACCCAGAATAAAGAGACTCAAGACTAACCATGCAACTTGGCTCAAAAAACCCACAAAGCAAATCATGTCCTCTAGAGATAAAGCTTGGAGAATATGGCAAAAACACAAAAACCCAGCTGACCTGATACAATACAAACAACTATGTAATCAAGCCAAAAGACAGGTTATTAAAGATAAAAAAGACTATTACCATAAGCTACAAAACCAGCATAGACTAAACCCTCAAAAATTCGAGGGAACAATAAATTCCCTTATTTACCCAGGGTCTAACTCCAATCCCTGCCCATACCCTGATAAAACCCCCTTAGATATAGTCTCTTTCTTCAACACAAATTTTATTAACACCATTGCAAAGCTGACCACTACTTTCCTCTCTTCAAACCTAAACTCACCAGACCAATATACTACTTATTCTAAACCATCCCCACCACCATCTTTTTCTTTCAGTCCCATACACACAAGCACCATAAAGAAGCTGCTTCATAAGCTCAAACCCTGATCCTGTGCTCCTGACAACCTACCTGCTGAATTCCTTAAAATAACTGCTGATTCCATAGCGTACCCAGTTAGTATACTAATCAATAGATGAATCCAACAGTCTTATGTACCCAATATCTGGAAATAAGCTTACTTTCTGCCCCTGCACAAGGGTGGCAAAAATTCTGACATCTCAAACTTCTGGCCAATAGCCATTCTCTCCCCCATCTCTAAAATACTTGAAAAATGTGTCCACACCCAACTATCCAACCACTTAATCAACACCAAACTACTCACCCCCACCCAACATGGCTTTAGACCAGGCCATAAGCACAAATACAGCCCTCATCTCCTTTTTGGATACAGTAAACCGAGCCGACGATTCTGGTCTGATCATCTCTTCACTCTTCCTCGACCTTTCAAAGGCATTTGATACAATTTCTCACCCCATTTTACTCTCTAAACTTAATAACCTAGGTGTCTCACCCCCAACCCTAATGTTTTTCTCTAGCTTGCTTTCTGACAGATACCAATCATCCAAATGGCAGCAATTGTCTTCCACCTTCTTAAAAATCTCCACAGGTGTCTCGAAAGGCTCGGTATTGGGCCCCCTGCTATTCAACTTATTCATCAACAATTTCCATGAGTCACTAATACAGGCTGATATAATACAATATGCAGATGACTCAACAATTATCTGCACTGCAAAAAACTCTTCTGAGCTTCAACTACTAACCCAAAATGTCTTCACATCCACCAAAAAATGGATGTCAAATAATCACCTTGCTCTCAACCCAAACAAGACCAAGCTGATTCTATTCACTCCCCCAAAAAAACTACACCCCTGAACAGGGCTGAACTCTCTATCCTGTCCCAAAATAATACCTCCATAGAAGATGTCCCCAGTACTAAACTGTTAGGAGTCACTATCGATGAAACCCTAACTTTTGAATCCCACATACTCAATAACATCAAAAAGACACACCAGAAACTAGGTACCCTCTACAGACATAGCTATTACCTAAATAACAATGCCAAAAGAACACTAGCCTCTGCCTTCCTACTTCCTATATGGTGCCACCATCCCCACTAATATACACTCTTCACTAAAAAACAAACTTGATATATACTAAAATAAAATTGCTAGATTTGCAACAAATGCTAGATCCTCATCACATCACTGTTCCTCACTGCAACAACTAAACTGGTTTGAACTTCTACTCTATCTCAACTACCTCCACTTAATTACTGCACATAAAATAATATATAAAGCAACAGCTTGTCCAGCTTTCTCCTCTATATTAACTCTGTACCGTCCAAACAGACACCTTAGATCTGAAAACAAAATTCTACTTAAAGTCAATAAGCCTCAACTTCCAGCTGGCCAAATGCTTTACTCCTTCACTACCTTCAAATTTTTGAATAACCTCCCAACCTCAATAATCTCCATCTCATACCCTGCTCTCTTTAAAAAATCCCTCAGACACCTCTTTACCTGCTGGTTATGCCCATGCCAAAAATAACTTTTCTTCTCTTCTCACTACTCCCACTCTCTGGGACTACAGGTATGCATTCTTAGCAGGTCTGCAGCCATACATATGACTGTTACTACACTGCCTACACAGATTTAAATGCATGTAAATAATTGTATACGATGTTAGTGTTTTTTCTGCCTCCCAACCAGTAATGTCTATGGCATCTATATGACCAAACGTACATGCTAATATCATCGATGGACTACCATAAAACTGCAATGGAATTGCTAAAAAACTGTAAATAGTGCTACATTTTTGATATTTGTATTTTTGATATTTGTATTTCTGTAATGTTGACTTTTATGTTGAGCTTTTCTCCCCGGGCCTCCATTGAAAATGGGCTCACCTAGGCCCAGTGAACTTTCCTGGCAAACAAAGGCTAGAAATAAAAAAATAATAATAAAGTAATAAAGAGAAGCAGGCAGACAGCTGGATACACCAACAAATGGTCAGTGAGACAAAATGTGTAACTGTTGTATGTGTGTGTGTCTGCAGGAGTCCTCCAGGTGAAATAGGTGTGTGAGTGTCTGCATGATCACAGCCGAGCATTGTGCTGGCTCCACTTCTTGGTATGTCAAGACAGGTATGAGTCATGCATAGTAGAGGTCATTCCTAACTATAAGAACTGGCTTTGTCAAGAGTTCAACTGGCATATCCACACCCATGGTCAGATGCAGTGCTGCTACCTGAATGTGGCTGATGTCTGTGGGATGAGGTCCCTTCACAGGGATGCCCAGGGCCATGACCCCAATGCCTGCCATATCTGGGTGTGGACAGCATACTCACTGATGGAGCAGTGGATGTACTGCCACTATCAGAGCATAGTTGGTCATGGCCATGTTGGCTGACAGCAGATGATATGGCTGACTTACACCCATGTGGATGCCATTCACCTTCCAGCAGACGTTCCCTCATAGACACCGCTCATCCCAATGTGTCATTCATCCAATCCATTGAATCAGCAACATGGTGGAGGCAGTTGAGCATGTGAGACTGTGCCACATCTACAACCCTGAGCATCTGTCTGGAGCACATATGGGAACATGCCTGTGCCTCCATGATGGCTCTAAACATATACTGAGTGTCATGGGAAGAGACACCTGTACCAGGTCGAGGGGAGGCAGTAGGTCCCCTCTGAGCACCCCCATCAACCCTCCTGCATAGCACCTAACCCACACTTTGGCTATGGCCAGACTCAACAGGCACTGAAGCCGCAGTAGCTCTACTTCCCTGATCAATGGCCTCACCCTCCACCTGTCCAATATCTATGGCCTCACTGGAATGGGTAGGTATAAGGCTACTGGCTGTGTCTGATGTAATTGCATGGGATGGCTGTATGTCAACCTCAGTGTCAGATTCAACCTCTGCACCCACCAAATATGCCTCAGTTTGGCCAGCATCATCAGAGTCTGCTGATACACTGACATCAGGTGGCAGATCACCCACACTCCCACTGTCATAATCCCCTGTGATAAAAAGAAACAAATGCAGGAATAGATTGATACCTGCACTACTATACTACAATATATGCTAACAAAGTAACAGTGCTGCCAGTATTGCAATACACACAACAGGCCTGACATCAACAGCACACACTCAAATATTTCTTTAAATTGCTCAGTAGTACTGACATAAAAATGTTTGGCTTACCACCTGCAGAATAGATTCCCCTCTGTAACCCAGATGGTCCTGGAAGAAGATAAACAGGATGTAAAAGCAACATCATCACAATTAACAGTAACACAGGGAGTAATATTTTTTATCCTTTTATATGTCCATTAACTATACTTTCAACAAGAAGGTGACTGACAACTCCAACCTAAGCTAATAACTGTAGCAATCTTTAACATCCCCCAAGAAAAAAGGGATATGACACAGAAGTAAATTCTTGATTTCAAGTGTTTTACTATATACTAGTATTCAACTGTTCAGATACCAAAGCCTAACTGGCAGCTCATCCTGAGACATGCTTGCTATCTCTGAAACTGTTGCTCTGACAGCCAGCACATGCTATACTGCACTCTCCTGGGAGATGTCTGGATCCCAGATATTGGCCAGGCACTCTTCATTGGATATTAGTGGTGGTTCCCTAGCAGGCCCTCCTCCAGTAACCATCTGGTCATGGTTCATTGCAGCTGCTCTCCTCCATGCAGACATGATCATGTTAGTGGCCCTGTGGTGCTCTACCTCTTATATCTTGCCATGGTCACCCACAGCATTCACGGCAGCTACTATCTGGTGCCATATTTACAGCCTACATGCTATGTCTCCCTGTCCTCTTTCCAGCAGAAGAGCACCATGTTGCCTAAAGGCATCCACAGTCACTTGGATCACAGCACTGGTGAAGATGGGTGTCCAAGGATTGAGACACCTGGGTGGCATATATCTAGGTGTCCTAAAAGATAACAGAAGGATAATACACATAAGTATCATATAACTAGAAAATAACTGTTTATAGAGCAAACAGAAAAGGTGGCCACACAGTATTACCCGCTGGAGAAACACAAAACAGTCTAAAGATGTGGAATACAAACAACAGGCATGATGCAAAACAAGGAGAGAAACAACAGCAACACATCCCTGTTATTGCCATAAATGTAACTCACCTTTGTTCCCACAAAAAAGAACTGTGTACCCTTGTTTGTGCCATAACATTAACTCACCTTTGCTCCCCCAGAAAGAATAGAAAAATAACACATTTTGCTAACAAACGATCTTTAAAATGCTAAAAGTTCTATCAAAGGTACTGCCCCTGAAACATTTGTACATATTTATCATACAGCATTCCCTTTTCATGTATTGGCAATCATGTATACCTAAAAATGGCTTGGCAAACATTCCCATGCCATCAGTACACTTCTAACCAATGCATACAGATAAATGTGTAAAAGCCTTTGCTTCCAATTTTTCGTAAATACATTCCAGCATATGCAGTATGTAACTGACCAAATGAAAGCATACTTTCTGCAGTTCAGTACTCCTCTGCACAGATATATAATGATGAAATAGCACTATGCAGTCTTCCCAACATAAATAAGTCTCCTCACCATCAGTTTGCCTAGCTACATGGTTGCCTTTTTATATGGTATAGATTCAGGGCTGTTAGCATGGTGAAGATGCAAATGAGGTGTGAACTCATTAGAATTGTTGAATCCCAGAAAACTGGATCCATGTAAGAGATGTAAACATAGTGCAGGTGTTCTCTCTGTGATTGTTTTTAATGGATTGCAGCTGTGAATGATTAATGGTTGGGAGAAGGAAAACACAGTACTGTAGGCTGCTTTACTTCCACTGGGTGTGTCAGGTTAGATTTGCAAATTGTTAGATATAAGGTTGGAAATGTAAGAAAGCAGCACACAAGTTACAGGTTGTGTTCTTTAACATCCAACCTGCCCTTCATTTGTTGACAACTACATATGATATGGTTTATACTTAATATCCTCACACATTTTAAGGTCAGTAATATAGAATGGCTTATACATTGCACATCTCAAATTACTGCTCAGATAAATGAAGAATGACCAATGATCACAGAAATGTAAGGCAGAGCTGTATAATTGCAACCAATAATCATGAGATGCTGTGTGATCACTAGGTGCACTACATCCAAAACTAATAAATGTACAAATAACACTTGTATGGTTTGCTAGTACTGTAGATGCTGTTGCAGTTGGCTGTGTGCAGCTTGAGTTCAGTTCTTTGCCGCAAAGCTGTGTGGCAAAGAGGGATAAGGCACCCATCCTGTGTTCTTAAGGTGCAGTGCAGTGAGAGGTCAAATCCAGCAGTGCAGTGAGAGTTCAAATCCAGACCTATGCAGAAATATCTCATGTGTGTTAACATTTTCTAGTGCATATGTCATAGATTGCTTTCCTCATTTCAACTACCTCTCCCTTTTTCATTTTTTTTGGGGGGGGGGAACCATTGGTTCTACAATGTGCTGCTTAGTGCAAACACAGGAACTGGAAAAAAATGAATGTCAGGTTTGGCTGTGTTTATCTCATTTACATGAAGTGCAGGACTGCACAAACAGGGCAACTGGACAGATAGAACCCAGACAGCCAAAAATAGAAACCAGATGTATTCAATTAATACTACTGGGCATCGGGAAATCCACTAAGTAACATTGCATGGTGGTTAACAGCAAAACCTCAAGAATAATTAGTATAATAGGGAACATCATGCAACTAGTCCTGTGGCAGCAAGTGTAAGTGTAGGGCTAGAGTACAGATGGTCCTGGGTTCTAATACAAGTTGTGTACCCTTTGTTTTACTGTTGTAGCATTGCAGTTTATAACAATGAACTGAAACACAGACAAGTCCTTTCTCAACCTTGTGGCAACAGGACTAAGTGTAGAATTGTAATACATGTGGTCCAGGGATTGAATACAGAATGTTCTATACACATTTACTGCTGTTCTACTTCCCATTATATTCACAGTCACTTATGACACTTGACATAGTGGAGCTGATATTAATTATATGTATGAGGGCTGATACACTAGTATTGTGTCAGTTATTTATGCATATATCTATATATTATTATCTCATTTATTATCAGATGTATGACAGTGGGTATACTGTGTACTATATTCATGTAAATATATTTCTGCTATCTGGACTGACATGGCCTTCACATTTGCCTAACACACATACACAACTGCCTGCACATCCAATAACATTGAAGTTGCAATTGAAATTATGTAATGCCTCATTGTTTGCCACTGTTGTGTCTGCTTACCATTCTGAAAATGCAGTGCTTGGAGGTGTGCACTGCTGAACACCATGTTTGTGCAATGCTAATCAGACAGTAACATTTTGAAACAGTGTGTGCACTCCTATTAAATGGGATGACTGGAATTAGTGGGAAAGCAGCATTCTCCATTGTTCTAGATCTGTGGCAGATATAGCAGGCATTTGTGGGGAAGATGTCAGGTTTAGGGTACAGAGATGGAGTGTCAAGGAGTCCAAGATTTTTATTCTGGCTCCCAGTATAAGTCAGAAGCTTGCAATAGTTTTGCCGGGGCTGTAAAAAGTGCCACTGGTATCCCGTGCACTGGTGACCAATCTAAGAATCATTACAATGACCTACAGTGGAGGAAGAGAGATAGCCTTGACAACTGGGTCAGGGAATTTAGGACTGTGGACATCCCACACCGGTGTAAGTATGAATGTCATCAAAATGTGTCCATGTTTACCACATCACAAAATACTCCACAGCACAGCATGGTAGGCCTGCCCCACAGGATCAACCTGTGCCCCCTCCACCGGCTCCAAAACTGTTGCCCAGCACATCTTGGAGGCACCCTAACAACACCACCTCTACTGGCCCTGCACTACCTGCCCTCAGGTAGTCCTGCCCTGGAGGCTGGTCCAGTGGTACATTCTGGGAGCATTGGTGGAGGTGGTGATTTTATCACCCACACTGAATAGCCAGAGATGGTGTGTAGGGTTGTGCACTGCACTGTTGGTGCATGCCTACACTGGCTGAAGAGACTGCTCTCTCTCATTTTGCAACATACAAGGAGGAAGAGAAGGAGATGTCTAGCATTCCAGCCAGTGGCAGAGTGAGCTGAGGACTCGATTCTCACTGTCACCCAGTTTGATGAACATGGGTTTGAGATGTCCCCTCCCTCACCCCATCCATGGTGTTCACCAACCTGTTGTGTCCATCACTGCCCCTGTCTCTTGTCTTGTTTTTCTTGTCTGTCTGCAATTGCTTCCTCACCTCCCCAACTTACCTCACCCAGACATTCCTAAGTCCCTTCCCAAACATTCCTCTCTCTCCCCCAAAAAATCATCCTATATATAGCTCTCCATTTCATACACGTCTTCATGACACACGTGATTCAGTCTAACTGGCTATACAACATGATTGTGTTCTGGTCACCCCTCTCTCTGGAGGTGACATTCCAAATTCAGTTAATATTTTGTACCTTTACACTGTTAAAGAAATTTACAGCTATGATTCTGTCCTATCTCCCTCCTGAACATTCCTGCCCTGCTTTCTTTTTGTTCTTCCCCTGCTTGCTCCCCATTTCACCACTGTCCTATCTACCCATGTCACCTCTTTAAGACATTTTTGCATGAAGGTGCACATTGCACCAAAGTGCAGCAATGGGGAATTGTGGCAACGTATTTACATGTATTTAAAAGTATTGGATATGACAGAAATGTATTTAAAAATATTAGATAAACCTGTATTCAAGCCCAGTACCATCTGGCACCACTAAGAAATGAATCAATGCATTAACATGTGCTGCCACAGAATCAGTTAAGCAGTAAGCTTATTTCATAGACTCAATGCTAACTGTCAGACTTTAGCAAAGTGGCTCACGTTTGCGCAGTGCTTACTTACTCGCAAACATGTGTATCTCACATGCATATACACTTTGCTAACCATCACACAAAGCCACTGCTTACTGTACTATGGAAATGTACATATTATGCTGTATTACTGCTTACTGTCCATTCTTTGTGTGTGACATGAAATTACAAGTGTAAACATTGCAAACTGAGGTCCTTATCTAACACTACGTCACATATTCATCCATCCATCTGTTGCCATCCCCCAAGCACTGCAACCTGGTCTTTCAGTACTGTTTCCACAGATATATCAGCCATAGTACAAAATGCAATATCAAATGTGTACTATGCAATGCACATCAGTCTGGTAACCCATGTGCCTAAAAAGACTTATCTGCAAGGCTAGGGAAGGAATCAACATGAACCATATCCACATGGACATAGGTGACCTTCAACACACATGACCCTACCCATGTTGTTTTTGTTAAGGGTAGATCTTGCTCACTGAACCTTGTTGACTTCTTGGATACTGACCCCATAGACCTGGATGAGAGATAATAGGACATACCACCTATGTTGACTTATCCAAGGCCTTTTACACTATCCCTCATTCATGTTTCATAGTGAAGATCTCCCATGTGGGAATTAAGCTGTACAGTAGTACAGAGATATAAAACTGGATCACTGACATAACATGCACTTTCAAAGTTAAGGACTGTACCTCTACCAGTAGCCATTTACCATTAGAATACCACAAGGATCTGTGCTGGACTCTCAACTGTTTACAAACTACTTCCCTGAATCACAGGCCATGGTAGATGGCTTTGATTTGCCAAGTTTGAAGATGACTGGTAACTGGATGCATTAATAAAGTCCCTTAATGATGGAAACATATTACGGATGGGGCTGCCACACACAAGTGATTGGTGCAAAACTCACAGACTGAACCTTAAAACATAGACTGAATCATTGTCCCCTTTGGCAATAAAGTATCCCTGCTAATTATGATATACATAGCCCCCCTCTAAGCTCAAATACAGTGGTGTGAGACTTGGTAACACATGTTTATAGCAATCTACACTTTCATCGCTATGTGTCCATAGTGGTGACACACACATTCTGCACTGTGCATATCATACATATGGAGATCACATTCAAGACCAGGGTCATCATACCTCTGCTGTACTCTATCCTTACCAGATCACGAAATGAGTACAGTACTCCCTTCTGTCTTTACCTCACCTGACACCTGCAACAATTGGAGAAAAACACATGGTTGTGCCTGGGAGACTTCAGGGCCCCAAAGCATGACAAAAATGGAAAGACTGAAAGACCTGGCAGTGTACTCAGTATCATGCAGGCTGCTGAGAGGTGACTTATGCCTGCTCTACAGAGCAATCTCAGACCCTGCCCTACCGGAAATGCTGGACATCTGCAAATCAAATGGGAGAAGAACAACTTGGCCCACGGTTCTCAACCTAGCCTGTGACATAAACAGAACATACTGAACAGACAGATATACCCCCAATGACTGACACTCCTCTATAATAGGCTTCCACTGCATGAGAATCAGTGCTCCTCAATGACCCCATTCAAGTGCAAACTTTACTATTGCTTGGGTGATTGTAAAGTCACCATGGGGTGGCATCTATGTACCACATAGACAGGGCCTATTGGTGCTGCCCAAAAAAATCACTCTGCTAAGAATGACCATTCAACTATGTTCAATATGGGTACTTGTGCTTTTACACAACTAGGCTTCTAAACACCATAGGACCATTGGGCTAGTAGCCTCCTATGACCATATGAAGCTATGAGCCTATGCAGGTTTCCCAACATTTTTTCTTATACATGGCCTCCTGATGTCATCCACTATAATTTAGCCTGATGCCTTATAAAAGTCAGACTTGAGCTGGGGCAGTTGCATAAAGTACTGTGTTCTGTATTCTGTATAGCTCCCATACTTAGGACTTTTATTCTCACTGCAGTCAACCATGTGTGTGAGCTGTTGTTTGATATTAGACAGAGCACTTAACACCAGCATGTGGGGCACTGTTATATTTTCCTCAACAGACACTGCTGATGTCATCAGCTATAAAATGTTGTCTGCGTCACTCAAAGTCAGACTTGAGGGGTGGTGTGTAAAGTACTGCGTTCAGAGGTCTGGTTACTTAGTTAAGTAGGAGTTCTATTCTTACTGCAGTCAACTGTGTGTGTGTGAGCTGTTGTTTGACATTACAAAGAGCATTTTACACCAGTATGTTGGACACTGTTACAGTCTCCTAAACAGACACTACTCATGTCATCAGCTATATCAGATTTTTGGATATGCAATACTGCCACCAGGGCAGAGTCAGAAACTGGCCTGGAGACCAGGTAGACATTACCTCATCCTATAAAATAAAGATTACAGTGACAAGGCTTTTAATCTATCCACATAGATCATGGCATGGTTTGTAGGCCCTGTGTTATCTTGCTGAGAAAGCCCTGTGGTCTCTCCAGCTCCTACATGTGTCTTGTGAGGTACATGAAAAAGAAAGCATTATACTCTATTTGTGTTGTGATGAGGTTTGACTACAGTGCTGTTACACACTCGTAAGATCTCAATATGATTGCATGACTTATGGTCTGCACAACATAGGCCTCTAATACCAGTGTGGACACTTGGTCAAAGTTCAGATTGGTATCTACATGTGTTCCTAGTACTTGGATCACTGGGTTTCTGCATATCAGGACTGCTGTCAATGCTGTGATTAACATGGAATTCCACTTTTCAGATGGGTAACATTACAGACACACATTTCTGCATTTATTTGTAGATTGTGTGCCATTGTCACCATTCAGTTATGTGTCTTAGCTCCTCCCGTACTATGTTATCCCCATTGGTGGACTCGGTAATTGCACACAATATGCAAGAATCAGCAAACTTGGTAAGCCAAAGGCAATTTACTTTACTCTAAACTGTTGAGAAATAGAGTTCAAACAGTGAAGGGCCAAGTACAGTTCCCTGGGGTTTGCCAATGGTGACAGGTCTACTGGTACAGGTTGATTCACCAACTTTCACATGATGCATTTTGTCACTGAGTCAATTGGTTACCCATCAACTAACATAAGGATTAATCTCCAGTCTTGGAGGTTTTCTCAATGATATCTGCGTGGGGATTGTGTAAAAATCCTAGGCCAAATCTTGATAGGCAGTATGCACTGTCTTATCTTTCTCCAGGCCTATCACACAGAATGAATGGGCTTTGATAACATCACAGCTCACCTATGGCATGACTCAGCACATAAGCCTTCCTGATATGGTTGAATACACAGTTCAACACACTCTCCACATGCCCTATATTCCCATACAAGGATGTGCATCAACATGCATTCACCTGAGTTGGGGGGGACAGCACCTGATGCATGCATGTATACAGACATCCTGACTCTCCTAGACTGTGAGGTAGACCAAAATGTCATCATGGACCTCTTCTACATGTACAATAGTAATGCTCCAGGTGTGTGCAACAGACCTGTGTGAGTTGTTAATGCTACAATAAGTCCGTTACATCTGATAGATGTCATGAAATAGGTCATCGAGGGCATGCATGATGACAGCACTATCATCTTGTGGAACTTGACCAAGTTAAAGCTTTTGACACAAATCCACACTGAGATATTTAATCAACACTGTCATATGTGTACATTAACAGCTAAGTCACCAAATGGGAACACCAGTGTATGATATACGTGGCATCTCTCTATGTTGAAATGTGTGACGTGACCTATATCTCAGGTCAGTGATCAGGTCAGTACATTGGGATGTCTGCTATGCCCTTTCCTGCCCTTAAGTGAAGTGATGGACATCACAGATGACATGCACATGCTCTTTCCAAACAGCTGCCTGAAGGACTACAGACTGTGAGCAATCATTGACTCCAACTGTGATATTAGTATAATTCATACAGTATCAACACATGCCAAAAACTGCTGCCACAGCCATGGCAACATCTGCATTGACAAGAAACATGGAGGGATTTGTTGAATCAGGAAAGAAAGACACCACCCAAGTATAATGTGGACATCACACCCTATAATCAGACCAATGTGTATGTGACCCATGTCCTGCAGAAAATGGTAAGTGGTACATCAACCACCATGTGGCCAGAGAGCTGACTAGTCCCTTGAATGTAACACAAGTACTGAGTATATGAAGGGCATGCACATCAGAGGCTTTAATACCTTCATGGTTCACAGCCTTCATCACACAAATAACTGTGTGCAATGCACCCTTCTTCATGTAACTCCCTACACATCTTCCAATGAGTATACCACCTTTGTTGCAGTGTGCTGTCACACAGCTTATTGGCCATACCTAGGTATTCTTTATGTGGAATATACATGACTGTGTGATGGTGCAGAACACTAATCAAGTTCTTAAACCAAATGCATATGCACATATGTGCTATGTGCTCTGCTTGTACACACACTATATATATATATATAGGTGTTTGATATATATATATATATATATATATATATATATATATATATATATATATGTAGATATAAATGTAGATATGCCATGCACACAAGGCAACTAGCATGTATTGCCCATACTGTCACATACAGGAATAGCAGTGTTCCTCCTAATACCTTCTGCAGATATTACAGTGCCAGGGCAGTGTCTGTGGTTACCCTCATAGAGTGTGGATGTGTCATAATAGTGGTCAAGTGTATATGTGCAGACTCATCCCTTATCACTCCACATCACATATGTTATTTCAGAGGCATGGGATTAGTGGTTGTATTATTCTGATATTGTCAATTAATGCATTTGTTTCTTGTAATGTTTGCCATGATCCTGTACCTGTGGCCACCTTGCTGGGGACCTCAGCTGAGAGTACACTCATATTCAGGCATATCAGTTTGCACAGCTTCACAGTATGCACCTTCCCCTGTTGTATGTCAGATCCCTGATAGATGTTCTCTGCAATATTCATGTAAGGATGCGTATGTCACATAGTCATCCTCTCCATTGTTATGTCACCTTGTGTGACAATCACAGCCAACACCTCTTCTCTGGGGAGATCAGATCAGTCTGGGTCTGTCTCATGCAAAGTTTCTATACCATCCAACCTCTCCCCAGCCATAACCAGGCTAAAAAACTACACCTTCCTAAGGGAGGGTATCAGCAGCTTCACACCACTGCCCCACTCAGAGGATGCAGACAATTATGCTGAACAGTACACCAGTTGAGTATACAAGCACCTGTACAACTGCATGGACTAAGCCATACCCAACAGAACTAAAACCTGCTCCTCAAGGAAACACAAACCTGTCTGGTGGACATCCTCTATCAAAAGACTTTACAGCAAAAGGAAGAAACTGTTGTCCAAGGGTAAAATGGAACAAATTCCAAACTGGAAAATCTCCCTCCTCTGCCTCAACAAGCAAATTAGATCAGTAGTGAAAAACTCTTATGAGTTGAAACTAGCCTCCAAAACAAAGGGACACCACAAGTCTTTCTTTAGTTATATTAGCATCTTCCATGGCAAATCCCAAGTTTATTCCAAATTAGTACTTAATGATACCACTTACACTGATCCTGCTCACTTAGCCAACCTGCTGGCTGATATGTTCAGCACAAACTTCACCTCCTTATCTCCCCCCAAAGGTTCAATAAACATCCCCAATACTTGTCCCACACCTCGCATCTCCCTAGATTAAGTGTTAAAGGCCCTATCCGAGGCAAAGAACACAGCTTCCATGGCACCTGATAATATCCCAGGCTGTATTCTGCACCATCTCCAGCAAGAACTAGCATCACCATTGAGCATCCTATAAAACCACAGCCTAATTACAGGCTTCATTCCAGCAGAGTGGAGAACCACCATTGTCATCCCCTTGCACAAAATTGGTGCAACTACTGACCTGGAAACTATTGCCTCATTAGCTTGACAAGTCTGATCTGTAAAACCATGGAGCATATTATTAAGGATCTCATAAACAAGGACATAGGCAATCTCCAAACACTTGACCCCACCCAGTTTGGATTTGTCAGGGGCAGATCTTGCCTATTGAGCCTAGTTGACTTCTTTGAGACTGCCACCAAGGGCCTGGATGAGGGAAAGTCAGTAGATACAGCTTACCTTGACCTGGCCAAGGCCTTTGACACAATTCCCCACACAGGCATCATTGAAAAGCTAACACAACTTGGTGTTAATCCCTATCTCATCAGATGGTTGGCCAATTGGGTCACAGATAGGACCCACAAGGTCAAAATAGGCACCACCACCTCCAACAGCAGACCTGTCACTAGTGGTGTTCCCCAGGGATCTGTCCTGGGACCTCTACTGTTTGGCATCTACTTATCAGCAGTCCAGGCAAAGACCAAGGGCCTATGGCTGACCAAGTTTGCAGATGACTGTGAGTTGGGTGTCATCATTGACTCCCCAAATGACATTAACATACTGCAAGAGGGTCTCACAGCTACAAATAACTGGTGCCAAAGTCATGGCCTTAAGTTAAATGCAAAAAAATGTATTATCATACCATTCGCCCAAAACATTGTCCCTACTGATTACCACATCAACTGCAACCCCCTAAGCACATAACCAGTGGTGAGAGACCTGGGTACTCAGGTTGACAACAATCTCACATTTAACCATCATGTGGTGACAGTGGTCAGAAACGCCTTTTACTTGATTCATCTCATAAGTAAAGGGATTGCATCCAGAAAAAGGAGGTTAGTACCTCTCTGTATTCCTCCCTTATTAGACCTATAATTGAGTATAACACCCGTTTATACCTACACCAACTGGAAAGGCCACATAAATACCTCACAAAGAGAATCCATGGCTTCCAACACCTGTCTTATGTGGACAGGCTTAAATCACTATCACTTTACTCGTTATCACACAGATTGCTCACAGGTGATCTGTGTCTCGCCTACAAGGCAATATCGGACCCTGCTCTACTAGAGATGCTCCATACCCGTACATCTACCTCCTTGCGCATTACCCGCTTGATAGGGCTAAATATAATAAATGGCATCAACAAAACCTGCTGGAGAGACAGGTTTGTCTCCCAAAGGCTGCCCAGTCTCTGGAATAGACTTCCCATACATGTTAAACAGAGTACCTCTCTGACCCTCTTCAAACACAACCTTGATGAGTGGATGGGAAACCACAACTTTGTCCCAGGGGTTGCACCTTTGTTCCTCATTGATAGGGGGTGACAGGAGCTCACTGAGATTTCTTTTTTGGGGATAAACTCTTGGCTAGGGTTGTAAAGGCCCCAGGGCCATTAGCCTGGTAGCCTCCTATGATCCTATGATCTTATGGACAGTCTGTACTGTACCATACAGATATGTGCTTAGTGCTGCTGCTACAACCATCTTCCATTGACAAGCCTTCCTCTGCTGTACATGAGGGAGTTTCACCTGTCCTCTTTCCCTGTTTTTATTCCCACAATTCATCTGTGTCTCCCTATTCAATACACATACTTCCCCTGAGTGATCATTTTTCATGGCAGTCCATATCCTATTACAGATCATTAACACAGTTTCAACAAAGAATGCCAGGAAAGGGCAATCACTATACTCTACGGCAGGTGCGCTGTCCTGTACTGTATTTGGACGATATACTTCACATTCATAGCTCTCAACTGTCCATATATTCCCAGGATGTCCAGATGTTTCCCTTATCAATTTGTGGCTTTCTGCAATATCACAGGAATGATATCTGGACTAATGTGAGTCAGTATTATATACATTTTTGTGCATATCTCTCAAGTGTCCTGATTTGTGCAGAATGTTCATTTTTTTTCTCATATTTGTGATCTTTTCCTCTTAACATTTTTGTTTCCTGGCAAATCATTCCCGTGTCATTGCAGAGTGAAGTCAGATACTGATGACTGAAATCTCATGCCAATGTACAACCTACTATTCTATCAACTTACTAAGTCTGGAAGTGCAATATTAAAAATCTGTCCCTATTTTTGGGCCTTTGTCCCCCCTTTATGTATGCCTTTGTCCAAATATCTTGCTCGAAGAGGATGATAGGTATGTTTGCGTTTTATTCTACCACATATCTATGCAACATCTATAGCAAATATGCCCCTGTTTCTGGTTAAATATCCCAATGTTATGTTGGCCTTTGTAGAGATATGTTTCACTAACATATTCACAGCTAACTGAGAAGCCCTTGTGGTTATTGTGGCATTCTGTGCAAATCTGCAGAATGTAGGTGCTCTGATTTATACAGAATTATATCCACATTCGCTTACATGGTTTCCTGGCTGGCAACACAGTTGCCAGCCATGAAACCTAACTTAAGCATGCCGCATGGCATTAATATTTGTTCTGCACTGCCACTCTCTGCGCACCATCATGCAAACACATAAACTCAGTGTAGACTTCACACGGAGCCTACACAGAGTTTATTGACTCCAGGGGTGAGTGTTTTGAGCTGTTTGTATTTTAATTACAAAACATTCAGATGTTTTGTTATTTCAGCATTAGATGGTGGGAGTGCCTGTGTGTTTGCAGGTTAGGGTTGGAGTCAAACCTTTCAACTGACCCTAGATTGGAGGAACATACCTATTTTCATATTGGATTTACCCCTTCACACAATTTTCTGAATTCCCCTCTTCATACGTGATTTTTGAAGCTGTCTAATATGTAGACAACACTACATGACCAACCCACTAGAGGCAGCAATAATTTAAAGAAAAATGACACACATCTTGCATCTCCCTTTTTCAAAAATAAATGGCCTGATGAGGTAGAATTTTGCAATACAGTTCATTCAAGTCTACAGATGTTACGCTGTTGCTTTGATAGTATTCTTAATTTTTTTCTATTATTTCTGTGACTATCTTGTTTTTTAAATGTGTTTCTGAGTAGTATCCCACATTCTTTCTGGAAGTAGGAAGATTTATATGTTATTTGGTATTCGGATTTTATGGTGGAGTTCCTGTTTTTATACACTAAGTATTTTTTATTTAACATTTGTTTACCAACAAATTCTGACTGGGACAAAGCCCATTTTCAATGGAGGCCCAGTAAGAAATGCTCCAGATGTAGATGCCAACATAAATAAAATGTTGGTAAAAGGAAGTGGAGTGGAACAAAAGGGCACCACTAACTATTGCAGATGTAGCTATTGCAGTTATATTATGGAGAAAAAAGGTTTTACCTTGGACAATTATTGTGGTATAAAAATCACATTAGAGAAGGGAAATTATGATTCTAATGTACTAGTATATACAGCAATTTGTAACTAATGTCAGGCTTATTACATATGAAAATTGAAAGGAAATTGTCCAAAAGAATATATGAACATTTGTATTACATGATGAAAGCCAACTTAAATAATGCTTTATACAAACATTCATTGATTTGTAAAGGATTTGTGAAATTTGAGTTTGCTATACTAGAAATTATGCAGGTCTATATTATGTGATTGAATGTTAAGGTGATCGAACACCTAAACGTCGACCCATAAATGTTGAATGCTTAAAACAGAGAATGGCGATTTACGCAAATTTTTTCCCTGGGAAAAAATTTGCTTGGCTGTAGGAAACAAAAACAAACTTTTAAACACTAATTAAGTGTGGGGCTTCACTCCCACACAGCTCCCACCATAGGGGGGCTGTGCTCCCCACACTCTCCCTAACTAAATATACCAACTCCAAGATCACTCTACATAGGGGAAAAGGGCAAATTAACCAATGATGGCCAACCAAAATTTTTCCCAGGGAAAACATTTGCATAAATGGCTGTTCACGATTGTCAGATTTCGACATTTATGGGTCGAAGTTTAGGTGTTCGATCACCTAAACATTCATTCATGTAATATAGACTATACACCCAAATGTAATGGAGTTTATTGGGAAAACAAGCTGGAGTATAAGAAATTGCTCTGGAAGATTAAATTAGATGCCACTGTTAAACCAGGGTTAAACAAATATGTATCAATTCAGCCTGTGCTTAGAATGAGGGCCGCTAAGCTGTAACACTTAAATGTGTGGTGGATTTTCAGTTTAATATAATATTTAATATTAAGTGGTATGCATTTTAGGTTTTGAACTGTTTTTGTATCTTAAAATGTTAATTTAGATTACAGGATTTTTAAAAAGTACATTAATTGAGTCAATTGATTATTCGTATAATTCATGGATTAATTGGCTACAACTAATTATTTAAATGTGATTAAAACAGTGTGGTTAATGCTCTGAACAAGTCCAGTGCACGTTGAATGAAAGTGCTAAACAGATGTCATTAAACTTCCATTTTAAACACAGTCAGGACTTTCTTGTTATTGAATCCTTGTTGATTATGTCCTGGACTATATGGACCTTATATTGATTACAGAGGGTTAAAGCCATGAGCTGTAGTTCTTGTGTACAATGTCTCATTCTCTCAGCCCTCATTTGCCTACTTTGTGGCCTTGACAAGTTAGATAATTTAACAGTGCTTGGGGCAACTGGACATTTGGGCTAGGCTATTCAATGATCATCTGTACTGCAAGCCTAGTAACTACCTAAGAACCATGTGCAAGACAGTAAGGAAGCAAAATTAGTTTAGATTGCAGGTTGACAAAGCAGTTAAGGTGTTCACCTCACAAACAGAAATTACAGGGTTTGATTTTCTCCTTTGTTCACTGAGGTAAAGATGGTCACAACACTTTTCTTCATACACTGAATTCTACCCAAATTATCAAAATTCAGATCTAGAAAAGTATGCAACTTTCCTTTATATGCTGCATTTATATATTTAATAGAAGTTCAGAAAGGCTTTTTTTTGTTCATGAGATATAGTAATTTTCTAAATCTAATTTTTCAATGGCTTCATAACTATGATTTGAATATTAGTAGCTAAAAGTTCCTTATAGTAGAAACGTATTATTTTTTCAATAATGATCTGTGTTTAATTCTCTTTTATTCATGCTAAGTTGGTAAAAATACATTGTTTGTTATTGGCCCTTTTCAGTTTTTGAACTCAATTGTTCTTGCCTTAGATCTATAGAACAAGCAATGTCCACAAAATTACAACATAACCATGATATTACTGGAGCCAGTCCTAAAAGCAGTTTCAGATATTCAACTTCTATCATTTTAGAGGCACTGTGTGGACTGAGTTTTAGTTTTTTGATATTAGACCAGTTATGTTTTCTTCAGAATTTTCTTACTTTGTGAGTAAACCTTAGAGGAACCTTCATGTTTAGTATGAACATCTGGTTCCACAGTATTCACCATCCAATATGTGTCTAAATCACTGACTTTAAGCTACACATTAAAATTTTCCTGACAGTTGTTTCTGTATTTCCATTAAATAGTGAGTGATAACAAACTGTATCTATGGCGGTGCAGCAACTACATTTTCTTACAGAATTAAATGGTTATGATGACTCTATTCTTAATGAAAATAATTCAAGAGAACATTGTGACAATAGTAGTATTCAAAACAGCTTGAAATTCATTCAGAGTGTAACAAGTGCATCCAAGCAGAGTTGCATTTTCCTAAAGGAGAAATATTTTAAAGTTCTATGGGGGGAAAAAGGCACCAAAGTGTACTTTGCTGCAAGTTTCTGTACTGCTTCACCAAAGTGAAGCAGGTTGGACTTTACTCTGTAATTACAAATAGCTAGTCAACCTAGTGATGTGGGACTCCACTAACTTGGCTTATGTAGATTTTAGTACTACCCAATATACTTGATATTCTTTCTGTACAATTTTCACATTATCTGATGGTATGACCACAGACCAAAATTCAACATAGGTATATACATGGGTATATAACTTTCAGGCTAATGAGCTTACTAGAGTTTTGCAGCAATGTGATACCAGGTCTCTACCTCTGTATGCTCTTTAAGCATATGGATGTGACATGGTGGCAGATAATATAAAAATATCTATTAGAACGAAAGAAATACATCTGCAGAAGTTAAGTGTGTGACTTTTTATATTTGAAACTACAAACATATAATTCTCAGCAGAAATGTGATTCAGCTGTAACCACCAGGATTTTCTTCATTACATGAAACTTTGGCAGAAATTTAGTGTTTTAGATCTACACATTTATTTTTTTCTTTGAGTCTAAATACATTTACTTAAAGGCAGAAGCAATATAGTGTGCTGTATTCCTGCATGATGCTAGAGAAGAAGCCACAGACATACTATTTTAATTTAATGAGAAAAAGAGACAAAAACAGTACTCACAGATAAACTCAGCAATTACTGTCATCTAAAAAGATATACATCCTTTATTAAAACAGTTGCTTTTCACAAAGCAGCTATGAATCTGGTGAACAACAGGATTTTCTAATAAAAGTCAGAATAAGCATTTGAACCTGAATGACATGTTCATTTACTCAGCTAACCAATAAATACATTTGAGAAACAAAGGAAAGCTATGAAAGGAATATGAACTGACAGTTTCAGAATCTGTGGATGTGTGCAAAGTAAGTGAAATACCTGGTATGTTAAATGAATAAACGGAAGAGTATAAAATGCAACATAAGAAACAATGAGGGTAAACTGAGAAACAAATGGACGCTGTAGTGCAAAAGTAATGGATACAAAAAGTAGAAAATTATTGGAAAAAAATATGAAACTGAAGCTAGATATAAGTACATGCTGTTAACCTAGTCTGGTAATTCTGTGGCCCTACTGGGTGTAGGGCTGCTGATATTAGCACTCAATTAAAACATATGCCTTCTGTAGTTAAAATATGTTAGTTTTTTTAATATTTTGGGGTAGGTATATAGTTTGTCAGAAGCTAAGAATGATTAATCAGATTTATTGGGCAAAGCCAAAAACATGTATATGTAGTGACTTGATTAGACTACCACAGAAATATGTCAGATATTGTGCAAAACAAGTGGAATGATATATACTGCATGACTACATTGACTTCCTCACATGCTTAAGAAGCTTGTTAGAAAAGTAGCAGATATCAATTAAACCTGATGCAGGGCAAGTGATTCATGGTCCTAGAAAAACAAATATAAAAATCAGAAGTAAAGGTGATAAGAAAGAAAAGAGAATGGAAAACTTAAATATCATTATGAAACCATTTGAATCAACAGAGTGAGTGAATATTTTAGTAACTGTTGCCAAAATAAATAAATTCATAAATAAAACAAACAGAAAAAAAATGTGATTTGTATTAAACTCCGAAGTTTGAATAACATGGTTAAGGGAGATAGAGAGAGATAGACAGCATTAGGCATTATTTCCAGATGCAGAAATATATTCAATAATGACAAATACTGTTTATATTCAGTACCAGATGCAAGACAGGTTTTATAGGAGTTAAGACTAAATGCAAAGCTCGAGACTATGTAAAGTAATACAACTTTAAGAAGATATGGATTCCTTTGTTTTCTGTCTGGTATTTCATCAGCATGATATGTGTTTTAAAGAGCTCTTGATGATGTGATTGAATGACTGAAGGTGTTTTACACATAATTGATGATCTATTAGCCTCAGGTCAGGTGCAATGAGGCATAAAAGATAGATACAGCTGTTAGACTAAGTCAACATGTTTCACATTAGATAACAGATGTATAAAAAAGAATGTCTGAAATATATTATTGCAGGAAAATAACAAATGGAAAAATGTAACAGTGAAGAGCTATAAAGAAAGTCTCATGTAGAAATATTTATAATTAAGTCTGCAGTGCAGCAAGGACTGCCACAAAAAAAAAAAAACTAAACATCCAATGTGGGAAGTTCTCCAGATATGGCAAATTGTTGAAAAAGTCAGGCACATGTAGGGAAAAGGGAGTATAAGGCCTGAAAATATGTATTAAAATACTCCTTGCTTCAGTGTTCCCTAAAGTTTTTAGCACACGTGACTGATGAAATATGGAATATAAAAGAAAACACTATATAAAAAGTCAAATCACACTACTATTTGTTTTCCAACAATGAATTCATGTCAACAAACGCTGGACAAAAGATCTGGGAATTAATGGGTCTTATGCCAGCTGTCGAATGCTACACTTTGACAGCTATTTTGATAGGTGTCAAATGTCATGGTTTGATAATTCTTATGACAGATGTCAAAACAGCTGACAGCCTTAAAAGGCAATAAACTGGAAATTTCAGCACTGGAACATGATATGTATATACAGCTTTCTTTTATTTTCTGTTTCTTCTCTTTTTGCTATAAAGTGTGATACAAAATTTCCAATTCCACCCCAACTATCCCTCCATATCACAGCTCTAGTCAAAGAAATATAAAATGAGTATACCACTAATTAAGGCAGAGTAGATTCTCAACATTGCTTTCATCTGATGAAATGCAAAATACAAAGTCAAAGCCCCAAATGAAACCATTAAGTGCCATAAAACCAAACACCATGTTTGGTATTCTTTTAAAATGCTGAATATTACAGTGTAATGCATGATCTAACACTCGTTCAGAGAAGTACAGTTCAGCTATTTCAAAACAGTAATATACAATGCTGTTTTGTTAAAATATGTGCTCTGTGTAATAAAATACAAAGCAGAATGTCACACCACTCAGATTAGTTGTACAATACCAAATATTGCTTTATGGAACTTAAAAATTAGATCAATGCAAACAAATGTGCATGCAAGCACACACACACACACACACACACACACACACACACACACACACACACACACACACACACACACACACACACACACACACACATCACCTAGCAGGCATAAACACATAGACAAAACTTGCAGGCATTACCACATGCACAGAAATACTTCTAGACACACACACAGATATGCATACACTCAAACAAATATGTGCACTGACACACACACATACACACACACACACACACACACACACACACACACACAGGCGCACATGCGCGCGTGCATGCACATGTGCTCACACACATATTCAAACTGCAAACTGAACCAGACATAGGCATAAAGACAAACACATAGCCAACACAGAGTGAGAGAGATACACACAGACACAAATGCACTCACTCATGCAGACGTGCAGTCAGTTATACAAATTCTTTATTATCTATTTATTTCTAAAAGTATAATATCTAAATTATTCTATTGTACGTAAATAAAGAAAGGCACTATTTAAAAAAGGCAACAAGAAATAGTCTAATGCATCTTTATAAGAAAGCTATTAAGCAAAAATTAAAAGAACTCAGGGATGCAGATTTCTAGGTGCAATAATTCCCACCAAAGTGGTTATTATCTGGAAATTACAGAACTTCCACTGCCAGGGTAGCACTTCAACTGTAACTTTGGGCCTCACTTTAACTGCATGTGCTAATTATTTCCCTATAAAGTCCATGGAATTATTTCTTATTAAAATCTGCACATGTAATTTAAACTCATGGATAACATGATGGCATTGTTTGAGGAACAAAACCCATTAACATCCATTGACCTGTCCATAAGTCTATTTGTCAAAATTACTGTATTGCTTTGAATTACTTGTATACATCTATTATAATAAGGTAAGGTTTATACTGACTCATTCATTCTCTGATTTCACATTTTATCCTGATCAACATTGATATTAAAATAGAGTGTATATTGAAAAATTAATAAATGAGTATGGTAGTACACTGTTCAAACCCTCTCATTCTAATTGTATAAAGGCACAGCTAGTAAATCTGAATATTGTTAATATGTGAAGCAATAATTTGTTTCTTTTATTATAATTATAGTGATTGGGAAGTGGTTGTGTAGAAGAGAGCATATGTCAGTTCCCTTTATAGCGATTAGGATGGCGGTATGGAAATAAATGATGCCAGTAAACTGAAATGCATTACTTTTGCTGTGATAGTGATCAAGTTGTGGGCATACCAGTAAAGGAAAATAGTAAACTGAAATACCTTGCTACTGCCATTATAATATTCCTATGGAATTACAACAAGCTAATATACACTACTACTGCTATTAAAGTGATTTAGTAGGGGTGTGAAGGACAGTACCAAACTGATACATTACAGCTGTCACTAAATAAATTTGGGTGTGGAAGTATGGCAGTGAATGACAGCAGAAACTGAAATCTATTACTGTTGCCATTATGTTATCAGGGGTGGGGAGAATGAAAATGAATGACAGTGCCAACGTGAAATGCAGTACAATTGCCATTATATTAATTAGGGTGGGTCTGTGATAATGACAGCAGCAATCTGAAGCTGATTTGTGTAATAATTATTAATATGACTTTTTTCATGAGCACAGAATGGCTTGTTGAGAGAAATAGCAATGCCTTTGTAAATCGTTAAGAACAGTTGGCCTTGTCTTCAGGAATGTTTCTTTATTTTTCAGTTTTTTTTTGTTTTGTAAAGTGTAATTCAGATGAGTATTTTTATGCTTGTGACAGTGGAAGTTTCACTTTTCTTTACTGTTGTGTAACTTCAGGGCAGGAATATTTAAGCCTTAACACTACTTTTTTTCTGATTTCTTGGGCAAGGTCAGAACAAAGAGTCTAGACGTTAGTGGGTATCCTTACTTTGCTGTTTTCCCAGTTTGCATTGATCCAGATAATTGCAAATCAGTTTTGACCATTGTAGATGATATAGAAATGCCAGGAGTTCAAATAGTTTTAGGATTTGATAGTTCCATGATTCTGTAAATAGACAGTCCCATCTTTGCCATTCAAACATTAGCGCCAGACCGAGAAAGAGGTGTCCTCCTCCAATTTACCCAGGTATTCCATTAAATGTCAAGCCCTTTTTAATGTTATCAAACATACATCTCCCTTTAACAGCACTACACTTTTCTGAAGCCACAGTGTACTACCATCATGGTCTTACACTTTACATTAAGAATGGATATCGATCCTTAGGATAACATTTTAACTAAGGCTTCAATTTTTTTAAGGACAATCACTGTTTATTCATGGCACCATGATGCTAAGAGTTGATCAGCTTCAAAAGTTACTTTACAAACCTCCTTGAAATCTTCCATGAACTTCTGTCCCATGTATTTAGAGATCTCTGCTGGAAACCTATCTAGGTTTTAGAATTTATTTATTTATTTACTTATTTATTTCTATATATCCACAGGATTGACGTTATGGCTCCCTTTCCTGCACCCCCATTAAACTCTTTGTTTCCTCACTGGGTCAAGATCCCTCCAGCCCATTTGTTCAACAGTAGACATGAAACTCAAGTGTTATAGAGTAGTCCTGCATTCTGTTCCTGCTGACCACCATATCTCCACCTCATCAGCAACTTATGTGTTCCATGACAGCTGGTTCTGATAGAGGACATGCTTGTTGCAGTGTATTACCAACCTTCTGGCTGAGTAGCTCATGTACCTACAGCATAATCAATGCTATACTTCTTGTTAAGGGCAACATGCCTGTACTTCTGTGTGTGTCATCATTGCAGTGAAAAGAACTACTCTCCTCCACCCAGAAAGGACAAACGGGCATTTATCACGCATTCTCATCCCTCCAACTAGTCCCTCTGGTACCCATGTTGCTTGTCAAATATGGATTGCCCAGGATGTGGTCAGTTATTTGTCTATGCCATGGGACTGAGCAGAATTTGTCAAACTTTTATAACTTCAGCACTTTCTGAACATCACTTAGAAGATAAAGGAAAGGGAATCAGTTTCTGATCTTTTGAAGACAATATATTTATAGAGAACTCACCCAAGAACAGGATGGCATATCAACATCCTGAGCTGATAAGGCTTCCCATGTATATACCTTGAAGACCAGTTTAGTTTAGCTGCTGTTATAGGGTTTTCTATTCAGGCAGTGTTTTGCCTAAATGCATTTTATCAGAGGCAATGCTCTACACTGTCTATTGTGTTTAGAAAAGGCTTCAAAATTCCAGGACAACTTTAGAAATTGGATTTCTGTTTCTTTTGAAAAAGAGACTAAATCTACTCATGTAGCAGAAGGCTTATATGTGGGTGCTTAAAACAATATTCTCCATATCCCAGTTGCTTGAGTTTCACAGCATGATGTAATAACTGCTTACTTTTTGATGGCTCTGTACAGAGCAATACCTTTTTGACTCAGTATTATGGAATTTGTCATATTCTCTCAGATCATAGCATTGTAGGGCAACAGCTTTTTGTTGTCTGTAGCTGATAGATAAGTACTAGGCTAAGCTGTCCTCTTGGGCTGTTTGAAGCCCAGCTAATTCCCATTCCAAAAGTGAGAATCAAGCCATGTATCTTGTGTCTTTGAGGAAAGCATCATAACCATTTTACCAAACTCCAGCTCTCCTTACCAAATCTAGGTACAGCGACCTGAAAGTGATAATAACGGATATGATGAACTAAGTGTCTCATTAGAGGTGTAAAGGAGTCTTTTAGTAGTTGTTCTTTCTTCGACTAGATTATTCTACAGTCATGAGTATGTGGGTATAATGAACTATGTACTAGGACTGGGAGTTACATGCCCCTTCTGCCAGACAGTTGAGTTTTGAGACAAATAGTTTGGAGGAATTACAGTGAATACATAGCTGACTGTAGATATCCTCTTCACATTTGCTCCCACTTTGCTGCTGAAGACTGAGTTTCTTTAAGCAGTCACAAAGGTGTACATGCTTTTCTTCCAATCACTGAAAATATCGCCATTCTGAGTGTAAGCACAGATGTATATACCCTTTGAGTGTGGCCCAGAGGAGAACTCGGGGTTGACAGACACCCATTACCTTCCCTAATCTCTGTCCTTATATCTGGTGCAAGTGATTCTGGATTGCTGAGTTAAGGAGTTAAAGAGCTTGTGGGAGACCCTAGGTAGGCTTAGATTAATATATAGTAGTGCTTGATCAAAGATGGCCACAGGCATGATCTCAGAACCTTGAAATCTGTGCATCAGTGAGTCTGATAAGCGATACGTCACTTATAGTACATATATCCTTGTTGCGTGTGAGTAAAGGTGATTGTTTTTTGAAATATGAATCCATTGTCTTATCCTCTGTTATATTGTTCAACGATTTAACCACTGCAATTGTCTCAGTTTATTAAAAGAATCTTTACTACTAGGGCTTGTCAGGCTGTTAACACCCCTTTCAAAAATATTGCCTTCTTCTACTCAGATACTAAAATTCAGTAACAATGGGAAAATCAGATTAGGATCTTAAACAGAGTGGATGCATATTAAAATTATGGTAAAGCATGTTCCCACCAGTAAGCTTTTTGCTGCGCTAAACGAACCACACTGCACCAACAAGCATCTACAATTTCTAACTCTGTGTGCTGAATAACTGTGATTACCTCCATTCTGCTCTTAAATGACTGCAAGAATGAAACCACTCTCTTATGACTCAGTGTGCTTAGTTTTTCATATTCCAGTGAAGTTAATATAATTTTGGTAAAAAGGTAACACCTGAGTTCTGTTTCTAAAGTAACTAAAATGTTTATTTCTCTTTAATGGGTTTTAACTCATTTATACTAACAGATCTCATATTAGTTTGAAACATTTTCTGCATCTGATTCTTGTACAAAATCATGGAAATGACAAATTTTATCAAAAGACTATAAGCTCTAAACTCAGTCAAACAGCATATATAATATGCTTTAAATAATTATTCAATTAAGATAAAATATCAGTATATTAATAGCTGCTGTTTAGATTACCTGTTTAACTGTTGTAGGCTGCACACTCAAGTGTGATAGCCATTTCTGTGCATTTAAACTGTTTTTTTGATTGTATCTGCTTTATTTTCTGAAAAAAAAAATACAAACAAAAAAAATACTTGTTTTCCCACCTTTCTAAGCTAGTTTAGTCCAGTTTTCAGGTTAGTGCTGAATCCAGGGCTGTGTTACAAGTTTCTGTGTTTGCCCATACCTTACTTGGATAGAAGGAAATTTCTCTGTTCTCTGTGAGAGAGGGAGCTTTGAGCAGCCTATCTGTCCCTGGAGGAGTGGTTTCAACACAGTAATTAGTAGTTTATTGGCCATTTTGAGCTCATTTTCATGTCTTTCATTTCCCTGCTACAAAACCCACATTTGTGTGGTTTTGCATGCCAGGAAGCGCCAGTTAGCTAGGGTATAACTATTCCTGGCTCCACAAAGTCTACTCTTCAATTTTTCCCTTGGAACTAGACAGACTTTCAACTTAAGCACTCAGATCATTCACTTCTCATCCCCGCACTTGCCCAAAACTCATAGCAAGCACTATTAAACCTTAGCACTAGACCCACCTATACTGTAGAGAAGGACAAGGCTCTCTATTTGATCTTACTAGCCAATCAATAAAACAGTTCACTGTACCTATCCAGGCATGTTCAAAGGGCAGTTTCAGGTGTACTCTCCAGTCCAACTGGTGAATATGGGCATTTTGAGGCAATGTTACAATTGCCTCATGTACACAGACAACCCTCTCCTCCTTCCACCAAACACTAATACATGCGGGAGATGCTATTATACAGCCAAACTGGAGGCTAAGCTCTCTCAACCCAAGACTGGACCAGGCAGTCAAGAGGAGAAGGGAATTACTTGCATCACACCACCAGTCTCACATAGACCCATGAAACCAGCATGGGCAAAAAACACACATAAATACACAAAAACATACTCGGAGGCTCTAAATAAAAATCTGCAAAAGCAATAGAGACCTCCAAAGCAGACATCCAAGCAACTTCCACCCCCCAGCACAAACCATGAAACACATACTTCACAAAACCAGTGTGCCACACAATCACAGCCCTTAAGGCAAAATAACATACCCAACACACTAGTAATAGGTGACTCTATAGTCAGGCACACTGATGCACCACTCACTAGGCTGAACAAGGAGAAGGTTACTGTTAGTTGCCTGTCAGGTGCCAGGGTCCGCCACATAACACAAGCACTCAGGTTACTCCAAAACAAGTACAAATATGACCCTGTCATTGTCCATGTTGGTGTGAATGACCTGAGCCGTACCTCCCTGGACTACATGAAAAGAGACATGGAGGAGCTCTCTGATCACGTAGCCCAGGCTGGTATGACCCTGACCCTGAGTAGCATCCTGCCCTCACCAAGAATGATACCATGGTATAGAGAAAAAATTATCAATTTCAACAATTGGCTAAGCTTCTGGTGTCATTCGAAGGGGATCCAGTGTCTGTCAGCCTGGGATGACATGCACGACAAGCCACGCTGCTTTGCTAGAGATGGCTTGCAACTGTCACCCTTAGGCTTTCGAATACTGGCCAAGGCTCTTGCCATCCCCATAGTGCCTTTTTTAGGCAAGGCTCAAAAAACAAACCCACTGCCATAAATAGCACAAGTAACAAAAAACTGTGGGTAATGCTGCTCAATCCCAGAAGTCTAAACCTCAAAATGCATGCACTCGAGGCATTCGTCAGTATGGAGAAAATCGATATATGTGCAGTAACAGAAAACTGGTTTAAGGCTCCAGAGAGCACCCCAGCACTACCAGGCTACAACTCATACCATACATTTCAGCCACAAAACCCAGACCGAAATACAAAAGGCGGGGGAGTATCCATATTCATCAAGGATACCCACAACTCCAGGTTAGTGGCACAGCATGATGCTTCAGAGATCATCCACGTGCAACTAACAATGGGCAAAACTGCTATTCAAATTATAGCTTGCTACAGATCACCCACCATGTCCCAGGACCCCCACTCCACATTCCTGGAAACACTGGGAAATATAAAGGTCCTACCAAACACCCTGATTTTAGGTGATTTCAATTATCCAAACATTAACTGGGAGAACTACTCAAGTACGAACTCCCTGGTCAAACATTTTCTAGAATTTATAAACTCAAACACCCAAGATCAACTGGTTAACAACCCCACCAGAGGTGACAACATATTGGACCTGGTCATCACCAACATGGGTGACTGGTGTTCCACACCAGAGGTCAACCCCTCGCTGGTTAGATCTGACCATAAACTAATCACTCTGGATATCCACATTCTGTCACCACCCCCACCAAAGAAACCACCATGAAAAACTTTTCAAAAGCAAACTTCACGTTACTTAAGACCCAGGTGGAAAGTTTCAAAGCCCCCATGCTAAAGGATAATGCTGTCCAAGCTGAAAAATCCTTTACTAATGCACTCTACAGGCACCTACAAGAATGCATGGATTGTGCTATCCCAAACAAAACCAAGACTCACTCCTCCAAGAAAAGGAAACCAGTCTGGTGAACCCCTGCCATAAACAAGCTTTACAATAGAAGGAGGAAGCTAGTACAGAAAGGAGTAAAATCCCAAGAAGAGAAGATATCCCTGATCAGTATCAGCAAGAAACTATGTTCCCTCATAAAATCATCCAAGGCTAGCTTCGAAAGAAAAATTGCCACGGACTCCAATGATAACCACAAGGTATTCTTTAGCTATGTCAAGAATCTAAGTGGCAATTCTCAGATCTGCTCGGAGTAAGTGCAGAATGGCACAAAATACACTGATCCGACCAATATAGCCAACATCCTGGCAGACAGGTTCAGAGCAAATTTCACCCCCTCTCACCCCGAAAAGGGCCCATAACTATACCAGAAGAATGTAGTGCCCCTGAAATCACAGACACTCAGGTTAAAACAGCCCTTTCCAAAGTCAAAAACACAGCATCAGTGGGACCGGATAGTGACCCAGGCAGCGTCCTACATGAGCTCAAAGACGAACTAACCCCTCACCTAAACACACTGTTTAAACTTAGCATCTCCACAGGCTACGTGCCCACAGAGTGGCACACAGCAACAGTTATTCTGCTCCACAAAGGTGGAGCCACAACGGACCCTGGGAACTATCACCCTATAAGCCTGATTAGCTTGGTCTGCAAAGCTATGGAGCACATCATCATGGATCTCATTAACAGAGACATTGGAAACCTCCAAACACTGGACCCAACCCAGTTCGGCTTTGTTAAGGGCAGGTTATGCCTCCTTAACCTGGTGGAATTCTTTGAGACAGTTATCAAGGCTATAGATGAGGGAAAGGTGCTCCACACAGCCTACCTAGACCTTGCAAAGGCCTTCAACACTATTCCCCACTCAGGTATTATAGACAAGCTCACCAGCCTGAACATAAACCCCTACGTCACGAGATGGGTTGCCAACTGGCTCACGGACAGAACCCACATGTTAAGAGTTGCAGGAGCTAGGTCTGACTCTAAACCTGTTACAAGTGGCATTCCCCAGGGCTAAGTCCTAGGACCCCTCCTGTTCGGCATATACTTCTCAGAGGTACAGGCAAGCACAGGAGGACTATGGCTTACCAAGTTCGCAGATGACTGCAAACTAGGGGCTATAATTGACTCTCCAGCTGACACAGACATCCTCCAAAAGGGTCTCACTGAGACAGATACCTGGTGTCAAAACCATTGTCTCAAGCTAAATGCCAAAAAGTGAAAAGTCATCCCCTTTGGAAAAAAACAAAGTACCCACAAACTACCACATAGGTGGTAGTCCCCTACATAAGGAAGACATAATAAGAGATCTGGGGACCCAAGTAGATAGTAACCTCTCCTTTGATAATCACATTGCCAAAGTGGTTAGAAAATCCTTCTTTGTGGTCCACCTAATCACAAAAGGGTTTGCATGCAGATCGAAAGAGGTCATTGGGCCCCTCTACGCATCACTCATCAGACCCATCATAGATTACAGTGCCCCATTTGGTATGCACCTTAAAAGACACCTGCAACAACTGGAAAGACCACAGAAGTTCTTCACCAAGAGGATCACTGGTCTCAAGCAGATGCCCTATGCAGCTCGACTGAAGAAACTCCAGCTGTACTCGGTTACATACCACCTACTCAGAGGTGATCTCTGCCTGACATACAAGGCCATGTCCAACCCAGAATTGATGGACATGCTTCACCTAAAGAAAACCATATCCCCTCACGCCACATGCTCCAGGGATCTAAACCCCACCACAACAATAAATAGGACATGCTGGAGGGATAGATTCCTGTCCCAGAGACTTCCGATGCTCTGGAACAAGATTCCAATCTACATTAGGCAGAGCTCCTCGCTAACCCTCTTCAAGAGAAACCTTGATGAGTGGATGGGAAACAGAAAGTTTACCCCAGGGATCACTTCAATGGCTTTGCTGGACAGAGGCACAGGGAACTAACCTAAGGGGACAGCAAAAGCCAACACATTCTGTCTAGGCTTATAAATGCCTTTGGGCAGATAGCCTAGTACCTTCCTATGAACCTATGAACCTATGCATTGAAGATTCACTGAGAACTGCATGCATTTCTATATTTATCAATAATTCTCTGCCCACATAAGGGTTCATAAATAATACCCTGAATTTGCTCCTCTCTATACAGTGTGTGACATCCTCTCTGTAAAGAATATCTTATTCCAATGAGTGAGAGACTCTAGGAATAAAAATATGTAGATTTCTTTCACCTCTCACAGAGCACTTCCTCCTTACTGCTTGTTGTCCCAAACTCTTGAGTTCCCACAAAGTTATCCTGCTATCTTCGGACATTTCACACTCATTTCTGTTATCTCATGCATGTTGACATATACTTCTCCAGTCAATGGCCAGGAGGTGAGCCTATCAGTTATACACCTGTATCATAACTCATCTGCAGTGCTGCAGTGTCTCCTTTCCACCCTCACAAATCTTTAAAACAGTCGACACCCACTGGCCATGCAGTGAGTTATTTCTAGTGCAGCCATTTCAGCTCCAAATCTAATCAGAATTACTTACTAAATACTAATATACTGTTTTAACTAGAGTAAGCATGTAAATTAATTCAGGTCATTTGAACACAGCTGACTTAAATGCAATGCACAGGACTGTTAATCAATACTGATGACTAATTGAAGTGTACAGAGCTTTTATATGTCTGAACTCCAAAACACTAGATTGACTTCAATGAAATACAGCAGATGTATGAAAGAGAAAAAGCACTTCCCTTAGCTCAATCATACTGATGATTTTCGCTTTTTTCAAATGTCATTATTTCAGAATGGGCTACTGTAGTCATATATTTCCTGCATAGATCAGCAGCAGAGTCAGTGACAAAGACAGAATAATCAGGAACAGTTTTAACTACAGATTCTTATAAATTAAAATGATAACAGTTAGGGAAGTATGAGGCAGAATTTATAGATGGCACCAAATTCAAACTGCGCTTGTAACGATTTCACTGGAGCATTAATAGTCAATGCAGCACACACAAAAACATCTGCGTATTAAAGAATTCAGAAGATTTTCATTTCAATGAAGGTAGGTCAAACCTTTAAGAGTAAAACAAGTCCTTACAATCCGGCAGTTTTCACTTCACCAGCAGTAGAATCCAACAATATAATCCAACAATTATAATCCAAGATAAACTAATGTAGACTCGAGCGGTAAATAAAATGTAATTTTATTGTAAACATGCATGCGGCTAGCGCTTTCACTCGTAGGCTTCATCAGGCCATAAGCAATTAAAAACAATGCATTTCTTATATACTCTAGATGCCTGTGACATCATTTCCTTTCACTAGTCATTTAAAACCATTTGAGATATTTGCAACAAAAATGCACATATCTGATTTCATAAAGCATATAACACATATGCAATAATATCTCATTATAAAAACATTACTACATTCTAAATAACAGAATTATAACATACTTAATTGCTTATGAACGGATATATATTAATATATTAAAACATAAATATTATCTAACTGTTATAAATGGGCTAGGCTATTATACTCTAAACCAAACCCAATATTGGCAGATAGCTAAAAGCTGAAAATCAGCATTGCTATATTCTAAAAATAGAAATATACGCATTTAAATGTTAACATAAAATACAACATTAGTTTCTACTGAATAGCAAGAAAAAGTCTTTATCAATGAATTAATGAGAGATACAACTACAAATACAACTAAATTCCATTTGAAGTAAGAAAAAAGTGTACATATACATCTCAAAAGAAATGCAGTATACGAGATCTCCCACTACAAGGTATATAAAAATGTATATATGTGTAAAATAACTAATATATAATAAACTAATGAAGTATATGAATATAATAAAATATATATTATATTGAGTATATATAAAGATATATATGTATACATATGTTGTTTTCTGAACTGTGAATTAAAATATAAAAAATATAAAACAAATATGTATGTTATAAATAATAACAGAGATTCCTGAAACAAAATATATATATATATATATATATATATATATTAAAGAACTGCCCAACCATAAATGTATAAATAGGCAATGAGACTACTGAGTAAATAAATACTTAAATATCTATATATAAAATTAGGGTTTGATCTTTAATGGTCTGGCTTTAAGGACCGGTCTGATGGGAACACGGTCATTAAGTCCAGGTGTATGGTCTGCCCTAAGCCTAATTATCCATTCAGTCTCACGTTGTTCAGTGATATTGCGTATAGGATCCCTTCTAATAGTTGGATGGTTTACACAAATAACCATAAATTTGAAACTATGCTGTGTTGAGTAACTCTCCACATGTTTAGATAGAGCATTTCTATCTGAGCATATCCTAATGTTATAGAGATGCTCTCTAATTCTCTCTCTAAGGCGTCTGTCCGTTTTGCCAACATAAAATGATGGACAAGATTGGCAAACTGCCAGATAAACAACATGGGAAGTTTCACAATTAGCTATGCAATTAAATCTAAATAATTTCTGTGTTACAGGATGAACAAAACTTGCTGACTGATCTATATAACAGCAGAAATTACATTTTCCGCAGGGTCTAGTACCTGTGAAACTGTAGCTGGTAGCCATTAAGGATCTTTTGCACATAAACATCCAGATAAGCCACCTGTTTTAGGGATGCTGTCATAGTGAACTTTAAGTAATGTGTTAAGGAGTTGATTTGTTGAATAAAAGAGTTTAACTGTACCTCATCTGATTTCCAAATCAGAAAGATGTCGTCTACAAAATGAACATAAAACCCAACGTATTTCCTATAGGTGTCCATCGTGAATAACTGTCTATCTTCCCAATCGGCCATAACTAGGTTGGCGTAGCTATTGGCACACGACGTGCCCATAGCTACGCCATCCTTAATGGCTACCTGAATACAGAAGTATATAGAAAAACATGCCATAGGAGTTCTTATTTACATAGATCTAGTATGCACCCACATTACACTTTTAGAAATGTGGTTAAAGGCCAGGCCATGAGGGTGTCTAGTTTGAACCTCACTCAACAGGGATACAACTGTGAATTAGCTGATCTTAAGAAACAATTTCTAGGGAGGTCCTACAAAATCAGTGAAATAAACAATTGTTTAATGGAACTGGAGCATTATAGAAACAATCGTGCGTACCCTTATTTTGCTGATCAGAAAGCTAAGCAAAATATAAATACTAGGAGCAGTTATGCAAATTTAAAAGTATCACCAGTAATATATTATACACAAGATACAGGAGAGATTAGAACAGCTTATATGAAATACTGGGACCTACTACAGGTAAATCCTGACATTTTAAAAATTGTAGGAGATGTACCCCATTTTATCTATAAAAATAAGCCAAATTTATATATAATGCTATGTGGTTCCAATAGACTCGATAAGAAATCTAGTTGCAGCTACAGTTTCGCAGGTACTAGACCCTGCAGAAAATGTAATTTCTGCTGTTATATAGATCAGTCAGCAAGTTTTGTTCATCCTGTAACACAGAAATTGTTTAGATTTAATTGCATAGCTAATTGTGAAACTTCCCATGTTGTTTATCTGGCAGTTTGTCAATCTTGTCCATCATTTCATGTTGGCAAAACGGACAGACGCCTTAGAGAGAGAATTAGGGAGCATCTCTATAACATTAGGATATGCTCAGATAGAAATGCTCTATCTAAACATGTGGAGAGTTACTCATCACATCATTGTTTCAAATTTATGGTTATTTGTGTAAACCATCCAACTATTAGAAGGGGTCCTATACGCAATATCACTGAACAACATGTGACTGAATGGATAATTAGGCTTAGGGCAGACCATACACCTGGACTTAATGACCGTGTTCCCATCAGACCGGTCCTTAAAGCCAGACCAAACACAGAGTCTTGCTAAGATCTGCTGCTGTCCTGGAAGTCATAAAATCATAAAAAACTTCCACTCTTCCTACAGGAGCTAATAAACCATGTTTCTTACAGACATTGTGTCTCTGGCTTCATTCAAAATTGTGAGATAACATCTTTATGGCTTAGGCCCAGTAGTTTAATTTCTTACTATTTTTAAAGTTTGAGATTAACCTCTTCTCTTCCAGTATTCTCTGTCAGAACATACATATCTATGAGTGGTCACCAAATTATTGGCTTTCAGCCTCTGCTTTTATTTGTTTATATATTTTGTATTTACTCTCATTCTCTTTTGGGGTTCCAAGACACCAGCAGTACATTTTGGTTAGCTTGTGTACTCTCCACTATATTTTTCAAGATGAATGGAACACTCTGTTAATAATCTGGATCAGTATACTTTGTTGAAAGTTAATTGTTTCATGACAAATTATAGTATTTCTGTAATGTGAACATTCCCAGGATTTGTAAGATGAAGGCATTCAACATTTTTCCCCATAAGGAAATGGTCTTTCATTTTTAAAAGTGGATTATGAGTGAGTTCTTACATTGTATTATGTATTCTATACTTTATTGGTATGGTGATTTGCTGTTTTATTTTTCCCACATGTACTATGTGTCCAACCAGCTAATGACTGTGCTCTGGGAAGAGAAGAAACCTGCAGCCACCACTGCTTCTGGTAGTTTTTTTTTACAAGGTTTATGAGGTTAATGAACTTTTGTTTATTGTTGGCAGATGGACAGTTTCCAAATATTTCCAGGCATTATCTCTAAGCTTTTAAAAACTATTTTTTTTTCAGTTGGGTTTGCATTGCTTTAAATCTGGTTAGGTTTTTAAAGTGCTTATATTGCAGGTAGAAAAGCAGATTTGTTGTAGGCTATAGTCCTCATTTGGGAACAAGATGAAGTCTGGGTCACTGGTGAGGCAGTTCATCCTATTATACAGACTAAATTGCAGCTGAGAGAGCGCAGGGTGGTAAATATGAAAACCTCTGAATAAATAGATTTAAAAAGTCACAACACAACTACAGTCCAGCCCTGATGTCTCTGTACAGTAAAACCATATGTAAAATACTCCATACTGAAATGTTCATACTCAAAATGCTGAGTGCTGACAAGCTGAAAAAAAAGAGCAAAAACCCATTCAAAGAATTAATCTCAAAGACTGTAACTTCTTTTTTGCAGGGGGCCATCCCCCCTGCACCCTTAATATATATCCCCCGAATGTATATATATATATATATATATATATATATATATATATATATATATATATATATATATATATATATATATATATATATATACATATACCAATTCCAAGACTGTCATACCTTGGAGAAAAGGGAATATTCTGAGAAATGGCCATCTTGGACTTAGTATATCTAAGTTTATTTTTCGGTCATTCAGTCTCCGTGTTTTGGGACTCACTCTAGTGGGTCCTGCCAAAATGTTCACAGTCACTAAGTTCATGCTAGTCTGATCTGATACTGTATTAAAATTAACTTTTGTCTGAGGTGGATTGTGGTACCTGATACACATAGATAGATATGGTTCACCTAGATTGAAGCTTTAACTTATTGCTGGTTTCAAACTTAGTGATTGGGGTTGGACCAAAGTAAATAGGATGGATATAAAACCAGTTAATACAGCAAGTACAAAGGAATATGATGTGTAGGACAGTGTTGTCCAAAAAAGATTATCAAATAAAATACCACAAAGTTCATTCATAATGCCAGTACTGTTTGTGCCTTTACATCTGATATCATGGGCTAGTTCACTTCTAGAGACAACCATTCTACAGATGACTACAAGACTGCATTCACTGGAACACTTACTGTTCTGTTTTATTATACTCTCCGTTAAGACTTAACTTTGCATTGCCTCATTTGTGCATTATTATGGAATCCAAAGGAATTCAGTTTGGTCTTCTCTGTAGCAAAATTATGCAAAGTACTCTATCCGAAAACTGCATGCTTTTTTATAAGAATGACATCAGGCTTACTGAAATGGATAAAGAGAAAGTTGGCACTAATAAACTAGAAACTCTGGAGGATCAGGTCAAGATGGAGACCTGCACTTAAACATAGCAGGTAATAGATGTATGGTGGATAAATAGTTTTGACGCACAATGCTTATTTGTATGTACATGCACACTTTCGTGTGCGTACACACTTACATGTGCGCATGTAGATGAAATCAAGAGGAAATACAGGAACTAACATGGGCAGCTGAGTAGTGGTATGAATTTAGACTGTAAATGAGGACAAACTACTTCATAGAAAGGGCAGTGGAACCATGGAACTCCTTACAACAAGAGGGGGTGTAGTTTATCTCAGTGGAAGGCATGAAGTGAAAGGAACAGGTGGAGGAGTAGTGGTATGTAAAAAGTTTTTGGTAAGACACCTACATTGAGAGCTAGGTAAACAGCTGATGGACTTGCGAGGCTATCAAACTGCTTTGCAGCTTATTTTTTCTATGTCTGAGTGTTGATAACAGCAAGGAAATGACAATGACATGGGAGCTAGCTATGAATAGAAGAAGAGCTACACCAGTGGACTGCATTACAAATAAGTGTCTTAATTATAAACTTGAAAGTTTAAGACCTGCTTGTTATACTTTAAACAAGTTTTGAGTGCTATATAAATGTGCTGACTGAAAAAAATATTCTTTCCTGTGTAATCACAGCTTTCAGCTGTAATTGTAAAATTCTAGAAATAATAAAAAAAAAAAAAAAAAACACAGACTGAGGCATATTATTATTTTTGCATAAACTTTCAAACCATCTTCCGTGCAGAATTAACAGAAATGTTGGTAAGGGTCATATAACTCACTGCATTTCAATGAAAGTTTGGTGTTATTTCAATTTCACCAGCTGTGACTTTTACAGACAATTATTCCAAGAGTGGCAAATTTGCTATACTCCAAGGTTCAGTGATTTTGAAGTCAATTGTATTAGACTAGCAGTTCCAAGAGTCTTCGCTTATACAGAAAATGCTTTTTAGTAGGGTTGATTTGGCTACATTAGATTATAAAGAATTGGGTGTTTTTTACATTTTTGTAGAAGGGGTTTGTGAATATTATGTTCAGAGTCATGACTCTGTGATTAGAAAAATAATACACAGAGGTACTACAGTACTTTGGTAATTTTTGTAATATTTAACACACAGCCAAGGCGCCATCAGCAAAATTAAAACAATTTAAAGATTACACTGAGGTCCTCAGTTTTGTTTTAAACCCTGACCTTAGTAGTTAATAGAAATTTTGAAATGTGCCTTTTCACAAAAACTAAAATATAATGGGAGTGGTGAATTTACTGAAGTCAGTGTTCCTTTCACAATTGATGCCTTACGGAAATACCTTGCATTTTAATCAACTAAAGGAGAAATTCATAAAAACATTTACATGTCTACTTTAAATAAGAATTTGTAAAGTAAAATAATATGCAGTACTTTTGTGTGGTGCTGGTTGAAATAATTTCTCCAAACAATCCCAGAATTCAGTGTTTTATGATAAATGTGCTCTCTTAACTAGGTTACATTTTGTCATGGATGATGTTGAGTAATTTTATTTTAATTTTCATTAGATCAGCATTCATGCAAATGCAGGTTTCTGCACGCTCCTTTTCCAGCTGTGCGGCACAGTGTGGGAGGGAGGCAGAAAAAAGAGGGAGAGCAAAAGGGAACAATTGAGGAGCCTGATTCCTCTGTCAGCTGGGATAGGGAGGAAGATTGATGACTCCCTCTCTGTGTAAGAGAACATCTCCACCTTGTGAAGCCTGCTTATGAGGCCTGATAGACTTGTCATCTTTTAATAAACACTGCTGATATGCCAGAAAGATGAGGCAGTTGAAAAAAAAAATTGCATTTAACATTTTTTTTAGTTGTGAGTTTATTTAAAGGGATGCTAAACTCTCCAAGCAAGCCAAAGTAAATGAAACAAGTTTTATAAATGTGTTAGGTTTTCTAATGAATATACAAATCCAATAAAATCTATGATACAAATACAGTCAAAGTGTAGAAAGCTAACCCATTGTGTCTGATTATTTTCTGTCTGTGTCGGTGACTCTGCCAACCTGACTTGACCTTTGACTTGGCTGTTTTCTCTTTCTTCTTTTTGCATAAGGTTATTGTTAAGGCTGTTTTTTTCTTGGCCTTAATAATGCATAAGTAGTACTTGAGAATATCCCTCTAATCACTGTTTTTTTCTCTCAGACTTTGTATTCTACTCTTTATGTTACACTTATTTTAGCTTTAAATAGAAAATACAAATTCAAGCAAACTTGTATGCCTGGTCTTGATATCCAGTTTGAGTAACAAACATTTCCTTTACTGATGACTGTGCTATAACAGGTAATGTTTCTTTAGGTGACTTCCAACTTAACATTGTCGTTACTAGAAATACCATCTTTCTTCTCTCCAGCTAACTAGACAAGATGTAAAACAATGCTAAATGACGTGAAGTATACCAGAGAAATTAAGTTTCTAGGGAGGGATAGACTGAAGTGTTGATGTGTATGACCTTAAAATTAAAATTATACTGTAGGTGGTCTGTGTGTGTTAGGGATAGCTTTGTATGGACTAAGAGGATGCAAGTAACATTTTCTGAAGGGTGCAAAGGGGTCCTTGCTGACAGTGAGTGGAAAATGTAATGAAGATCAACTATATATATTTATATGTATACATATATGTAGAATAACATTGACTTTATTTTTATTTTACAAGTAAGTGAATTGGAATACAGGTTACTTTTGCAGCCAGGACTTTGTTCTGAGGAAAGAGATATATCTTAATTAGAAAACAAAAATAGAATAAATAAATAAACCAACAAACAAATGATTAGCACAAATAAAATGGTATTAGCTCCACTTGGCAAAAGTAGAAATAAAAGTTATAGGGGGATTCAATAAAGCCTACATGATCATTTTGACCATGTGTGCATCTCAGCGTGATGCGTACACAGCCAGGAAAAGTTTTAGATTCAGTAAGCTCTGCGTAGTGGCTCTCACTCATGTGCAAACACAGAAACTTTTCTGGCATGCCAATTGCAGCATAAGTAGCTGAATTGTATGCTAGTGAAGGAAATCAACAGGTAGAATGATTCTACAAGATGTAAAGTAGCTGTGTAGACTATGCTTGTGTTGGCCATGTATTCAAAAGTTTTCTGAATACAGCCACTCAAAGGAGTCTATATGGAAACTAGGACAAATAATTGTCCATACATTTGTACAGAACAGACCCTAGCATCTAACCCCACACACATTATGACATTCCCAGACATGGTGCATGATAGAAAATTATATTAACAATAGCAAGAATTCCTTATTAAGTGCCATGACATAAATGTAGCTTTGCACCCCTACTCCTGAATGAACAATGTAATCGTAACTAATGGAGACATCTAAAATTGTAAACATCATGAAAAACAGATTCCAAAACCTGCATTCCTCTGTGCAGATATGCACCTAAGTAATACCCTCCCTTGACTGTATAACATTGGGCTCCCCTTCAGTTTCCCTGCCTACATGGTTACCAACCACATAGATTCAGGGCTGTCAGCACATTGAATATGCAAATGAAGTCAACATTCATTAGAATGTCTGAATCCCAAAAAAATGCAGGGATGTTCACTTCATGTAGGCACTTCCACAGTGTTCTTGTTGAATGCATGGCGACAGTGAATGATGACATCAGGGTTGTGTGTCAGGTTGCGCTTACAGAGGTGTACATGTAGCTCTGTGAAGTGCAAAACTGCATGTAAGCAATGCACAATTTACAATTTCTGTGTCATCCTGATTATTGTTTGTTAAAATGTATTGTATCTGTCCACATTAAGTTAAAATTTATGTTTTTAATTTTCATCCTTGTTTGAGTGATGCAGTGCTTAGCACAACTATGGGGAATGGAGCAATGAATGACAAGTTTCTTGATGCTTGTCACATAACTATTCTTGTGGCAGCATGTGTATGTCTAAGGCTAGAGTATAGAAGATCTGGGTTCTATTACAGGGTCTGCAACCTTTCCTCAACTTTTTGACCTGTATGTTTGGGACAAAAGTAATAAGATCCTTTGTGTTCACTTTATTTCAGTGTTGGTGCATGCAGTGGCATGTAGGTGAGTATCGTGCATTAATGGGCACCCATGGAGTTCACATATTCAGTAAAGTAGCAAATATTTTTCACAGGTGCTAATTACAGCCTAAGCAGGTGATTTTCAGTATGGTGGAGCTATTCAACAAGCTATAAAGCATCAATGTAGCCTACATTCTGTTTTATCCTGCATACCTCAATACCATGAGAGTAGACAGAAAGAAATTCTAGGCCTGAAACAAAATTGTCTCAACTGCTCCATTTTCTACTTAAGTCCTGCACCTAATATGTATTCTGTAATAATATTATGGCATATGTATGTATATCTTAACTTGGTACAGTCATGAAGTAAATAGTGGTGGATTTGTACAGAAAGTTCTTTAACATGTGACAGCAGTCACTTATTTTGGTTATATGTGTGCATTGCTAATGTTTTCTTTCTTATTCCTTTCATTTTTCATTGTACTTTTTGGTGATACGCCGCATAGCAGGTAATGGCTGTGTTTTTCTTGTTTGTGTAAAGCACTGCAGACCACCTACAATGCAGGCCACCAAAAATAGCAACTGGATGTAATGCCCTTGGCCATCGTGAAACTTGGCTTGGAGTACAGATGGTAGTAGGTTCTAATACAGTGTGTGCAACCATTATTTTACTGCTGTGACATTGCAGTTTACAGCAATGATGAGCAAAGTAGCCCATTGTTTCATCAACCTTCTCTTGTCAACAGGTGTAAGTGTAGGAATGCCATACATGGCCCTGGAGTCAAATACACTGTATGCCATATAGTATTATTTTTAGTGACATTAGCAATGCAGCTCATGTTTGTGTACCGCTTACCAATGGGCAAACAGGCGTAACTTGCCTGTGTACACTTTGTTAACCATTATGCAAATCCACTGATCACTGTGCTATGGAACTCTGTATATATTATGCTTTGTTATTGGTGTTTATTGTCCATTTCCTTTGCATGATATAAAACTACTTGTGAAAACTTTGCAAATTCAGGGCACAGTCTAAGCATATATCATACATTCACAAGACACACAAGTATTGTTCCCCCTCCCACAGCCAGTACAATCCTGGGGGCATAGCATGTTTTATACACATATATCAACCACACTACAAAGTATAATATATAATATTGTGTGCTCCCTCATGGACAGGGCTAGTCAGTGGTGCAGATAACCTTGCTCTGCTAAAATCAAACATCCAACTATGCTCAAAAAGGGTACTTGTGTTTTTACATAGCTAGATTTCTACACACCTAGGACACACTCTACAATTAGACTACTTTCCTCATATGAACTATGAATCTATGTACCTATGCCGGCCTCCCAACCTATTGTCCCGCACATGGCCTGCTGATGTCATCTACCATAAGTTAACCTGTAGCCATATAAAAGTCTGACGTGCTGTGGTGCTTGTGTAAAGCAGTGAGTTCTGTATTCTGTATACTTAGGTAGGAGTTCTGTTCTCACTGCAGTCAACTGTGTGTGTGTGTGTGTGTGTGTGTGTGTGTGTGTGTGTGTGTGTGTGTGTGTGTGTGTGTGTGTGTGTGTGTGTCTACTCAGCAGAGTAGATGTGCTATACTACAGTTACTTCTCCAATGGCATGACTTCCCAGAATTTTGATACCTGAACCTGCCTGCACAGCCATTTCAGGCAGGCTTCCCACCTTCTTCTTTCCAACATGCACTGCTGATCTCATCCACTATAACTTGACCTGCAGACATGTAAAAGTCAGACTTGTGCTGTGACGGTTGTTTAGAGTACTGTGTTCCTAGATAGGTAAGGATTCTGCTCTCACTGCAGCCAACTCTGTGTGTGTGTGTGTGTGTGTGTGTGTGTGTGTGTGTGTGTGTGTGTGTGTGTGTGTGTGTGTGTGTGTGTACTCAGCAGGGTAGATGTTCTATCATACAGTTAATTCTCCAATGACATAGCTTGCTAGTCTTCTGATGCTTGCACAAGCCTACACATCAATTTCATGCAGCCTCCCAACCTGTTATCTCCTACATGGCCTGCTGATGTCATCCATTATAAGTTGACCTGCAGAGATGTGAAATTTACACTTGTGCTGTAGCACTTGCTTATAGTACTGTGTTCTGTAGTCTGTGTATTTAAATAGGTAGGGGGTTCTATTCTCTCTGCAGTTAACTGGGTGTGTATGTGCGACATGTTACTTGACATTACAGAGATCCTTTTACACCAGCATGTGGGACACTGTTATCACCATATACTCAATAGAGAATGCTGATGGTACCACCAAAATATGCTCAACAGGCAATGCTGATGTAATCAGCTCTATCAGATTACTGCATATGCAATCATCCCACAAGGGCAGGATCAGACACTGGCCTGAAGCTCAGGCAGACATCACCTTAGGTTCATAGGAGTTTACTAGGCTATTGACCTTAGGTCTTTTATAAGCCTAGCCATGTTATACCATTTTTCCCTTATCGAACAAGTTGTATGGTTTATACTTTCAGAGCAAGTGTATGATCAGCACTGACTGCACTTATCCAAGAGGGACATGAGTAATACACCTGTGGTAAACTTGTATCCCATCCAGTTGTCTAAGTTACATTTAAATAGAGTGATTGAGGAGTTCTGTTTTATGTGAATTGGGATTTTGGTGCAGAGGAATGGCAAACTCTTGTAGACATACTGGTCTCTCCAGTATGTCCTGTTAATGTCACAGTCTAGGTTAAGATCCCTAGAGTGAGTGAATCTTGTCCCATGTCACTTGTGGATGTGCAGTATTTCCATTAGGGTACAGCCTGAGACTGTTCTTTAATCCAGGCACAAGTGGCCTCTCAGCAGCCCATAAAATACAGAGCACAGTGACAGGCCATTCAGTCTGTCCATGGAGATCATGTGTTTCACACCCTGAATTGTCCTGGTGAGAAAATTCTGAGGTCTCTCAAACTGCTGCAGGTGAGGTACATCCAGAAGGGAGTGTTGCACTCTATTAGTGGTCTGATGAGGGATGAGTACAGGGGAGTTGTAACATCCTTAGCTCTGGATGTGATGCCCTTATTTATGAGATGTGCAACATAGAAGGCCTTCCTTACCACTGTGGACACATAGTAATTAAACTTAACTTTGCTATCAACCTGTGTTCCCAAATCTGTCACCGCAAGGTTTCATCTAAAGGCAGTACTGTTAATAATGTAATGTGCAGGGACTTCACTTTGCCAAAAGGGATTATAGCACATTATTTTCTGTTTATGTTTATGTTTTCTGTTTGACTCCATGGCTTTGGCACCAATCATTTGCCTGTGTGAGGCCTTTTTGTAGTATGCCATCATTGTTGAGGGACTCAGTGATTGCACACAGTTTTCAGCCATTGGTAACATGGTAAGCCACAGGCCATCTCTTTTCCTTTGGCCTTCTGAGAAATACATTCCAAACAGTAGGAATCCCAGCACGAATCCTTGTGGCACACCAGTGGTAACTGGTCTGCTGCTAGAGGTGAAATCCACAACTTTAACTGTATGTGTTCTGTTGGTGATATATTTGGCTACCCATCTAGTGAGATATGGGTTCGTTCCCAGATGTGTGAGTTTATCAATAATGCCTGAGTGAGGGATTGTGTCAGAAGCTTTGGCTAAGTCAAGATAGGCTGTATGTTGTGTTTTGCCTTCATCCAGGCATTTGGTGACATTCCCGAAAAACTCTACCAAGTTTAATAAGCATGGTATACCCTTAACTAAGCTAAATTGTGACCAGTTAGGAGTTTATAAGGCACTTATGTCTTTGTTGATCAGGTCCATGATTACTCACTCCATGGCCTGGCAGATATGGCTGGTTAGGCTTATAGGTCTATAGTTCCCAGGGTCAGTGCAAGGGAATTAACGTTGCTGTGTTCCACTCTGCTGGGACAAAGCCAGTACTTATACTGGGGTTGCACAGAGTGCCAACTGATTCTGCTATGTCCTGTTTCAGACCATTTAGTAGGCAGCCTGGGATGTTATCTGGCCTGCGACATCAACAAGACATGCTGGAGCGACTGATATGTCTAGAGATTAGCACTTCTATGGAACAAACTGGCACTTCACATGAAACTGAGCTCCTGAATCACCCTGTTTAAGTGTAACTTGGACAATTGGATGGGAAATCATGAATTTACCTGGGAATTTCACCTATGTCACTCTTAGGGACAACCAGTGCTGATCATGGATTCACAAATAAGGACTACATATCTTGGTCTGTAAGGGAGCAATGGTACAACTTGGCTAGCCATGAAAAGGCCCAGGAACCTCCTATGAACCTAGGCCCATTGTTGTAGTAGGCTTATATGAACCTATGAAGCTATGAACCTATGCAGGCCTGCCAACATCTTGTCTCACACATGGACTGCTGATGTCATATACTACATGTAATATAAGTTCAGCTGCAGTCTTGCAAAAGTTAGACTTGTGCCATGGCACTTGCATTAAGTACTGTGTTCTGTAGTCTGTGTACTTAGATAGGCAGGTTCTATTCTTATTGCAGTCAAGTGTGTGTATGTTTGTGTATGTGTGTGTGTATGTGTGCACACATTCTTGCTTGACATTACAGAGATCCTTTTACACAGCATGTAGGACACTGTTATTAACATATTTTCAACAGACACAGCTGATGTCATCAGCTACATCACATTTTTGGATATGCAGTACTCCCACCAGGGCAGAGCCTTTTAAGCCTAGCCATGCATCCCAAATCTCTGACAAGTTCTGATACCCTTGATAAGTGTAAGCAGCGGCCTGGGAGATGAATCATTTACTGGTTGCCTATGTCCATTAGAGACATAGGTGTCAAATCAGGGTTGAATTTCCTATTGCCATCCAATTGCCCAAGTTGCACTTCAATTGGGTTAGGGAGGAAGTCTGCATCACATGGATGGAGAGCTTGTTCCATTGATGGCAACAAGTTATAAAGCATCTATGTAGACTTCATACTGGCTTTTCTTGCAGATTTCAAAACTTTTAAGTACAGACATGGGAAATCTACACAATCAGAATGTTAGGGGATGCTGCTGCTTTAATCCATTTGTATGTGCTACAAGATGAAGCCGCTGATGCTGCTGCTGCTACCAATAGGCATAGGCTGAGAAGGAGAAGAATTTCCAGGCCCTATTTAACTTTTCACAACCTACATGACATGGAAAGTGTAGATAGTACAAGGTAGACAGTGACACACTACAGGAACTCTGCAACCTCTGCTGCCATCAACTCAGATCCAGAGCTAACTGAGGGCAACCCATCCCAGTGGAAATTAAGGTATGTGTAGCCCTTAGAATCCTAGCTACAGCTACCTTTCAGAAACCAACATGAAACATGCTGCAGGTATCACAGCTGTTAGCATCCAGGATCCTCCATCATTTTATGGATGCTATGCTCCAACATGCCAGTGAGCACACATAATTTCCCAGAATTTCTGAGGAGATGGCCAGAAATATGCAACAGTTCTATAGGGTAGTGCACTACTCTGAAGTACTGGGTGCCATAGATTGCACTCATGTAGAATTTAAGGCACCACCTAGGGAACAGGGTAAACTGTACATTAACAGAAATGGCTACCACTCTATCAACTGCCAAGTCATGTGTAATGCAAAGGGAATTACCTTGAATGTGTGTGCTGGCAACCCTGGCAGTTACCACAGCTCTCATATCTGTCACAGCTCCCAACTGTACCAGATGTTTGCTAGGGGAGATATCCCACAGGGTCATTTACTGAGAAATGCAGGCTATGCACTGGAACCGTGGCTGATGCCACCCATCAGAAATGCACACACAGCCACAAAAGAATGCCATAATGAGGCACACAGTCAAACCAGAAATATCATAGAGCATGTGTTTGGGTTGCTGAAGATATGGTTACAGTGCCTAGATACATCTTTGGGAGTCCTGCAGTACAATCCATGGACATGTACAGAAATCTTCACAATATATGCCATGCTACACAACGTAATCCTCTGGAAACAGCTGCAGCAGAATCAGCAAGGGGATGGGGCACACATTCCTCCACCACACCACAGCCACAGGCATATGAAGAATCAGAGGGGAACAACCAGCTGCTGTCAGTGTAGGCAGACATAGGCATACTCACTATGCCCTTGCATTGGCTAAGAGACAATGCATAGTGCACTCACTCACCACCTAGGGGCCTAAAAACTTCCTCCTACATATAGTAACATTGATGCCAAGCAACTCACACATCCTTTACCTCCTCATATATTGGCTATGTACTCCTTGCATCAGACAGAGTCAACCCTGAACTAACACTGTTGCAACTGCTGTATTTAGAAGGTAAGTCCTGAACCTGGAGTGTATTGTTTAATAATATTATGGCATACTCTTGTATTTCATCACTTGGCAGACTAAGCAAGTAAAAGGTGGGAGATTTGTACAGAAATTACCTTAACATGTGATAGCAGAGACTTATTTGACTTATATGTGTCCGTTAGTAAGTAGTAGGCCTCAGACATCAAAGATTCACACAGTCAAACCTCTCAAAAGTACTGATGATCACCATATGCCCTCGGTTTAGCAACACATTTTCTACTGGAAAATCAATAAGGAGAGAAGTTACAAAGTAATGATACACATTGTATTTTCTAACTTCACAACCCTCACAAGATCAAAGAACAGGCAAGATGCAAAACAAGGACTGTAACAACAGCAACATATCCTTGTTTGTGCCATAGCAGTAACTCACCTTTGCTCACCCCAAAAGAACAGTCTATACTTGCTTGTGCCATAATAGTAACTCAGCTTTATTTCCCTCTTCTCAAAAGAACACTGTACCTTTGTAAGTGCCATAACAGTAACTCATCTTTGCTCTCCTCCCAAAAGAGCGGTTTATGTTTGTTTGTGCCATCCACCCTGCCCTTCAATTGTTGGCAACTGGATATTATATTACTCCCAGTTAATATCCTCACACATTTTAAGGCCAATGATATAGAATGGTTTTCACACTGCATGTCTCAGAGTACTGGTCAGATAACTGATGAATGACCAAGAAACACAGAAAGGTAAGGCAGAGCTTTATATTTGCAAGCAATAATCATAACAGGTTGTGCGATCACTAAGTGTACTACACTCAAATGTAATAAATATAATAAATGTACAAATAGTTTATGGTTTGATATCACTGTATATTATGTTGCAGTTGGTTGTGTGAAGAATGACTTTAGTTCTTTGCTGCAAAGCTTTTTGTGTGGCACAGAGGGATAAGGCACCTATCCTGTTTTCTGAAGGTGCAGTGGAATGAGAGTTGAAATCCAGGCCTATGCAGAAATATCTCATGTGTACTAACATTTTCTACTGTGTATGTCATAGATTGCTTTTCCTCAGTTCAACTATTTCTCCCCTTTTTCTTTCTTTTTTTTTATTTTGGTCAGTGTTTGCACAATGCACTGTTTAGCAAAAACATAGGAACCAGAGAAGAAATAATATCGGGTTTGGCTGTGCTTATCTCATTTACGTGAAGAGCAGCAGTGCGCAAACTGTACAACTGGACCACACAGAAAGTAGACTGACAAAATAAAATCAGATACATTTGAATAATGCTACTGGGCATTGTGCATACCTGGTAAGCGATACCTTAACAGTGTTTACATTAAAATAGCAGATGTCATGAGACTAGTCCTGTGACAGAAGGTATAACAGTAGGGCTGGAGTACAGAAGGTCCTGGATTCTAGTAAAAGTTGTGCAACTTTTTTCACTGTTGTGACATTGCAGTTTATAGCAACAAATGAACAACTGTTATTTCAACTGCAGAACTGCCATACACATGGTTCTTTTTTCAAATACAGTATATTCATAGGTTCATAGGTTCATAGTTAGGTACTAGGCTATCAGCCCAAGGGCCTATGTAAGCCTAGCCAACAAGGTTTTCTGGCTTACACCACCCAAAAAAGTTATTTTCCTGTGCCACTGTCGAGCAGAGACAAAGAAGTGATCCCTGGGGTGTATTTCCTATTTCCCATCCTCTCATCAAGATTTTTCTTGAAGAGTGCTAATGAATAACTTTGCTTGACATAGATGGGTAGCCTGTTCCAGAGTATGGGAAGTCTCTGGGAAGTCTCTGGGACAGGAATCTATCCCTCCAGCATGTCCTGTTTATTGTGGTGACAAGGTTTAGTTCCCTAGAGCATGTAGCTTGGAGGGATTTGGATTTCTTTAGGTGTAGCATGTCCAACAGCTCTGGGTTTGACATAGCTTTATATGTTAGGCAGAGATCACCTCGGAGTAGGTGATACGTTACAGAGTAAAGCTGGAGTTTTTTGAGACAGTCAGTGTAGGGCATCTGTTTGAGGCCAGTACTCCTCTTTGTGATGTGGCCTTTCCATCTGCTGCAGATGTCTTGTGAGGTACATTCCAAAAGGGGCAATGTATTCTATAATGGGTCTAATGAGTGTTGAGTAGAAGGGAACAATTACCTCTTTTTTCCTGGATAAGAACCCTTTTATGATGAGGTGTGCCACAGAGAAGGACTTCCTGACTACTGTGGCAATGTGACTATCAAAGGACAGACTACTTTCCACCTGGTTCCCAAGGTCTCTTATCACACGTTTGGTGTTAAGTAGACTGCTGTCTATGTAGTAGTTCATGGGTACAGAGTTTTTACCAAAGGGGGTGACAATGCACTTTTTGGCATTGAGCTTGAGGTCATGGCTCTGACACCAGGCATCTGTCTCAGCGAGGCCCTTCTGTAGGATTTCCGCATCATTTGGGGACTTGACTATGGCTCTAGTTTGCAGTCATCTGTGAACTTCATTAGCCAGAGGTCTTCTGTGTTAGCCTGTACTTCAGAGAAGTATATACCAAAAAGGAGAGGTCACAGGACTGAACCCTGTGGTACTCCACTTGTCACTGCTTTGAGGTCAGATTTGGAGTGTGCAATGTTTGCATTGTGGGTTCTGTCAGTGAGCCAGTTGGGAACCCATCTTATGATGTAGGGATTTATACCTAGTTTAGTGAGTTTAGCTATAATTCCAGAATGGAGGATGGTGTTGAAAGCCTTGGTGAGGTCAAGATAGGCTGTGTGAACCACCTTACCCTTATCAATGGCTTTGGTGACTGCCTCAAAGAAGTCAATCAGGTTCAGGAGGCATGATCTGCCTTTCACAAACCCGAACTGGGTAGGGTGCAGAGTTTGGAGGTTACCAATGTATTTGTTTATATGTTCCATGATGATACATTCCATGTCCTTGCAGACCAGGCTTGTCAGGCTAGTAGGGTGATAGTTCCCAGGATCAGTGGTGGCTCCCCCTTTGTGGAGTGGGATAACAGTTGCTGTATGCCATTCAGTGTGCACAAAGCCTGATGTGAGGCTGTGATTGAACATGGTGCTTAGGTGGGGAGCCAGTTCGTTCTGAAGTTTGTGTGAAAGGCAGCCTGGGATGTTGTCCAGTCCCATGGATGCTGTGTTTTTGGCTTTAGAGAGTGAAGCTTTTACCTGCATAGTTGTGATTACAGGCACTCTGCATTCTTACTGTATAGATATGGGTCCTTTAGGGGGTGGGGTGGGTAAAGTTAGCACTGAACCTATCTGCCAGGATATTGGCAATATCAGTTGGTTCTGTAATTTTTGTGCCATTAACTGTGCTGTAACTAAGAGCAGATCTGGGTGTTGCCATTGAGATTCTTGACATAGCTATAGAATGCTTTGTGGCTGTCCTTAGAATCAGTGGCAATTTTGTTTTTGTAGCTAGCTTTGGAGGATCTTATAAGGGATCTCAGCTTCTTACTGAGGCTGACCAGAAAGCTCCTCCACTCATAGGATTTTACTCTCTTTTGCAACAATTTCTTTCTTCTGTTGTACAGTTTGTTTATGGCAGAGAACAACCAGATTGGGTTCCTTTTTTTGGAGGATAACATCTTGGTTCTGTTTGGGATACCACGATGCATGCACTTGTGTAAGTATTTATAGAGTGCATTTGTGTAGGATTCAGCAGTTGTAACTGTATTGTCCATCTGCATGAGTGTCATGAAGTTCACCACTTCTGTCTTAAGAAGCGTGAAGTTGGCTTTGGAGAAATTTTTTACCATGGTTTCCTTAATGGGGGTTGAGGGCTGGATGTTGATATCAAGGGTGATTAGCTTATGGTCAGATCGGACCAACGAGGAGTTGACTTCAGGTGTGGAACACCGGTCACTCATGTTGGTAATGACTAGGTCTAGGATATTGTTGCCCCTGGTGGGGGTGTGGATAATTTTATCCATGGCATTGGAGTTTATGAATTCCAGAAAGCATTGTGTGAAGGAGCTGGTAGACAAGTAGTTTTCCCAGTTAATGATGGGGTAGTTAAAATCGCCCATTATTAGGGTGTTTGGTTGAACCCTAATATTTTCCAGTACATCAAGAAAAGAGGAGTGGGAATCCTGCGGCATGGTGGGGGATCTGTAGCCAGCTACAATTTGGATTGCAGTTTTGCCCAGAGTTAGTTGCACTTGGATAATCTCGGATGCATTATGCTGAGCAACTAGCCTGGAGGTGTGGATATCCTTAATGAATATGGACACACCTCCACCTTTGGTCTTCCAGTCCAGGTTACATGGCCAAAAAGTGTGGTATGAGTTATAGCCTGGTAGTGCAGGGGTGCTCTCTGGAGCCTTGAACCAGGTCTCAGTCACTGCACAGATATCGATGTTCTCCAGTATAAGGAGTGCCTCGAGTGAGTGCATTTTGAGATTTAGACTTCTAGCATTGAGTAGCATTACCCTCAGTTTTAGCTTGCCTGTTCCTGTTATGGTGGTGAATTTGTCATTTGAACCTTGCCTAAAAAAGGCACTATAGGGGAGGCAAGAGCCTTAGCCTGCATGCGGAATCCTAGGGGTGACAGATGCAGGCCATCTCTGGCAAAGCATCGTGGTTTGTCGACCATGTCATCCCAAGCAGACAGATATGGATCCCCTTAGAATGACACCAGAAGCTTAGCCAATTGTTGAAGTCAATCATTTTGTCCTTGTACTGCGGTATCATTCTGGGTGATGGCAGAATGCTACTCAGGGCTAGTGCCATACCTGCCTGGGCTACAAGATCGGAGAGCTCTTCCATGTCTCTTTTCATGTAGTCCAGGGAGGTACATCTCAGGTCATTCACACCAACATGGACAATGACAGAGTCATATTTGTACTTGTTGTAGAGTGACCTGAGTGCGTGGGTTATGTGGCGGATCCTGGCACCTGACAGGCAGCTGACAGTAACCTTCTCCTTGTTTAGCCTGGTGAGTGGGACATCAGTGTGCCTGACTATAGAGTCCCCTATGACTAGTGTTTTGGATACGTTGTTTTGCCTTATTGGCTGCGGTTGAGTGGCACACTGAGTCTGTGGGCTATGTGTCATTTGGGTTGTGTTGGGGGTGGTAGTTGCTTGTGTTTCTGCTTTGGAGGTCTCTGTTGCTTGGGCAGATTATTATTGAGAGCCGCTGCTAATGTTTTTGTGTTTCCATGTGTGGATTTTGGTGGTGTAGATTTAGTGAGACTATATGATAAGTGTGGTGTGGTGCAAGTGTTTACCTTTTCCTCTTGAATTTCAACTTCAGTCTTGGTTGGAGAGAGCTTTACCATACCCCCCATACACTTTTATTGTTGTTCCACTTCTTGTTATAGTCATTCTTACTTATAACACGACATAGTGTAGATGATATTAATTATATATATGAGGGCTGAGACAGTACTATTGTCTCTATTATTTATTTATTTATTTGTTTATTTATTTATCTATGTGATATCACATTTATTATCACATGCATGACCATGGGTATGCTGTGTACTGTGCTCCTGTAAGTATATTCCTGCTATCTGGACTGGCATGGCCTTCACATTTTTTCCTAACACACATACACAACTGCCAGTGTAATTTTTCATTGCTTGACACTATTGCACACTGCTTACCATCACACAAATGCAGGGCTTGATAAAGTGCGCTGCAGAGCACCATGTTTGCATGATGGTAAGCGATGCACAACATTTTTAAACAGTGTGCACACTCCCAGGGAATGTGATAACTGGAATTGGTGGGAAACTATCATTCTCCATTGCTTTTGATCTGTGGTAGACATATCAGGCATTCGTGGAGAGGGTTTGAACCTTAAGGCTCAGAGATGGGGTGTCCAGGAGTCCAAGATTTTTGTTGGATTCCTAACAAAACACCACAGTGCAAGGCTACTGCAGGGAACTATTCTGGATCCCAGTATAAGGCAGATGCTTGGCATAGTTTGGCCCAGGCTGTAACCAGTGTCACCGGTGCCCCCCACACTGGTGAACAATGTTGGCACCACTTTAGTGACCTACATCATAGGAAGAAGGATACCCTTGATGCTTGTATTGAGGAATATAGGACGGAGGATATCCCACAGATGTGTATCAACTACAGAGAGTACATATAAGGCTTACAAGCTGAATATAGGCAGAACATTTATTCATAATGGTATTCTGTTCTGTTTTGTTTTTTTTTTCCACAGCTGCAATGAAAAGGGAGGTGAATGTCAGGGCCCATGGCACTAAATGGGCAAGAATGAGGGAGGCATGTGGTATGTATGCAGCAGAAGAGTAGTGTTATTGTAGCATTAAAACTTAAAGATAGCTTTTTTGGTATTTTATAGAGTTGTATCAAATTGAGTTTGCATATCTCAACTAAAAAAAACAAGTATACATGCATTAGTTTGTAGCACAAATCAAGAGTACAATATTAGACTTTAGGCAGAGGTTGTGGATTCAAATACACTTCCCAAATGTACAATAATGTTCTTTCTTCAACTATGTGTAACTTAAAGGTTTTAAGTAAAAGCTCCATACCAGTGGCACACATGCCCTGCTGTAAACTGTAATATGTATAACTGGAACATGCATATGTGCAATGTATGCACACGTAGAGGAGTACTTGCTGCACTCTTTAGTATAATGTGCATCTGTAAGAAGCTGGTAGTCTTAAATTAAAAGTTATCTGTTAGGTGGTGGTAGTCTTAAGAGAAAAGGTTAAGATAATAGCGTCAAATAATTGTATTAATGCATTGTATGTCACATATGAAGGTACTAATGTTATCGCTTTTTCTCTCTCACCCCAACCCTTCTCTCTCTCTTTTTTTTTTTAATTTTTTGTTTTATTTTATGTGTTATCAAAATGTGTCCATGCCATCCATGCATACCACATCATGAAAGGTTGCACACCAGAGTGGGGTAGACTTGTCCCACAGGATCTGATGGCCCCACTCCACCGGCTATGGCACCATTGCTCACATCATCCAGGAGCCAACCAGGCAACACCACTTCTACTGCTCCTGCACTACCTGTCCCCCCCAGATAGCCTCTGGTAGCAGTTGCAGAGGTGATGAGTTTATCACCTGCACCAAGTTGTCAGGGATGGTGTGTAGGGTTGTGCGCCGCAATGTTGGTGCATACCTATGCCTTCTGGAGACACTGATCTCCATCATTTTACAAATTACCAAGAGGAGGAGAAGTAGACATCAAGCATTTTGGCCATTGGCAGAGTGAAGTGACAGTGATGACAGTCCTGTGGGTGAGGACTGTATTCTCAATGTCATCCAGCTTGATGACTATGGGTCCTAGATGTCCTGACCCTCACCCCATCCATGGTGTCCACTGACAGTTCTAAAACATTCAAAATTAAAAAGAAACAAAATAATATATGAATTAAAAAATAAAAAGCAGATAAGCATTACTTGCTATTATTGAAAAGTAGCATATATTTTATAGCACTGTCATGGGAAATCCAGCTTTATTCCTTTATAGATCAGGAATTTTATTTCTAAGTTAACTTAGTTTCAAGTCTATTCAGATCCATAATTTTATAACTTGGCTGCTGACCAAAAATGGATGACAGTACTATCCCTCAAAATCAGTGAAAGTCTCAGTGCTTATGCTATTTGCCCAGCTCAAATTAGTCAATTAACATGATTGCGCGAAATTGTGATTCAGTGACAGGTATGGCAGCAATGGGAAATACCTCATCAATGGACCATTACAATAACCCATCTGCAGAAAATTATGCAACATTGTGCTAAGTGAATTTGCAAGAAAAGCTATCATGCACAGGGTGTGTTCTTTTCAAATAGCCAAAGCAGACAATGTGGCTAGCCCAAATAACATGGTGAGTTGTGTAGGCAAATGAACATATAATGAGGTGTTATGTATGATAATGAGTCAAAACAAGATGGTGGAGCAATTCAGAAATGTTTAAATGCTACAGAATGGAGCTGTGCCCATTGTATATTTGAACTCAGCTGAATGCTTGTTTTCAGACTGTGTAAACGATGGAGTAATGTTAGGGGTTAGGTGAGTAACATCACCTCTGGAGGCAGTGGGTCATCCAACTTCACTTAATATTTCATGACTTCCATGATGCCAACATTTTTAATAGTGAAACCATCCAAGAAATAGTGGAAATGTTTTGGCTTCATCAGCAGCCCTGTAGAAGATACCGTGCATCTATCCCAGTGGATATTAAGGTATATGTCAGTATGTGGCTTTACATATATTAGCTACAGGGACCTTTCAGTGATTTTCTGGGGGAAAAATTGAGGGTATTTCAGGCATCTGCCTCAAGAATACTCAATCAATTTCTTAATACCGTCCTTCAACATGTGGGGGAGTATATGTGGTTCACACGTACCACAGAGGATAGAGCCAACAGCATGATTTATTTATTTATTTGACATTTGCTGATCAGGTTAGTCCAGCTGGGCTGTAGCCCTTTTTCAGTGGAGACCCGGGGAGAAAAGCTCAACAAAAACATAGACTCTTAATTACATAACTACATTAACATTATACATAGCTATATAAGCAATTGTTAGCAGTAGAAAAAAAATTATGCTGAGATTAACATGTGTGACAAATATATTCTAAAAATTAGCATAAGTACACCTGGAACAGTTCTGAGTAAAAGGTAAACAAACAGAAAATTTACATTCTTTATCATCAGTTCAGTTGAATAATAATAACAGTGGAAAGAACTAGTTAGGCACAATAAATTCTGGTTGCGTCTATAGTAAAAATGGAGGTACAAGGTAGAGAAACTATAACTATGAGAAACTAGAACAAGTAGGAGTAATGTTGAGAAACATAGTGGAACAGAAAGTATTTCTAAGATACTGACTATTTTTCAGATGTACTGGGACCCATGGACTCTACCCACATTGAAACAGAGGCCCCACCTGCTGAACTGAGGCACGCAAACCTCTTAGGGTATCACTCTATCAACCACCAGATCATCTATAATGCACAGGGTGTCATCTGTAATGTGTCTGCATGCTACCCAGGCAGTTATCACAACTCCCTTATATGGTTCACCTATAATCTTTGCCAACAGTTTATGAGAAGTGACTTTCCAAAGGGACATCTTGTTGGTGAAGACAGATACAGCCTGGAACCATGCCTCTTGATACCCATAAGAAATTCATAAAATCCAACAGAACTTGGTTACAACTGTGTGATCACAAGCCAGAAACATTATTGATCATGGGTTTGGGCTGCTGAAAGCATGCTTTACTGTCTTGATTCATTCAGTGGTGCTCGGCAGTATGACCCTGCCACATGTGCAAAAATATGGTCTAGGTGTCCAGTGTTACACAATAGTATTAAAAGCAGTTACAGTATGGTGGCCACCTGGAGAACCAGCAGTTCCCAGCACAACAGGCAGTGGAAGCTGAGTCAGACAATGATTCAGAGGAGGAAGCAGTGACAGGGGATGATCATACCAGACAGAAGCAGTAACAGTATGCAGTGGCAATAATAAAGCAACACTGGATTGCACATAGCTTTACAGCATAGCATACAAGAATTAAGCATCTACACTACAGTAAAAATGATGAATGCAAAACCAGCACCAGTCTGTGGTTACCCATGCATAGACCAGCCGTGCTGTGGATCAGACGTAGGCAACCCAGATAATAGTGTAGAAAGACCAGGGCACAGTTATCATCATTTGCACTGTTGGTGAAGGCAGGACTGGAGTGCATGTCTTTCAAAAGAAAATGCGTGAATGCTGAATAGTATGAAAGGAAAAAGTACTATTACATTAAATATCAGTACTGGTATGGGCGGGTGAGGATTTAATGTTGAGAGCACTGGGTCAATGAATGCCTGTGATGTGCTTTGGTCTGTGGTAGAGGTACGAGTGTGGGTCTCCAATAATACAGACTCAGCAATAGTTGCAACACTGCAACTTAGTCTGCTGGACAGGTCCAGAGAATGCATGACAGAGGGTTACGCATGCTGTGAGTGGCCCCACCCATGAGATCTGGATCTGCCATGAATGTGCAATAACCCTGACTAAATGCTAGCATGCTGTGTGACCTTGGATGACTGATAGTGAGGGCTAGATGAATAATCCAGATACTTTTGACATTAAGATATAGAGATACAGCTGGGAGAAAGGCCTAGAGTCCTGGACTGAAATGTCCAGTGCTTAATTCCTGGTGCTGTGAGCAGGGCCTAAGAAAAAGGCATAGAATATAGGAGCAGTTTTTGAATACCTGAGCTTGGATTGAGACTTACGAAAGGGGCTTACAGGAATCACAAGATAACTTTTATAGAGTGTATTGGCTGTTGAATTGTTTGAAAAGTACTTGCTGTTTTGTGTTTTGAAAAAGCCTAGTGAGTTACATCAGTTTGTGAGTGTTAAATAAACATGACTGTATATCCTGCTGATGAGTGACACCAGAAGATTTGCCACTGGCTATCATCTGTAGATGTATCAGAAAACTGGCTACATGGATGACTCTCTCACTCTTGGCAGGTGAGTCAGAGAAGTTACTGCATATCTGTTGTAGTGTGATTCAGGCTATGTAAGGAATCACACATTTGGGACATTCATTCCAATAGATCATCATATACACCCTGGATTGCCTTCACTATCTTCCCCATGGCAGCGGTGGAACTAGCTTGTGCTTCCATGAGCACCCTTCACATACATTTGCTTATGTTCAATGATAAACCGACCTTAGAGGGGTGGTAACCATGTCTCCAGTAATCAACATTACCAAGATCCCTGTGTAGATCTCTCTGTCTGTGAGTGCTATTGGCAGATACAGATATCAGTCTACTAGAGCTCAGCAAACTTTCCCTATTGTTAGTGTCTCCATTAACCATTCCTCTCTCTAACATCTAGGTAACCTGGGTATTCACAGGTATAGTATCTGTGTCCATTGGCTATTGTGTGTATGCTGTGGTCACATCCCCTGTGCCCAGCCCACTCTCTGTATACCCTCACTAGGCCAGTTCATCCCTGTCATCATTATTGGTACCAGACACATCACCTGTGAATATGCCAGAGGCAAAATACCCTGTGGAAGAGTGACCCAGCACCACAACTACAGAAATGTTTTACAACTATAAACATGATAAGCACTAATACCCTATGACCATACCTTGTGTAGCTGTATGGGCCTGTTGAATCCCAAGCATACCTATATAACACAAGCCAAATATATTTCATTAAGTTTTATACTGACTAAGGGATACAGAGGATTTGCAGGTATTGACTCAGAATTAGAACTACATATCTAGGGCATCTACAATGGATATTCTCTGGAGCCTATCCTGTTCAGTCCCAGAATCCAGCACTTCACTGTGGGACTCTGTGGAGGTGGTACTCTCTTTTAGAAATGCAAGGAATTTCTCTGTCTCCATGAGAAGTGATACACTTGACAGCTCCCAATCTGTTGCTCTACATTTCCATGCCAAAACTACTGCTGTGGGGGTGGTACTGTGGATCACAGCTGAGGCACTGTGGTGCACCATTTCATACCCAAGGTCCTGCCTACTAACTGCATTCACATTGGTGACAATCTCATCCTAGGCACGGTCATGATAGGGCTGGTCAGCTGCATATACATCAAAGAGCTGTTGGTCATGATGACATAGGGCCTGGAGTGTCATCTCATTTTCTGAATCAGAGTTCGAATGGAGAGATGATAAAATCAGGAAAAGGAGAGAAGTATTACTAGAATTGAATTCATCCTCAAGTTTTGGTGGGTACATTCATGAGGTGTACTCTGTTTTTCACAAAATCTCACCATGACAACACTGATATATAGACTGTATTTTATATAGCATATATCATGGACAGAATTACGTTAAAAAATAAAGAGGATAGCTGGGTGCACAAGGCCCAGGATGAAAAAGTGCCCAATTCTGGTAGGCTCACTGGTACCAGGACTGAAAAAAAATGATGGTTTAGAATCCTCAAGACATGGAAATATTCCTACAATGGAGCTAGGCCAAGCCCATGGGGAGGATGCTCCCCCCATCACAGAAGGAAGTAGCAGTCCACAAAAATAACAAAAACTGATAGGCCAAAAATAGGCATACAGACGATAGAGTGGACTATTGAGGATAAGAAAGAAATTATGTATTATTACTATTATCCAAGATCCCCAGAATGTCCAGACAAAAGATATATGAAAAGATAAAAAGAAAAATTATATTTCCACAAGACAAGCTGTCAGAAGCTTCAAATAAAAAATGTGCTCATTAATACAACAGATCCATGAAAAACATTATACAGAGCAAGAAACCTTGTGCTGTTTGGAAAAAAGCAACTGAGGAAGTGCAAACATTTAAAGAACAAAATTTAGAGATGTTTGAAGGGTATAAAAATAAATTTGGGCATGGGAACGAAAGAGAGATCTGATATGGTGCAACATTTATGCAAAGGAGAAAGCTAAATTAATCAACACAAAAAGGCAGCCCCAAAGATATTCAAAGATAAATATAGGCAAAGGCATCCAGATATGGAAAATTTCACAATAAAAACATAAGATCACAAAGAGGTAATGTAGAACAGATGATCAGTCAAGTAGAAGTTAAAAATAGAAGCTTAAGCTATGGAATATTTGCAAAGTGAAGGATTTAGTGTAGAAAGTCTAACACATGTTATATCACAGAATGATGGAGCTACTAGTCCTCAAAGTAAGGAGAAACAAGAGGAGCTGGAGACATGTGAAGAAGAAATATGGACATGGGAAAGAAAAAGAGATTTAATATGGTGCAATATTTATGCAAATGAGAAAGCAAAACTAATCAATGCAAAAAGAGCACCACCAGAGATATTTGAAGAGAAATACAAGCAAAGACATCCAGATATGGAAAATTTCATAATACAAAAAAAAATGAGAAAACAAAGAGGAAAAGAAGAAAAGTGGACTATTAATGGAGAAATTAAAGAAATAAAAACTGTGGTCATGGATTACCTGCAAAGTGAAGGACTGAGTATAGAAAAGTTAGCTCAGATATCAACACTAGAGGATAGGGCAATGGACACCCAAATTAAGGAGAAATAAGTGGAGTGGGAAGCATCTAATCAGTTGACATATGAAGATACTTTTGAGCCTCCCATAAGGAACCAGCACAAACATTCAGCTGGAGCTATACAGCAAGGGAAAGAACAGGCAACTGTGGCAACTCTGACACAGTCAATGTTGTGGAGTGAAAGACCAGTGTAAGAGCAATAGATGACACAGGGCGAAGCTGAAGAGTATGTGGCACAGAAAGATGCTCTGAAACCTTCTATTGAATGCCCGCGGGAAATAAAGAGCAAAGCAAGTGCCCTCAGTTTACAAGAAAATGTTCTAAGAGAAGAGTTGCTTGATTTAATAGAGATAGATAGACATATTAAGATCATTGAAAGAAATAGACTGCATAAGGTCAATAAAACCCAAAAAGTTAGAAGTTTGATAAAACAAATGAACACTAATTAGGACAATCTATAGAGATTCATGCAATATAACAGAAGTAAATAGGATACACTACTGTGCAGCCAAATTAATAACAGATAAAGTCCTACCACAAGAACACAGGGTAGTAAGGGAAAGGACAGGGAGAAATCAAATGCCATCATGGAAGTATCGAATAGAGAAAACTATAAATCAATTAAGACAAGAAGTGTCACTGTTAGAAGAGTATAGAAGAGGGAACAGATCAACAAAAATACTCAGAAAGATAGACATGATAAAAGCAATGCACAATATTATAAAAGATCAGGATTTATTGTGCACTATCACAGATAATAAACTAAAAATGACCCAAAAAAGTTTTACAGAGAACTGGGAAACAAGGTAAAAGGAATTGAAAGACCACCTAAAGAAAGGAGAACTAAATACATTGTGAAGAAATATCTATGAAAATCCCGTGGAACATAACAAAGATGCTAAATGGATAGAAGAAGGAATAGGACACAACACCAGGCTAGTTGCCCAGCACAATGCGTCTGAAATTCTCCAGGTGCAACTAACACTAGGTAAGACTGTAATCCAAATTGTAGCTTGCTATAGATCCCCTACCATGCCCCACGATTCTCACTACACCTTTCTAAACATACTGGAAAATATTAAGATACAACCAAACACCCTAATACTGGGTGATTTCAACTACCCTGCCATTAACTGGGAAAACTACTTGTATACCAACATCTTTGCCCAACAGGTCTTGGAATTCATAAATTCCAATGCCGTGGATCAACTAATCAGTCCCACCAGGGGATCCAATATCCTAGACCTGGTCATTACCAACATGGGAAATCAATGCTCCACACCTATGGTCACCCCCTTGATGGTCAGGTCTGACCATAAGCTAATCACCCTTGACATCCACATCCCACCCCACCCACCCACAGTAAGGAACCCTCTGTAAAAAAACTTCTCCAAAGCCAACTTCATGATACTCAAGTTAGAAGTGACAAACTTCATGACACTCATGCAGATGGAAACTGAAAGTTCGACTGCTGAATCTTACACTAAGGCACTGTACAAGCACATCAACTTGTGCATGAATTGTGCCATCCCCAATAGAACTAAGATGCTCGCCTCCAAAAAATGGAAGTCAATCTGGTGGTCTCTTGCCATAAACAAATTTTACAACAAAAATGAAGAAACTGTTGCAGAAAAGAGGAAAATCCCGGGATGCAAAAGACCCCCTTACCGGCCTCAGTAAAAAGCTGAAATCCCTCATAAAATCCTCCAAAGCTAGTTACGAAAATAAAATTGCTAAAGATTTCAAAGAAAACCACAAGGCATTCTATAGCTATGTCAAGAATCTAAATGGCAATGCTCAGATATGCTCTGAGCTACAACAGAATGGCATTCAATATACTGATCCCAAGGATATTGCCAATATCCTGGAAGATCGATTCAGTGCAAACTTCATCCCCCTCTCACCCCCTAAAGGGCCCATCTCAATACTGAAAGATTGCCAAATTCCAGTAATAACAGCCACACAGGTAAACAATGCACTCTCCAGTGTTAAGAATACAGCATCCATGGGACCAGATGACATCTCAGGCTGTGTACTACATGAACTACAAAATGAAATGGCACCTCACCTAAGTGTCATGTTTAATCATAACCTCACCTCAGGCTTCACGCCCACTGAGTGGCGCACAGCTACAGTTATTCCACTCCACCAGGGGGGGATCCATCTTGGATCCCAGGAACTACAGTCCCATCAGTCTGATGAGCCTGATCTGCAAGGCCATGGAATGTATTATCATGGAACTTCTAAACAAAGACATTGGCAACCTTCAAACACTGGACCCAACTCAGTTTGGGTGAGTGAAGGGCCGATCTTGTCTCCTGAACCTGATTGACTTCTTCAAATCAGTCTCCATAGCCATGGAGAAGGGTAAGGTGGTCCACACAGCCTATCTGGACCTCGCCAAGGTCTTCGACACCATCCCCCACTCTGCAATCATAGATAAACTTACTAAGCTGGGCATTAATCCCTACATCACTCAATGGGTTGCCAACTGGCTTACTGACAGAACCAACACTGTAAAAGTAGCCAACTCCAAATCCAGCTCCAGACAAGTGACAAATGGAGTATCTCAGGGTTCAGTCCTGGGACCGGTCTTGTTTGGCATCTACTTCTCTGAAGTACAGGCCAACACTAAGGGACTCTGGTTAACAAAGTTCGCAGATGACTGCAAACTGGGAGCCATTATTGAATCCCCAAATGTTGTGGATATTCTACAAAAGGGCCTTACAGAAACAAATGCTTGGTGCCAGAGTCATGGGCTCAAGCTCAATGCCAAAAAATGTATAGTTATCCCCTTTGGGAACAAACATGTACCCATGAATTAGTTGGCAGTAGACTAAACACCAAAAGTGTGATAAGAGACTTAGGGACACAGGTGGACAGTGGTCTCACCTTCGATAAACACATCACCACAACAGTCAGGAAATCCTTCTATGTGGCACACCTCATCACTAAGGGCTTTTCATCCAGAAAAAAGGAGGTCATTGTCCCACTGTACTCATCTCTCATTAGACCCATTATAGAATACAATGCCCCATTTGGTATGTACCTCTCAAGACATCTGCAACAACTGGAAAGGCCGCAGAAATATCTCACTAAAAGAATCACAGGCCTAAAGCAGATGCCCTAAGCTGACAGTCTAAAAACTCCACCTATACTCTGTCACATATTGTCTATCATATCGATCTCTGCTTAACATACAAGGCCGTGTCAAACCCAGAGCTGTTAGACATGCTACACTTAAAGAAATCCCAATCCCCCAGAAACACATGCTCCAGGGATCTAAACCTTGTCATCACAATGAACAAAATATGCTGGTAGGATAGGTTCCTGACTCAGAGACTCCCCAGACTCTTGAATAGACTGCCCATACATTTCAAGCAGAGCTCCTCTGTGGCCCTCTTCAAAAGGAACCTTGATGATTGGATGGGAGATGGGAAATTCACCCCAGGGATCGCGTCAGTCACCCTGCTAGACTGGCGTCCAGGGAAGTAAATACTGTGGGAAAAAATAGCCAGCGTATTATTATGGCTAGGCTTGTATAGGCCCTAGGGCAGATAGCCTAGTACCAACCTATGAACCTATGAACCTATAAGTTCAAATGAACAGGATATGAAATTGGATGAAGTAATGGCCAGAGAGATTAAACAAATTTAAGAAACGCCTCTAATTGGAGAACCACAGGCCTAGATGTAGTACCTAACTGTTTGCTAAAAGTATTAACATCTTTGCATGAAGATTTAGCCATGAGTAATAACTATTTATATGCATGCCCCAAACAGACACCATACTGGCTAACAACAGGGAAAACAATGCTCCTTGGAAATATGCACTCTCCAGTGCTTAAGAGCAAACTTGCAAGCTATCCTAAAAACTATAGACCAGTAACTTACCTTCCAATGACGTTTAAACTATACACCAGAATTGATGCAGACGGAGTTTATAGTCATTTAGAAGAAAATTCAATTAGGGCCATAGAACAAAAAGGGTAATAAAAGAAAGTCATATGGAACAAAGGATCACTTGTTGTTAAATAAAGTCATAGTGAGGAGCTGTAAAAAGTGGAGGAATCTAAGTATGGCATGGATAGACTACAAAACAGCATTTGACAGTATCCCATAATCATGGATAAAAGCGTGCTTAAAATGTATAAGATACACGATACACTGATAAACTATATCACTGTGACCATGAAGCAGTGGCAAACCACTCTGCAGTTAAGCCATGATGAAGGACAAATTATTCTTCCTGAGATAAAAATTCAAAGGGGGATATTCCAGGATGGCTCTCTGTCACCTCTGCATTTTTTGTCTTGCCCTCAGCCCATTAAGATGTTTACTTAACAGCTTAGGCCATAGCTATAACATGGCTCCCAGAAAGCAACAAAGTGTAAAGACTTCTTATCTTCTCCATGTAGATGATTTAAAACTGTATAGCTCATCAGAAGAGGAACTGAAAGCACAACTGCCTGCAGTCAAAACTTTTTCAGATGATATAAGAATGCCGTTTGGTCTTCATAAATGTGCAAAAGTAACCTTCAAAGCAGGAAAGCTGCAGCACCAAGAAAACATCAATTTGGGCCAAGAATGTGATATTAAAGAACTTGAGCAATAGAGAGTGTATAAATATTTGTGAATTGACAAAGGATCAACAATAAACCATGAACAAATAAATGCAAATAAAACTCAGGAATATTTTAGTAGACTTAAATTAATCCTGAAAACAACTTTGACATACAGGAACAAAGTTCAAGCTATAAACCAATTTGTTCTTCCTGTCCTGACTTACAGCTTTGGAGTGATTGACTGTCCCCAAAAAGTGGTGGCTAGATTAGACAGGAAAACAAGAAGGATGCTTCATGCTCATCAAATGATTTACAAAAAATCAGTGCATACAAAGATTATATATTCCCTGAATGAGTTATGGGCCTCCTTGAAATTGATTACATGTATAGATCTTCAATCATGGGACTGCATACATATCTGCTGACCTCGCAAGACCCAAACATAGTGAACGTTTTGAAACATGAGGAGAATAAATCTAAGATGACTTCCCTGCTTAGTCTAGCAGAAGCATATCAATGGCAAGTAGGAATGGAAATCAAACCAGAAGTAGATAAAAATCAGGCAGCAACTGAATGTGCCAAAAAACAAAAGAAAGAATATAAGGTGAAGGATCAGAAGAGAAGGCAAGCAATGTGGAACATGCATAAATATAGCTGCAAGTATAGAGAACTGAAACAACCTCATGTTGATCAGAATCAAATGCAGGAATAGTTAAGGAGAGGCGAATTCTAACCAAATGATGAAAGGTTAATATTGGCAGCCCAAGATAGTGGACTACGTAAACATTGGTTTACAAAGTCCATTGAACATGTGAGAAAAACAGACACATGCAGGTTTTGTAAAACAGAATTGGAAACAGTCGCACACCTTGTTTTTGGTTGTGACATACTAACAGCGGAAGAACTGTATACTGAAAGATAATGTAGTAAGATTGTTGCATAGGGGATTATGCAGACATTATAATATTGAAGTAGCTGAAAAACACTGGAAACATGAGCCACAAAGCATCACAGAAAATTATGAAATTATTATGGGATCATCCATTACTAACAGTTAAAAAAATAGATGCAAAACAACCAGATAAATTATTCCATGAGAAGGAGACAAAAGTAGCATTTATTACTGAAATCACTACACCCAGTGACTGCAGTGTCTTATGTACAGAGAGATGCAAAGTCATAAAGTACCAGGATTTGCAAGCAGAAATGAGGGAAATTTGGAAGAAAGATACCCATACAGTTCCAGTAGATGTAGGAGCAACAGGTCTTATAAAAATTAATATACAATTGTATTTAGATATGTTACCAATACATGCAACTCCATACGAATTGCAGAAGGAGTCATTACTGGGCACACTGCTGGTGCTACAAAGAGCACTTCTGGCTAACATGAAAGACTGAAACAATACTAATTTCATGAACTTTAATCATACCTTGACATAGGAATGGGGTCCATTCCTGTCACAGTATTAGAAACCCAAAAGACTTGGAGAAATAAAAAAAAAGTGATAATTTGGGATTACATATGGATGTTGATATCCCAGCAGATGCATTAATCATTTTTTCTGTTTGCTTTGTTTTGCAAGCATGTGGCAGCAATCAAACTTAATGTTTTCTTCTGTAGTGTGACAAGAATTTCTGTTTCACACTTTTCTTATATTGTATTGATTCACTGAGATGAGAACACATGATAAACATCATGCTGAAGCATACTTAATGCTGTGTACATAAAAGAGTCTCTGTGGGCAGCACTGCTCACATGAAATCAGCCTTGATTTTGGAGAGGAACTGTCATTCCATATTTAACCAAGGAGATGATGTAGAGCATGTTTTTTTAGCAGTATATACTGGCACTGAAGACAGCAATGTTTCATGCTGTAAAGTGCCATTATGAGCCATAATAATACAGTAGCTATATTTTCCAAGTTTGTAATGCATTGTGCAAATGAAGTACCAGTTGATGCCCATTGTTGAACAGCACATGGGACACATGAGACCTGATATGGGTGCCTATTCTGCCATTTTCCCTGAGATTCTTTGAGGTTTGAAATCATAGCTGGAGATAGAGAGGGTAGTCCTCCTTGTAGAGTACAGATGTGGAGTGAGGAAGAGTCAAATATATTACTTTACCTCCTCCATAATGATTACAGTCAGTGTCTTATGCAACGGGGCTATAAGGAGCCCCAGTACAAGACTGAATCCTAGAATAGATTAGCCCAGACTGACACCTGTACAACCAGCATCCCATGCACAGGGAAATAGTACCATAACAATTACAGTGATAAGCAGAGTCCCAGTCCTGAACTCCTTGGATGATGGGAGGATGAAGTTAAAGGGCAGACGCCACCTATGTACTGTAAGTAGAACACATTATCTACCCATTTAAACTGGCACTACATGCCACCCATAAATATTACATAATGCTCTGTTTATGCCATTAGTCCCTGAAAATAGTGAAACAAATATGCAGCTGTATAGGAGAGGATTGGAGCACCTAAGAGAGCACTACGGTGAGTATACCTGCATCATGATGTCTTGATTTTAATATTAATGGTAGTAGGGATTGTTCAGAAAAATGTATAACTTTCATACACCAGCAGCAATTCTGTCATCACTGCTCAAAGGTAGCAGTATGATTATTTAATGTTAGTAGTGCATTTGTGCATGCATCCTGTTATATATGTGAGCAAGTGGCTAAGGATGTTAAGGTGTTTCTTTCATATTGTGAGCATGTCTGTGCATTCATCCCCTACCTCACAACTGTGTTATTATGGAAAATATTGTCGTGCTTACTTTTCTGTCTGTTTAGCTACAGTATTAAATGAGTCAGATATGTAAAATCATGATTATTAGTTAAGAGTTCATGTCTCTGTATAAAAGATTGCTTATTTCCATTGTCTACCACCTGTGAATGAGTATGTATGCCTGAACAGCATGTCTTCTTTATATATATGTACATTAGTCCCACTGCATCCCTGACTACAGGCACCTGGTCTGTCTAAACAGCTCATCTTATTAATCCTCTATCTGTCAGACTGCACATAGTGAGGGTTTTTAGTCCACCCCTCTCCCATTTATATATTATAACAGGCTTGTTAAATTACTAATGTTTTGATTGGTCCAAAAATATATTGTGTTTATTTGTATCAGTATCAACACAATAAGAACTTTTTTCATTGTATTTGCACCCCCCTCCCCCATTTTTCACTATCCTCTCACTTACATATCTTTATTTTATTTATTAATTGTTTCTCTCTAATTCTTTTGTTATTAAATATGATAGCATAATTACCTCCACTGATCCCACTGGCAATGCCTTTCAGCCCCCAGCAGGTGGCAGTAGCAGCAGCACCTCTAGCACCTGAAGCACTCAACATAGCTGTGTCCCAGCCTGCCACAGTTACCTTAACCACCTGCTTCAGGTAGCCCTGCATCAGCTGATGATGCAGTTGTACCTGCCAGTAGCAGTAGAAGAGAAGGCAATGCTTCTGTCATCCATTGGCAGATGACAGACATTATAGGAGATATTGTGCACAGGAAGCCGGATGCTTGAAACAACCATTTCGAGAGCCTTCCCTGGAGACTCATTGAGTGAAGTCCCTGTCCAGCACTGGTTCCATCTGAGCCGGGACCCAATGGTGATGGTGATCAAAGTGTTAAGTAATCTCACACTGTGTCTCAGATGGCAGAGACTGCAGTTGAAACCCTCCATGTCCTTTCCACATCTTGTGTCCCTCTACATTTTGTGTTCATGCTTACTTTTGTTAGTCATAAGTATTTCTTTCCTTCCTCACTTCTATTCTGCTTATTCCTGATTTGGTTGCCTTGTATTCTACCCCCTCCTTGCTTCTTTTCATCTCTTACCTATACTCCTACTTCCAAACTTTGATCTGGTCAAAAAATAAACACACCACACCCATGCCCATATAAGGCTTCTAAATCAATGACCATTTGAAATGTTGGGACCCACATGAGTAAGTCTCAAAACATAGAGACTCAGAGCTAAAAAAAGGCAGACATACATATACCAAGTGTGTGATGGCCATTTCTCAGAATATTCCCTTTTCTCCAAGGTATGGTTATCTTGTAGTAGGTATACATACATATATATATATATATATATATATATATATATATATATATATATATATATATATATATACATATAGATTCATGGGGTATGGGGGGTTTATCCCCCCTGTAAAAAAAGAACTTAAAAGGACAATAGTGATGTTCAAAATTCTCGAATCTCCTGAAGTTTCAGTCTTATTATTTTATATTTCTTTTTGTGTGTGTGTGTGTGTGTGTGTGTGTGTGTGTGTTGGCACTCAGCATTTCAAGTGCCAACATTTCAATAGGGAGCCTTCTAAATGAGTTATCTTTTTATGCTTCTATTACACATAACAGAGCACTGTCAATGCCCATGTACAGCCAACATGGACTGGCACTGATCATTATATACCAGCAATTTCATCCAAAGACTATCATCTATGAAGTATATTATCTCTGGCTGCCATTGATTGCAAAAATAAGCAAAGTGCCATTGTGTGGCAGTGTGCAATTGTGAAATAGGATAAAGCTCAGGGTTTTGGTCTGATTGTTTACATGGCTCAGCTTATAAACAAAGTGGTTTATAGAATGTCAGTGAAAAGTGCTGAGGGTTCTAATCCCCTCAGAATTCTGTAAATGTTTTGCTTCAGTTCTGCACATTTGTGGTAATCACCTGCTATGGACACCTTCACTGTGACCCGTTTCATGACTCAATTTGTCAATAAAGTGATTTGTAGAGTGTCAGAAAACAGAACAGAGAGTACAAACCCTCTAAGGATTGCATGGGTGCTGTTTTTTCCCCCCTGACACTGAATTTATAGTACAGGAACACTGAGAAGACTCTGCTGATGTGAGAACTGGTTCTGTTCATAAAACATGTTACATTTGTGCATCCCACATAACCTGTTTGCTTTTTTTCACCTTTATTACCTTCAGTTACTTGAAAGTGATATATGTGTGTGCTCATACCCTTTCCTCTGTTGCATTCTACATCCCTAGTGTGTTACTACCTCCCTTTCTAGTCTTGTGTATGATAGATGTTTGTCTCAGTGGCCCAACTACCTCCTCTGTCCTCTTAACTTAATCATATACTTCTAGTTCTACTTCCACAGGAATCTTCTCATATATGTATCCTTGGTTTACAAACTTAGATCAGCAGACAAGCATTACCAACTGTGCCTGTGCTTTTTGCCTTGACTACCCTTGATGCTAGTGCTTGCTATATGTTTTTCCTGTAGTCCTGCTCTCTAGTCCCTGGTTGGATTCTTTCAGGATCCCTTTACCAGTTGTGTAAATCTGAGCTAGTCACTTATCGAGACAGTGTTCTGGGGTTATTGGGAAACAGGGCTAGGCTTCTCAGCTGTCTCCTCCACTGCATGAACATGCATAATTCTATAGGGTTGTTCCACATTTTCTGTTGTAGGATTATCCAGCTAGAGATCTTAACATCTAAAAGATTTTAAAGATTTTAAAGACAGTTTCACTTACTATTCAGGGTCAGTATGAGTATGTATTGTTCACAGACTGTAATATATCCATGAAAAAGTTTTACGATGTGATTACAGAATTCAAGAAACAGTTGGAAAACACTCTGTTTCAAAGATGTTACTTAATACTACCATGAAACTTCAAGTGTATCTTTATCCCTCAAAAGTGTAATGCTTGTGTTTGTGCTTCACCAAGACTATCAGCCTTAATAATCTGTTTTAATAAATAGAAATAAAAGTCAGGTTTGAAAGGTATGGGCACAAAGTCAGTGGAAGTTTTACATGTTTAACATATTATTTAAAAGAAGCATAAAACCAAGAGCACGACAGATAGTATGTTGGCTTCATATGATTTAATGGTTATGACTAGACATTACAGCTGCTGCTAGATATTCTCTGAGATCATTGACCCATGAGACTTGAACTGCACCCATGCAATGAACGCAGTCTGAGATACGTCATCCTGAAATGCAGTCTGAGACATGTCTTCCAGAAAAAGGCAAACTATCTATGGTCTTTCTAAAAGTCAACACATTTAATTCCATGTTAACCAGCTGTAACAAAATTTTCATAAGGCACATAAAATTCTTCTTGGACAAAACCAATCTTATATACTTTTAAATCTTTTTAGATTTTAAGTGATTTGCCTATGCAATAACAAATCAGAGTATATGGCAAAAAAATGCCACAACTTTTCAAGTGGAGTCAGGATATAGCATGATTAATGAACTCAGATGTGTATAAAAACAAGAAAAAAAGAGTTATTGAATGAGAACATGACAGTATCTTTAAATAAATTAAAAACCTGCTGCTACTCAGTGTCGCTCTAGGCCTACTACTACCAAGCCAAACGGTTATTAGTGGCATCATTAAAATACCATATTCAGTCAGTTCAGAGCTTGTGTCCAATCTGAGAAATTACTTGTGTGAGTACAGTTTTATTGGATTTCCTTCAGTACCAGTACTGATTTCTACAATGTATGACAGACTGTTTTTTCATTAAAATTTCAGTCTCATATTTGTGTTCTGATCCACACCAATTACAATACTGCATTATAAATTTGCAAATCCTTTGTCTTGTTGCTTTCCTTATTGCACTCTGTACATTTTGTTAAACAAGTATATCACAGAAAATGTTGTTTTCATTCAATTACTTACTCACAGAAGACAGACTCTTAAAATAATGGAAGACAGTTAATAACAAATGCTATATATGCTTAGTGTTGCTCCATTTTTATGATCCTCATAGAAAACACGCTCTTCTTAAAATTCTGGATTATAACATTTTTATGCAAATGCTTTCCAGTCTGACGAAACTACTGTTAAAATATTCATTTTGAGTAAATTCACTCACATAAGGTAAACTCAAGATACAAAAGAAAAGCCTTCATATAAAATAATAAAAGCTGACAATGATAAACTCCCCTTACCTGTGTTCATAGTTACAGAAGATGGCAACTGATACAGCACTAAAACTAGATACTGATTTAACTTGCTTTCCTTTTCGGTGATTGTCTTCATAGACAATAATCAATTTTTGCATAGAGTCCATTTCTTCAGTTAAAATCAATTGTTTTCAATATCTCAAGATACTAAACATAATTTTGTATATCTCTTCTTTTCCATAAGTTCGTAGGTGTTTACTGGGCTAATGACCACAAGGGCCTTTTTAAGCCTAGCCCTGCATTCCAAATCTCTGACAAGTTCTGATACCCTTGATAAGTATAACAATGGGCCTGGGAGATGAACCATTTACAGGTTACCTGTTTGCATTAGAGACATAGGTGCCAATCCAGGGATGAATTTCTAGGTTCCTATCCAATTGTCCAAGTTGCACTTGAACTGGGTTAGGGAGGAACTCTGCTTCACACGGATGGGGAGCCTGTTCCACAGAGGGGCTAGTCTCTGGGATACATACTTATCTCTCCAGCAGGTCCTATTTATATCACAGGCAAGGTTTAAGTCTTTAGAATGGGTAATTCTGCTACTGTTTGTTTTGTGGATATGCAGGAGGTCCATCAGAGTGGAGACTGACAATGCTCTGTATACCAGGCATAGATTTCCCCTCAAAAGCCTGTAGGAGACAAAATACAGGGACAGGGCCTTGAGGTGGTCTGCATAGGACATATTACTTATGCCCTGTATTCTTTTAGTGAAGAACCTCTGTGGACATTCCGGTTGTTGGATATGCAGGTTAAGTGCATACCAAAGGGTGCATTGTACACAATCATAGGTCTGATGAATGCCGAATACAGTGGAACAATGACTTCCCTGGACTGTGATGCCATACCTTTATTTGTAAGTTGCACAACATAGAATGATTTCCTCACCAATGTAGACACATGATGAGCAAAGGCTAGATTACTATCTATGTGTGTTCCTAAGTCCCTGACTACTGGGTCATCTCTAAGGGGTGTGTTGTCAATATGATAGTTACCAGGAATGGGTGACTTCCCAAAGGATATTATTATGCATTTATTGGCATTTAGTTTTAGTTCATGGCTCTGACACCAGTTATTTATCTGTGTCAGCTCCTCCTGGAGAACATTTGTGTCAGTGTGAGATTCAATGACAGCTCCTAATTTGCAATCATCTGCAAATTTAGTCATCCAGAGACCACTGACATTGGTCTTGACTTCTGAGAAGTAAATGCCAAAAAGGAGCAGTCCAAGGACTGATCCCTGAGGGACTCCACTTGTGACTGGCCTCTTTGTAGAGGTAGGCTCCCCAATTCTAACTTCCTGGGTCTTGTCTGTGAGCCAGTTGGCTATCCACTGGGTGACATACGAGTTTGAACCCAACCTCGAGTTTGTCAATAATGCCCTAGTGGAGTATTGTGTCAAATGCCTTGGTCTGGTCAAGGTAGGCAGTGTGGATGATTTTGCCCTCATCCATTGCTTTGGTAACCTTCTCAAAGAAGTCTCTAATTATGAAACCTTTTCTCAGTAAGAGTCAAAATGTCAGCTTCAAAGGTTTTACATTAAAACATTATGTTAGCCTTTCAATAGAACAGTTTTTCCTCATTTATAGAAAACGCCAGTATATTCTTTCCATTTGGAATGGAAATTCATTATTTCATGAATGGCCTGGGTTACAAAAATGCTACTAAATCCACTTTATATCCACTTTATATCCTGTTAACTGTATTTTGAGTAACTTAAGTATAATATTCATAAGTAAGACTATACTTATGAATATATGTACATTATCATTCCAAATTAGTGCTTAGAATCTGAAAAAGTATTCCAAGTCATTCATTATAGAAAACTGGAGATACTTGCACCAGTGTTTTTAATAAAAGCTACTGATAACTAAAATTATCTTTTACCAGAATTTCTTGAAATGATTCATGGCTTTAGAAATGGAAGTCTCTCTTACATTCCAATAAAGCAAACTATAATAATATTCAGTGAGTTTGATGGGACCGAGGTAAACCAATGTTCATATAAAATATGACAATGGACAACAAGAAAGGAAATGGGTGATTTCTTTCTTAATCTCTGCCTCTTATGTGCAACAAAACTGTTAGAGTCATCAGTGCTATGACTAAATTTAATGATAAAAAATCTAAAATCTGCATGATCAAATATCTTCTTTAACTATATCCAAAGTCCAAACCAAAAAAACACCAGCAAAATGTAGAAAAAAAACGTTCCAGGCACCTCCGGGTTCACACTTCTTTATTATGAAACTGAGAATTAAGCGCTTTCATCTCTGGCAATGGAGACTTCATCAGAATAATGAAGTTAAAAGTCAAAAACACTTTATATAGCCATTATAAGCATAATAGACAACTCCTTTAACCAATCTCGAACTACTGAAATCCCGACTTTCAGTAGCCCGAGAACAGAAGGGCAAAAGTGCAGAACACCGAAAAACCAGAAGCATGAAATTCAAACTCTCGAAGTTCGGAGATTTTGAATTAGTGGTTCTGGTGTTGCAGTGTGTGAGTGGGTGGTTGGAGACGTAGGTAAGTGTTTGTGTTTTATGGGTTTTGGGTAGGGTTTTAGTGTGTGTCTGTGTGTTTTGTTAGTGTGATGTGTGTGTGCGAGTGGAATGTAACTTGTGTGGTGGTGTTTTTGTGTGTTTGTCTGTGTAATGCAACCTCGGAGTTAGTATATTTAAGTAGGGGGGTGTGGTGGGCACAGACCCTCACATGGGGGTGCAGGGGGCTTGCCCCCCTCCTTGTATGTAGGGTAGGTGTTTGTGTATGTGCAGGGAGGTGTATGCTTGTGTTTGTGTTTGCAGTATGTTTAGTGTAGAAGTCACGATTTTAAATTTCATGCTTCTGGGGTTTTGGGTTTATGGATTTTCGGCTTCATGGTCTTGAGATACTGAAATTCGGGATTTCAGTATTTAGAGATTATGAAGTGAGTCTATTTATATATGTATATTCATGTGATGTCAGAAACAATAACAAAACAGTAAACATAAAACAAATGCTTTTTCATGTAGCATAGGAACAATGGATAAGGCATCATTAATCCTTGGGGGGGGGGGGTGACATAGCTGCCAGTTTTATCTGCTACTCAGTTTCTTTTTTCTTTAACAAATTTCTCCAGTCACCACCCTGAGGATCAGGTTTTACATTCTCCAAAATACCAAACACAATTTTTTTTAAATTCAAACAATTCTGGGAATGCTTAAACAAAGCATTATTTTGTTTTTTTATTTTTTTATATAATTTCTATGTTCATATATTCTATTCTTGAGGGGACGCTTGGCCTTGCCTACATAGAATGTGCAACATCTGGAACAAGAAGCTAAATACACCACTCTACTGGTGGCACAACCTTGGGAATTACTATGAAATGGTCCTTTATGTATTGTGAGGAAAATTAGATCTTTTTCCCAGATATCTTCCTTTAAAAGACCCATCTGTTTCTGTTAACCACGATGAAATACAGGCTGGTTGCCATGGTGTGGAAGTCTCCATTGGTTTGTGTAATCATGTGACAGACATCACCAGGCAAGAACAGGAAGAACGAGAGAATAATGGCATTTTTCAAGAGTAGCAACAGCTTCCAGAGACAGTTAAAGCTTCTAAGAAGGCAGAAGAGACAGCGATGGCTCAAAGAACTGGCATTTTAAATAAAAACAGAACAAAGCCATTTTTTCATGAAAGTACTGTACATTTGAGTCAAAATATTGACAAGGAAAGATCTTGTACCAATACACAAGCTGGCCACAATCTTGCAGTAACTGACTCTGACCCTGTAAATGTTAATGTTTGTTTAGAAGGGATGTTAACAAAAAAAAATGTATTTTTCTAATAAAGCAGCCACAGATGTTTTACAGCCAAACATTAAAAGTAACAATAAAAACAGTGAACATGAAACATTTCATTCTTTGAAGGATTTAATATATTATTTTGAAAAAAGACTGTTTAAGTTGAAATCCCTGCAAATAGATATTGCTTATTTAAATGAATGCTTGTTTTTAAAAATTGTACCACAAGGATTAAGGTTGTTTAAATTTCCTTTTGGTATTAATTATGATGAGGAAATTTTGAACGACTTTAGCAGCTTTTTTGATGAAACTGGCTTTGGTTTGATAAAGAAAACTGTATTTTATTATGAAAGACAATCCCCTTGATCCAGCAAATGTCCATGCAAGAATAACTTATTCCTGAACGGAAGCAACCGTGGCTGTTCAGCATGACAGCGCATCATGCAAATGTATGAAGGTGTGCTGCTGTGCTGTAAAACAGACACAGGTCTGTGTACGAGTGCAGGGGGTGTGTCTGAGAGCAGTGTTCTCACAATACACATGCCCCCTGCACACTGGAATTGCCGTACGGAAATTTAAAATGAGCGAGAATGCTCGTAACACCCCCCAACCCATCAGGGTAAGAAATCTGGACAAAGCCATAAGGGACAATCATCCCTACAAAGCTAGAAAGTTGATAGAATAACAGGTTTAGCATAAGCACATAGTGCACACCTCCCAACCCGTCAGAGTAAAAAATCTGGATAAGGCCATAAGGGACAATCATCCCTACAAAGCCAGAAAGTTGCTAGAATAACAGGTTCAGAATTACCACGGATATTCTGAAAGGTACAAATTAAAAAACACAACAAATAAAAATTTTCTTTTGAGATATGCAATAAAGTTTAAGTGTAGTTGTGCAGGTGTACCCATTGCTTAGCTACGTTTAGCTCAGCTGAAATGCAGGATAAGTTAAAAAGCAATAGACATCCAACATATATATAAGTGCAATAGTGTAGTGGTTAGAACATTCACCTTGCATGTAATCATTCACGGTTTGAACCTCACAAAAGCCATTTTCATTTTGTATGTGTAAACATTACAGTTGTAATTTATTTGTATAATTCCAGCCTGTGTATATGTAGGAAGTAACTTATTTTTCTCAACCAGAGTAGTGGATTAGGCCCAGATGTGAGGTGTCAGTGTAATAAACTAGTAAAACCCCCATATAAACACAAGCGCCCCATACAGTATAGTCACACAACAATAAATTAATTACAGCACATTGGGAGATGTCAGGGAAGGTAAATAAATCTATATTATGTAATGAATGATGAATCAATCCCATACAGGTGTTAGACCAATATAATAAAACATAAGCAATGCTAAGCATTGCACAGCTATGCTGACCATGTGTAAGCATTGTGTACATATGAATACTAAGCAATGAATAGCCCAGCTAAGTGGATTTGCCCATTGGTAAGCAATGTTGAACCTGCCCCTTTAAGCACTGCCAACCTTAGCTAAGCAGGTTTGCCTGCAGCTTAGCTTAGCTCAGCATTTTCAAAGCCATCCAATAATGGCAAAGGGTGGGAAATTGGCTGTATTTACGCACTGCAGGTGGGAATACAACTCATAACTGGTTGTAGCTCTCCACTGTAGACAGTATGGCAGGTGTTGGAGAGGGCATGCGCTTTCGGGCGCAGCACTGGGGCTTACAGTAGTCCAAGGTCTTGGTAGGACTCCTGGTAAAAAAACATGACGTGAAACTGCTGCAGGACCAGTACCATAGCTCCCAATATAAAGCAGAAGCCTGGAAAAATCTTGCCCCTGATCTCACCAGTGCCACTTGTATCCATCGGACTGGTGAGCAGGTCTGGGCACCACTATGCCAACTTGAAATGGAGGAAGAGGGAGCTCTTGGAATAGTGGATCCAAGAAGCAAGGGGAAATGTCCCTGCAGTGTGTAAGTATTCATAGCAATAACAGTTTACCAAATTCCAGCCTGTGTATGTGATGGATAAGTGCGCATAAATGTTTCTCTATTTTCATTACAGATCAGCTGAGTGGGCTGTGAAGCAGGCAGGCCATGCCAGCAGATTGCAAAGGCTGCATCGCGAGGCTGGTGAATAACAATCCTGCTTGTAGTAGTCACACCAAATAAATATAAAGTAGTAAAATGTCACCTCGCAGTATAAAAAATGTGTATGGTTTGTACTGAAGAAAACAGACAATATGACAGTAATAGTCCCATACAGGTCATATTTAAATAAAAGTGTAACTGCCTGGCAATAAAGTTCTAAATCCTGGACCAGTTGTGTTTACTCTGGTATTGTATGGCCTGACATGTTGCATTTACCAAGATCTGATATCTGAATAGTAATGTTGTGTTAACCACTGTTTCCCACAGTGTGCTACATAAAAATATGTCTAGAATGTCTGTATAAGTATTTTGTAATTACAAAGTCAGATTGTACAACCAAGAGAGACTGAGACAGAAAGCGCTGAAGTAAGAAACAGCAGTTTCACAATAACTCACGGTGATGAAACACAAATTGTTACAAATTTAGCAGACATAGCCATGGTTCGAAACACGGGAGTGGTAGTAAGCTATATGCACAGCATAATTTTAACTAGGAATCTGTGAATATGTGTAGAAACAGTCAGGTAGTGTTAACAAACATTCCCCCACAGGTCAACCAGGTAAGAGAAGTAGAACGTAGCTATAAGACGGTTGAAGTGTACACTGTGTACAAACATACCACTGCCCAAACCAAGGCCATAGGGTATTGTAATAATACCTGCAGAATAATGATTAGAGCAATGATCATTAAAGTTGTGAGTACTGCAAGGATATACAAGTTAATTGACATCTTTGCCCCCCCACACCATATCTGCAACAATAATCTAAACACACAAATCAATGGGTATGTTTTATACTGTTGGGATATATGTCCTATTGTTCAACAAATATTGAAATGTGCTTCTTTTAATATTCCATGTTGAAATACTATCCTTGGTGGCTTGTTGTTATCAATGTAACCTGCATGCCATTGTAATGGCCACCGTGGTTCCATATATGCATGTGTTCTGTTTGCTATGCAACTGTTCAAAATCTGTTGTTTTGGGTAATGGGAATATCTATGCATGCTGTTATAACTAATCTTGGATTGTGTTGACTATTATTAACCCACATATGTTCTAAAACTGCAACACCATAGCACGTTTGGGAAGATTGGTCCCAGTGGACCCACCTCTCCCACCTCATCTGACTGTAGCACCAGGCCCAAGCATGCCTGGGACCACCACGGGATGCTGTCATCCACTGGTCCTGCACCACCTTTGGATGGAACCTCCTCAGGGGAAGGGGCTTGCCCCCCCCCCTGGAGAGGGTACAGACAGGATAGGTGCATAGCAAGCTCTAAAAAGAGTTTGTAGATCTGCTATGCCAGCTTGAGGGCCACAAGGCACAATTAGAAGATCAGCCTGCCCCTCCTGCTCAGACCAGCACAGCCACCTTTGGGGCCATGAAGGTGCAGTGGTGACTGCCCATGGTGGGGACCTCAGTCTCACTTTTTT
>NC_056744.1:537390484-537430484 GCF_019279795.1 Protopterus annectens
GAGAACCTTTCCAAACAAAAAGAGATCATCAACAAATCTCTTGAAGAACAATATTTCTTTGATGTTATTCATATATCTTCCTTCAAATTCAGCCATAACCAAGTTGGCGTAGCTATTTGCACAACTAGTGCCCATAGCTACGCCACTGGTTTGTTTGTAACAAGTGTCTTGGAATATGAAGATGTTGTTTTCCAAAACCATCTCCATAAGAAGACAAAGAAAGTCTATTCTTGGAGATGTTAGTTGACTGTGCTTGGACAGGAAAGACTTGAGAAAAGCTATTCCCTGGTCATTCGGAATACATGTGAAGAGCGACACCACATCCATAGTAACTAATATCACACTGTCATGTGTTGATATAGCATTCATTGTGTTAAAGAGGCTCCTCAAAAACTGCTCAATGTCACGCAGGACTGGTGGATAATCAACAAGATGTTTTTTAAGTTGGTTGTCCAAATATATAGATATCGGTTCTGTCAACCAGCCCGCTCCAGAGACAATTGGTCTTAGTTCAGGAGTATGCATGTTCTTATGAATCTTGGGTAGCCCACTTATAGTAGGTATTAACGGGAATTCTACTTCAAAATATGAGTAGAGATTTGAATCTATTAGCCCTAGATTCCTGCATTCTTCAATGGTATTACTTAGCCTGTCTTGTATGGCTGAAACATCATCAAGAGAGATTGCTTCGTAGGATCCACTCATTAATAGCTCTCTCATTTTGTGACAATAATACTCTTTATCTAACACGACAATAGGACCCCCTTTATCTGCCGCTTTTACAATGATCTCATTATTTTGTCTCAATCTGAGAAGGGCTTGACTCTCCTGATATGTTAAATTGTTCTTAAAAGAACATGGACGTGACAATGCTTCATATAGCTCAGATTCAACTACTTTAATGAAAGTTTCATGATTTGTTTGTAAATGAGGCGTAAATACACTTTTCTTCCTAAGACCTGTGTGATGTTTCAGATTTGCATTACTTTGTTCAGAATCAAACATAATTTTTAATGAGATTTTTCGAATAAATAATCTCACCGATAAAAGAGCCTGACTGATGTCCATATTAGTCATAGGTATAAACGATAACCCTTTATTTAGTACACTGATTTCATCATCCGATAAAATATATTTAGATATATTATGTACTAAAGATGTTAGGTCTCCTACATTCTGTACATGCCCGGAATGATTCAAAGGCTGGAATTCCAGTATTTCTGTAATGTTCGTTGTATTTGTGGAGGTTCTTTCCTCTTCGCTCCATAGTTGTTGTCTGTTTCCAAGGATCGTTTCCTGCTCCCTCGGATGGGAAGTGGAAAACCCGAATTGCTTTGTCCGTCCAACTGAATTCTCCTCCTTACCGCTCCTGCAAGTGTATTTCCTGAGCTTCCTATATTTCTGGTTCTATCCTTTTGAGCTACAGAATTTAAGACATCGTCTTCATTAGGTGTCACATATACTGATTCATTACCATCTGGTGAATTGATTGTATCTGGAAACTTATTCTTATGTCCAAGATTGGTAGATCCCAGTGGTTCAATAGGCTCTGTACCAATGGATTTGGGTAGATCCAGTGGATTCATTGTAGCAGATTCTTCCTTGTTGGTAATATGTTTATTTGTTGGTGCTATATTATCATTAGATTGTTCATTCACACCTACATTACGTGTTCTATTATTAGATACAAATGTCCTTGTGTTCGTATCACTACCTCTGTTACCAACTTGGCCTGAAACTGCACGTTGGTCATTGGTGTACGTTCTTGGCCATACAAATACATTGTTATGAGAAAAATCATGAAAGTCTCTAGCCATCTTCTTTCTTTTATTGTTAAGAAGGTTCTTCTCATATCTATCCAATCTCTCCATTGTTTCCTGTAAATAGATTTCAATTTCTTCAGCACCACATTGTTCCATTAGCTTGTTTTGTATTTCAATAGCATTGTCTTTAGCACTATCTTCCATAGGTCGAAAGAAATTAATCAGTAGGTTCATATATTCATTACTAGCACGAATGTTGATTTGTTGCCATTCGGCTAGCAATGCAGGGTATGTATTCCCATATGTGGGCATTGTAAGGATACGAAGGCCCCTGGGAATAATGTTATTGCTCAAACAAGCTTCCATGTGAAAGCGTTGAGCAGTGAGTCTTTTAATTCTGTATAATTCATTTTCAAAATCCCTTTTAAGATCCTTGATCAAACTCTCGTTACGTTTTTCATTCGTATGAGCGGTATCCACCATAGATTCATTTACTTCAAATAAAGGATTAATGCTGTCTTCTAAGAAACATCGTAGTTTAGTATTTACAGAGTCTCTGACTCTCTCTGTCGATATTAATTCATGTGTAGCTCCTTCCATGTCGCAGAAAATTTATGAACAGAACACCCAAGCGATAATACTGACGTATTTATGAAAAAAACACAACCCAACCCAGAGCTACGATTGTATAACAATAGTGTAGCAACAACTTGTACTTGTTGTATAAATGCGACTAGCAAAAGACAAAGTAAAGCAAACTGTTAGCTGCAGATACAAGTGCGTCCCAGGTAGATAGACCATGCAATGCGATGTCGCCTGATATAAGCAGTTACTGGAACGTTAATGAATCAGAGCCGTTGACTCAAAACACAGTCAAATTGTATCCAAACACTTATAGGTAAACGGCTACTTCCCTGCAATGCACTGTACCACTCCGGTAAATCCAAAGTACTTGGAACGAACAGTTGCTGTCTTGAAAATGCTGAAACAAACCATGCGGTTCCGTATTACGGTTAAACACTTCTAATGCCAACACTCTAATGGTTCCAAAAAGCTCTGACTCATGCGATTACTTTCCTTCCAAGTAAATGAAAACAACCATGCGGTTCAATCTGGCGAAACTTAACTTTTAATTTGGTAAGCGCTTTCGCGGTGTACCCCACCGCTTCATCAGACAAAATGAAAACACATCACAGCCTTTATATACAAATTTAAAAACTGACTAATCTTGTTAAAAACATATTAATAACTTGTTAGTTCAAATATCTCACCTTGTTGAGATGAATGAATCCATAGCGCTATGTTGTGGCGGAAATTACGTCACCGCATACATAGCGAAAGCAGGATATAAGTCCTGCATGGCAAGTTTTAAAGTAATACATGCTAAAAAATCTTTTCTGCTATCTACTAAGTCATAAATGCAGAATCAATAAAAACATATTTACATTAAAATCTAATGCATATCATTATGGTTTAAAATACATGAAGAAACAGGTGCGAGTTACTAAAAATGTGTGCATGTAAATATGAAGTGTAAACAATGTATAGAAGCTATATATTGTGTAACTAAAGTAAGGAGCTTATGTGAGAAACTTATCAAATCACCGCAAACATGACACAATCAGGATGTAGATCCAGCATATCAAGCTCCAAAAATGGGTCATATTAAAAAATTCTAGTTAGAAATTCTTTGTACATTCTGCTGGACCATGTGGACAAATTAAAAAACAAATACCACAGTTCAAAAAGCAGCAAAGATCGTCATTACAGAATGCGATAAATGTACGCATGGAAATGTAAAATATGGGGATGATGTATTGTGTAGGGGCTGATTGATATGCACAACTAGTGTGAAAAGCTTCGTGCATGACGACCAGGATAGCATGAGCACGATGTGAGTCCGGTGCATCAAAGCCGAAATGGAATATAGTGTGCTGAAAAGAGGAACAAATATGATGAGCGAAGAACTGGTATAGAAGTTGAATATAGCCAGTGCTGCGAGTGTATGTATGAAGGAGGAGAAAAACAACTGTAAATAGGATTGAATGAACAATGTACAGAGATGAATGGAGGTGTGGAAAATGATGATATTGCTGATAAGACATGGTAAGTATGTGTATATTGTGTGTAGTAAAATAGAACTGTACCTGTCCCACTAAGGAGAATCCAGGTATAAAGATAAATGCAGAAGAATATGAGTGTATATATGTGAAAAAAAAAAAAAAATGGGAACAGAAGAACCAGTGTATAAGGGCAAATCCATTTGGAGAATGTGAAAAGGAAATGTGGGTATAGGTGACGGCCTATCTATAGTGCATAGACAACATTGAGGGAAAATGAGAGCATGTGAGGCAAAAACATGAAGGAGCAAGGAAGGAAATTAACGTAGTTTCCTGCTTTTGAGATGTGCTTTGAGCGAAACAGTATCATTGAGGCCCATGCCCCTATGTGCGCCAAGTCTCAGGATCCAGCGGAGTTCTGCATCCTCTGTCCTGTTGACAATATTACCCAGGCGTCTAGTTGGTAACTCAACATGAAGGACCTGAAAGAGGAAGATGTGATTCGGACCATTATTTAGCATATGTCTAGCTAAAGCACTACTGTTATCATGTCTGTTGTAGCAGTAGTAATGATCTCTGATCCGTTCCCTCAATGTTCGGTTGGATTTACCAATATAATAACAAAAACAGGTGCTACAGTGAGCTACATATACTATATTGCGGCTCGTGCAGGAAGCATTGAATCTGAGTTCCCAAAGTCTGCCACTCTCTGGATGCTTGAAGTAGTGGGATTCATCCACATAGCGACATTGTGCACATTCCGCACATCTTGATGTTTTCTCAAGCCCTGTTCTCACCATTGTGGAGTTGTTACTAGATTCCAATAGTTGTTTAAGATTGGACATGTTGCTATAAGTAAACCTGGGATAAGGCCCAACTATTGTTTTTGTTTTTTCATCACATGTTAGAATATTCCAACTTCTTGATATCACATCCTTGAAAATATGCACATTATTACTATATGGTATAACTAGATGTTCAAACTCCATTGCATTATTCCTTTTGGGTCTAATATACGTGAGATCCGAGAAGTAAGGTTGTGCCCTCTCTTGTCTGATTTCATCCATAGTGGAATATACATCTCTTATTTCATTTGTATTATATCCTCTATTGACTAGACCTGTGTGTAGCACTTCCAATTCCCTCTTGAATTGTGTATTCTGGCTAGATAATCGTGATATGCGCATCGCCTGTCCCTTGATTACATTCCTGAATAACTGTGGATTATGCATACTGCGTCTATGTAGAAACGATGCCTTATAACATGTTTTTCTGTAAACACTGGTGTTAAAATGTCCTTGTGTCAGTTGTATCCTCACATCTAAAAATTCTAACGATTCTGTGGAATAGTTCAAAGTGAATTTGATGAAATCAGTGGCTCCATTCAAATATGAGTGAAACTCCATCAAGCTCTGTAGAGAACCTTTCCAAACAAAAAAGAGATCATCAACAAATCTCTTGAAGAACAATATTTCTTTGATGTTATTCATATATCTTCCTTCAAATTCAGCCATAACCAAAACAGAATGTAGGAGACCTAACATCTTTAGTACATAATATATCTAAATATATTTTATCGGATGATGAAATCAGTGTACTAAATAAAGGGTTATCGTTTATACCTATGACTAATATGGACATCAGTCAGGCTCTTTTATCGGTGAGATTATTTATTCGAAAAATCTCATTAAAAATTATGTTTGATTCTGAACAAAGTAATGCAAATCTGAAACATCACACAGGTCTTAGGAAGAAAAGTGTATTTACGCCTCATTTACAAACAAATCATGAAACTTTCATTAAAGTAGTTGAATCTGAGCTATATGAAGCATTGTCACGTCCATGTTCTTTTAAGAACAATTTAACATATCAGGAGAGTCAAGCCCTTCTCAGATTGAGACAAAATAATGAGATCATTGTAAAAGCGGCAGATAAAGGGGGTCCTATTGTCGTGTTAGATAAAGAGTATTATTGTCACAAAATGAGAGAGCTATTAATGAGTGGATCCTACGAAGCAATCTCTCTTGATGATGTTTCAGCCATACAAGACAGGCTAAGTAATACCATTGAAGAATGCAGGAATCTAGGGCTAATAGATTCAAATCTCTACTCATATTTTGAAGTAGAATTCCCGTTAATACCTACTATAAGTGGGCTACCCAAGATTCATAAGAACATGCATACTCCTGAACTAAGACCAATTGTCTCTGGAGCGGGCTGGTTGACAGAACCGATATCTATATATTTGGACAACCAACTTAAAAAGCATCTTGTTGACTATCCACCAGTCCTGCGTGACACTGAGCAGTTTTTGAGGAGCCTCTTTAACACAATGAATGCTATATCAACACATGACAGTGTGATATTAGTTACTATGGATGTGGTGTCGCTCTTCACATGTATTCCTAATGACCAGGGAATAGCTTTTCTCAAGTCTTTCCTGTCCAAGCACAGTCAACTAACATCTCCAAGAATAGACTTTCTTTGTCTTCTTATGGAGATGGTTTTGGAAAACAACATCTTCATATTCCAAGACACTTGTTACAAACAAACCAGTGGCGTAGCTATGGGCACTAGTTGTGCAAATAGCTACGCCAACTTGGTTATGGCTGAATTTGAAGGAAGATATATGAATAACATCAAAGAAATATTGTTCTTCAAGAGATTTGTTGATGATCTCTTTTTGTTTGGAAAGGTTCTCTACAGAGCTTGATGGAGTTTCACTCATATTTGAATGGAGCCACTGATTTCATCAAATTCACTTTGAACTACTCCACAGAATCGTTAGAATTTTTAGATGTGAGGATACAACTGACACAAGGACATTTTAACACCAGTGTTTACAGAAAACATGTTATAAGGCATCGTTTCTACATAGAAGCAGTATGCATAATCCACAGTTATTCAGGAATGTAATCAAGGGACAGGCGATGCGCATATCACGATTATCTAGCCAGAATACACAATTCAAGAGGGAATTGGAAGTGCTACACACAGGTCTAGTCAATAGAGGATATAATACAAATGAAATAAGAGATGTATATTCCACTATGGATGAAATCAGACAAGAGAGGGCACAACCTTACTTCTCATATCTCACGTATATTAGACCCAAAAGGAATAATGCAATGGAGTTTGAACATCTAGTTATACCATATAGTAATAATGTGCATATTTTCAAGGATGTGATATCAAGAAGTTGGAATATTCTAACATGTGATGAAAAAACAAAAACAATAGTTGGGCCTTATCCCAGGTTTACTTATAGCAACATGTCCAATCTTAAACAACTATTGGAATCTAGTAACAACTCCACAATGGTGAGAACAGGGCTTGAGAAAACATCAAGATGTGCGGAATGTGCACAATGTCGCTATGTGGATGAATCCCACTACTTCAAGCATCCAGAGAGTGGCAGACTCTGGGAACTCAGATTCAATGCTTCCTGCACGAGCCGCAATATAGTATATGTAGCTCACTGTAGCACCTGTTTTTGCTACTACATTGGCAAATCCAACCGAACACTGAGAGAACGGATCAGAGATCATTACTACTGTTATAATAGACACGATAACAGTAGTGCCTTAGCCAGACATATGCTCAACAATGGTCCTCATCACATCTTCCTCTTTCAGGTCCTTCATGTTGAGATACCAACTAGACGCCTGGGTAACATTGTCAATAGGACAGAAGATGCTGAACTTCGTTGGATCCTGAGACTTGGCGCACATAGGGGCATGGGCCTCAATGATACTGTTTCGCTCAAAGCACATCTCAAAAGCAGGAAACTACGTTAATTTCCTTCCTTGCTCCTTCATGTTTTTGCCTCACATGCTCTCATTTTCCCTCAATGTTGTCTATGCACTATAGATAGGCCGTCACCTATACCCACATTTCCTTTTCACATTCTCCAAATGGATTTGCCCTTATACACTGGTTCTTCTGTTCCCATTTTTTTTTTTTTTTTTTTTTTTTTTCACATATATACACTCATATTCTTCTGCATTTATCTTTATACCTGGATTCTCCTTAGTGGGACAGGTACAGTTCTATTTTACTACACACAATATACACATACTTACCATGTCTTATCAGCAATATCATCATTTTCCACACCTCCATTCATCTCTGTACATTGTTCATTCAATCCTATTTACAGTTGTTTTTCTCCTCCTTCATACATACACTCGCAGCACTGGCTATATTCAACTTCTATACCAGTTCTTCGCTCATCATATTTGTTCCTCTTTTCAGCACACTATATTCCATTTCGTCTTTGATGCACCGGACTCACATCGTGCTCATGCTATCCTGGTCGCCATGCACGAAGCTTTTCACACTAGTTGTGCATATCAATCAGCCCCTACACAATACATCATCCCCATATTTTACATTTCCATGCGTACATTTATCGATTCTGTAATGACGATCTTTGCTGCTTTTTGAATTGTGGTATTTGTTATTTAACTTGTCCATATGGTCTAGCAGAATGTAAAAGAATTTTTAATTAGAATTTTTTAATATGACCCATTTTTGGAGCTTGATATGCTGGATCTACATCCTGATTGTGTCATGTTTATGTGATTTGATAAGTTTCTCACATAAGCTCCTTACTTTAGTTACACAATATATAGCTTCTATACATTGTTTACACTTCATATTTACATGCACACATTTTTAGTAACTCGCACCTGTTTCTTCATGTATTTTAAACCATAATGATATGCATTAGATTTTAATGTAAATATGTTTTTATTGATTCTGCATTTATGACTTAGTAGATAGCAGAAAAGATTTTTTAGCATGTATTACTTTAAAACTTGCCATGCAGGACTTATATCCTGCTTTCGCTATGTATGCGGTGACGTAATTTCCGCCACAACATAGCGCTATGGATTCATTCATCTCAACAAGGTGAGATATTTGAACTAACAAGCTATTAATATGTTTTTAACAAGATTAGTCGGTTTTTAAATTTGTATATAAAGGCTGTGATGTGTTCTCATTTTGTCTGATGAAGCGGTGGGGTACACCGCGAAAGCGCTTACCAAATTAAAAAGTTAGTTTCGCAAGATTGAACCGCATGGTTGTTTTCATTACTTGGAAGGAAAGTAATCACATGAGTTAGAGCTCTTTGGAACCACTAGAGTGTTGGCATTAGAAGTGTTTTACCGTAACACGGAACCGCATGGTTTGTTTCAGCATTTTTTAAAACAGCAACTGTTCGTTCTAAGGACTTTGGATTTACCAGAATGGTACAGTGTATTGCAGGGAAGTAGCCGCTACCTGTAAGTGTTTGGATACAATTTGACTGTGTTTTGAGTCAACGGCTCTGATTCATTAACGTTCCAGTAACTGCTTATATCAGGCGACATCGCATTGCATGGTCTATCTACCTGGGACGCACTTGTATCTGCAGCTAACAGTTTGCTTTACTTTGTCTTTTGCTAGTCGCATTTATACAACAAGTACAAGTTGTTGCTACACTATTGTTATACAATCGTAGCTCTGGGTTGGGTTGTGTTTTTTTCATAAATACGTCAGTATTATCGCTTGGGTGTTCTGTTTATAAAATTTTCTGCGGTATGGAAGGAGCTACACATGAACTAATATCGACAGAAAGAGTCAGAGACTCTGTAAATACCAAATTACGATGTTTCTTAGAAGACAACATTAATCCTTTATTTGAAGTAAATGAATCTATGGTTGATACTGTTCACACGAATGATAAACGCAACGAGAGTTTGATCAAGGATCTCAAAAGGGATTTTGAAAATGAACTTTACAGAATTAAAAGACTCACTGCTCAATGCTTTCACATGGAAGCTTGTTTGAGCAATAACATCATTCCCAGGGGCCTTCGTATCCTTACAATGCCCACCTATGGGAACACATACCCTGTATTGCTAGCCGAATGGCAACAAATCAACATTCGTGCTAGTAATGAATATATGAATCTATTAATTAATTTTTTTCGACCTATGGAGGATAGTGCAAAAGATAATGCTATTGAAATACAAAACAAGCTAATGGAACAATGTGGTGCAGAAGAAATTGAAATCTATCTACAGGAAACAATGGAGAGATTGGGTAGATATGAGAAGAATCTTCTCAACAACAAAAGAAAGAAGATGGCTAGAGATTTTCATGATTTTTCCAATAACAATGTATTTGTATGGCCAAGAACGTACACCAATGACCAATGTACAGTTCCAGGCCAAGCTGGGAACAGAGGTAGTGATATGAACACAAGGACATTTATATCTAACAATAGACCACGTAATACAGATGTGAATGAACAATCCATTGATAATATAGCATCAAAAAATAAACATATCACCAACAAGGAAGAATCTAACACAAAGAATCCACTGGACTTACCCAAATCCATTGGTGCAGAGCCCATTGAACCACTGGGATCTACCAATCTTGGACATAAGAATAAGTTTCCAGATACAATCAATTCACCAGATGGTAATGAATCAGTATATGTGACACCTAATGAAGACGATGTATTAAACTCTGCAGCTCATATAGACAGAACTAGAAATATAGGGAGCTCCGGGAATACACTTGCAGGAGCGGTCAGAAGGAAAATCCAGTTGGATGGACAAAGTAATTCGGGTTTTCCACTTCCCATCCGAGGGAGCAGGAAGCGATTTTTGGACACAGACAACAGCTATGGAGCAATGAGGAAAGAACCTCCACAAGTACAACGAACATTACAGAAATACTGGAATTCCAGTCTTTGAATTATTCCAGTAATACACACTGTGTAAATGTGCAGAATGTAGGAGATTCAGCATCTTTAGTACATAATATATCTAAATATATTTTATCGGATGATGAAATCAGTGTACTAAACAAAGGGTTATCGTTTATACCAACGACAAATATGGACATCAGTCAGGCTCTTTTATCAGTGAGATTATTTATTCGAAAAATCTCATTAAAAATTATGTTTGATTCTGAACAAAATAATGCAGATCTGAACCATCACACAGGTCTTAGGAAGAAAAGTGTATTTACGCCACATTTACAAACAAATCATGAAACTTTCATTAAAGTAGTTGAATCTGAGCTATATGAAGCATTGTCACGTCCATGTTCTTTTAAGAACAATTTAACATATCAGGAGAGTCAAGCCCTTCTCAGATTGAGACAAAATAATGCTATCATTGTGAAAGCGGCAGATAAAGGGGGTCCTATTGTCGTATTAGATAAAGAGTATTATTGTCACAAAATGAGAGAGCTATTAATGAGTGGATCCTACGAAGCAATCTCTCTTGATGATGTTTCAGCCATACAAGACAGGCTAAGTAATACCATTGAAGAATGCAGGAATCTAGGGCTAATAGATTCAAATCTCTACTCATATTTTGAAGTAGAATTCCCGTTAATACCTACTATAAGTGGGCTACCCAAGATTCATAAGAACATGCATACTCCTGAACTAAGACCAATTGTCTCTGGAGCGGGCTGGTTGACAGAACCGATATCTATATATTTGGACAACCAACTTAAAAAACATCTTGTTGATTATCCACCAGTCCTGCGTGACACTGAGCAGTTTTTGAGGAGCCTCTTTAACACAATGAATGCTATATCAACACATGACAGTGTGATATTAGTTACTATGGATGTGGTGTCGCTCTTCACATGTATTCCTAATGACCAGGGAATAGCTTTTCTCAAGTCTTTCCTGTCCAAGCACAGTCAACTAACATCTCCAAGAATAGACTTTCTTTGTCTTCTTATGGAGATGGTTTTGGAAAACAACATCTTCATATTCCAAGACACTTGTTACAAACAAACCAGTGGCGTAGCTATGGGCACTAGTTGTGCAAATAGCTACGCCAACTTGGTTATGGCTGAATTTGAAGGAAGATATATGAATAACATCAAAGAAATATTGTTCTTCAAGAGATTTGTTGATGATCTCTTTTTTGTTTGGAAAGGTTCTCTACAGAGCTTGATGGAGTTTCACTCATATTTGAATGGAGCCACTGATTTCATCAAATTCACTTTGAACTACTCCACAGAATCGTTAGAATTTTTAGATGTGAGGATACAACTGACACAAGGACATTTTAACACCAGTGTTTACAGAAAAACATGTTATAAGGCATCGTTTCTACATAGAAGCAGTATGCATAATCCACAGTTATTCAGGAATGTAATCAAGGGACAGGCGATGCGCATATCACGATTATCTAGCCAGAATACACAATTCAAGAGGGAATTGGAAGTGCTACACACAGGTCTAGTCAATAGAGGATATAATACAAATGAAATAAGAGATGTATATTCCACTATGGATGAAATCAGACAAGAGAGGGCACAACCTTACTTCTCATATCTCACGTATATTAGACCCAAAAGGAATAATGCAATGGAGTTTGAACATCTAGTTATACCATATAGTAATAATGTGCATATTTTCAAGGATGTGATATCAAGAAGTTGGAATATTCTAACATGTGATGAAAAACAAAACAATAGTTGGGCCTTATCCCAGGTTTACTTATAGCAACATGTCCAATCTTAAACAACTATTGGAATCTAGTAACAACTCCACAATGGTGAGAACAGGGCTTGAGAAAACATCAAGATGTGCGGAATGTGCACAATGTCGCTATGTGGATGAATCCCACTACTTCAAGCATCCAGAGAGTGGCAGACTTTGGGAACTCAGATTCAATGCTTCCTGCACGAGCCGCAATATAGTATATGTAGCTCACTGTAGCACCTGTTTTTGCTACTATATTGGCAAATCCAACCGTACATTGAGGGAACGGATCAGAGATCATTACTACTGTTACAATAGACATGATAACAGTAGTGCTTTAGCCAGACATATACTAAATAATGGTCCGAATCACACCTTCCTCTTTCAGGTCCTTCATGTTGAGGTACCAACTAGACGCCTGGGTAACATTGTCAATAGGACAGAAGATGCTGAACTTCGTTGGATCCTGAGACTTGGCGCACATAGGGGCATGGGCCTCAATGATACTGTTTCGCTCAAAGCACATCTCAAAAGCAGGAAACTACGTTAATTTCCTTCCTTGCTCCTTCATGTTTTTGCCTCACATGCTCTCATTTTCCCTCAATGTTGTCTATGCACTATAGATAGGCCGTCACCTATACCCACATTTCCTTTTCACATTCTCCAAATGGATTTGCCCTTATACACTGGTTCTTCTGTTCCCATTTTTTTTTTTTTTTTTTTTTTTTTTTTTTCACATATATACACTCATATTCTTCTGCATTTATCTTTATACCTGGATTCTCCTTAGTGGGACAGGTACAGTTCTATTTTACTACACACAATATACACATACTTACCATGTCTTATCAGCAATATCATCATTTTCCACACCTCCATTCATCTCTGTACATTGTTCATTCAATCCTATTTACAGTTGTTTTTCTCCTCCTTCATACATACACTCGCAGCACTGGCTATATTCAACTTCTATACCAGTTCTTCGCTCATCATATTTGTTCCTCTTTTCAGCACACTATATTCCATTTCGTCTTTGATGCACCGGACTCACATCGTGCTCATGCTATCCTGGTCGTCATGCACGAAGCTTTTCACACTAGTTGTGCATATCAATCAGCCCCTACACAATACATCATCCCCATATTTTACATTTCCATGCGTACATTTATCGCATTCTGTAATGACGATTTTTGCGGCTTTTTTGAACTGTGGTATTTGTTTTTTAATTTGTCCACATGGTCCAGCAGAATGTACAAAGAATTTCTAACTAGAATTTTTTAATATGACCCATTTTTGGAGCTTGATATGCTGGATCTACATCCTGATTGTGTCATGTTTGCGGTGATTTGATAAGTTTCTCACATAAGCTCCTTACTTTAGTTACACAATATATAGCTTCTATACATTGTTTACACTTCATATTTACATGCACACATTTTTAGTAACTCGCACCTGTTTCTTCATGTATTTTAAACCATAATGATATGCATTAGATTTTAATGTAAATATGTTTTTATTGATTCTGCATTTATGACTTAGTAGATAGCAGAAAAGATTTTTTAGCATGTATTACTTTAAAACTTGCCATGCAGGACTTATATCCTGCTTTCGCTATGTATGCGGTGACGTAATTTCCGCCACAACATAGCTTATGGATTCATTCATCTCAACAAGGTGAGATATTTGAACTAACAAGCTATTAATATGTTTTTAACAAGATTAGTCGGTTTTTAAATTTGTATATAAAGGCTGTGATGTGTTCTCATTTTGTCTGATGAAGCGGTGGGGTACACCGCGAAAGCGCTTACCAAATTAAAAAGTTAGTTTCGCAAGATTGAACCGCATGGTTGTTTTCATTACTTGGAAGGAAAGTAATCACATGAGTTAGAGCTCTTTGGAACCACTAGAGTGTTGGCATTAGAAGTGTTTTACCGTAACACGGAACCGCATGGTTTGTTTCAGCATTTTTTAAAACAGCAACTGTTCGTTCTAAGGACTTTGGATTTACCAGAATGGTACAGTGTATTGCAGGGAAGTAGCCGTTTACCTGTAAGTGTTTGGATACAATTTGACTGTGTTTTGAGTCAACGGCTCTGATTCATTAACGTTCCAGTAACTGCTTATATCAGGCGACATCGCATTGCATGGTCTATCTACCTGGGACGCACTTGTATCTGCAGCTAACAGTTTGCTTTACTTTGTCTTTTGCTAGTCGCATTTATACAACAAGTACAAGTTGTTGCTACACTATTGTTATACAATCGTAGCTCTGGGTTGGGTTGTGTTTTTTTCATAAATACGTCAGTATTATCGCTTGGGTGTTCTGTTTATAAAATTTTCTGCGGTATGGAAGGAGCTACACATGAACTAATATCGACAGAGAGAGTCAGAGACTCTGTAAATACCAAATTACGATGTTTCTTAGAAGACAACATTAATCCTTTATTTGAAGTAAATGAATCTATGGTTGATACTGTTCACACGAATGATAAACGCAACGAGAGTTTGATCAAGGATCTCAAAAGGGATTTTGAAAATGAACTTTACAGAATTAAAAGACTCACTGCTCAACGCTTTCACATGGAAGCTTGTTTGAGCAATAACATCATTCCCAGGGGCCTTCGTATCCTTACAATGCCCACCTATGGGAACACATACCCTGTATTGCTAGCCGAATGGCAACAAATCAACATTCGTGCTAGTAATGAATATATGAATCTATTAATTAATTTTTTTCGACCTATGGAGGATAGTGCAAAAGATAATGCTATTGAAATACAAAACAAGCTAATGGAACAATGTGGTGCAGAAGAAATTGAAATCTATCTACAGGAAACAATGGAGAGATTGGGTAGATATGAGAAGAATCTTCTCAACAACAAAAGAAAGAAGATGGCTAGAGATTTTCATGATTTTTCCAATAACAATGTATTTGTATGGCCAAGAACGTACACCAATGACCAACGTACAGTTCCAGGCCAAGCTGGGAACAGAGGTAGTGATATGAACACAAGGACATTTATATCTAACAATAGACCACGTAATACAGATGTGAATGAACAATCCATTGATAATATAGCATCAAAAAATAAACATATCACCAACAAGGAAGAATCTAACACAAAGAATCCACTGGATTTACCCAAATCCATTGGTACAGAGCCTATTGAACCACTGGGATCTACCAATCTTGGACATAAGAATAAGTTTCCAGATACAATCAATTCACCAGATGGTAATGAATCAGTATATGTGACACCTAATGAAGACGATGTCTTAAATTCTGTAGCTCAAAAGGATAGAACCAGAAATATAGGAAGCTCAGGAAATACACTTGCAGGAGCGGTAAGGAGGAGAATTCAGTTGGACGGACAAAGCAATTCGGGTTTTCCACTTCCCATCCGAGGGAGCAGGAAACGATCCTTGGAAACAGACAACAACTATGGAGCGAAGAGGAAAGAACCTCCACAAATACAACGAACATTACAGAAATACTGGAATTCCAGCCTTTGAATCATTCCGGGCATGTACAGAATGTAGGAGACCTAACATCTTTAGTACATAATATATCTAAATATATTTTATCGGATGATGAAATCAGTGTACTAAATAAAGGGTTATCGTTTATACCTATGACTAATATGGACATCAGTCAGGCTCTTTTATCGGTGAGATTATTTATTCGAAAAATCTCATTAAAAATTATGTTTGATTCTGAACAAAGTAATGCAAATCTGAAACATCACACAGGTCTTAGGAAGAAAAGTGTATTTATGCCTCATTTACAAACAAATCATGAAACTTTCATTAAAGTAGTTGAATCTGAGCTATATGAAGCATTGTCACGTCCATGTTCTTTTAAGAACAATTTAACATATCAGGAGAGTCAAGCCCTTCTCAGATTGAGACAAAATAATGAGATCATTGTAAAAGCGGCAGATAAAGGGGGTCCTATTGTCGTGTTAGATAAAGAGTATTATTGTCACAAAATGAGAGAGCTATTAATGAGTGGATCCTACGAAGCAATCTCTCTTGATGATGTTTCAGCCATACAAGACAGGCTAAGTAATACCATTGAAGAATGCAGGAATCTAGGGCTAATAGATTCAAATCTCTACTCATATTTTGAAGTAGAATTCCGTTAATACCTACTATAAGTGGGCTACCCAAGATTCATAAGAACATGCATACTCCTGAACTAAGACCAATTGTCTCTGGAGCGGGCTGGTTGACAGAACCGATATCTATATATTTGGACAACCAACTTAAAAAGCATGTTGTTGACTATCCACCAGTCCTGCGTGACACTGAGCAGTTCTTGAGGAGCCTCTTTAACACAATGAATGCTATATCAACACATGACAGTGTGATATTAGTTACTATGGATGTGGTGTCGCTCTTCACATGTATTCCTAATGACCAGGGAATAGCTTTTCTCAAGTCTTTCCTGTCCAAGCACAGTCAACTAACATCTCCAAGAATAGACTTTCTTTGTCTTCTTATGGAGATGGTTTTGGAAAACAACATCTTCATATTCCAAGACACTTGTTACAAACAAACCAGTGGCGTAGCTATGGGCACTAGTTGTGCAAATAGCTACGCCAACTTGGTTATGGCTGAATTTGAAGGAAGATATATGAATAACATCAAAGAAATATTGTTCTTCAAGAGATTTGTTGATGATCTCTTTTTGTTTGGAAAGGTTCTCTACAGAGCTTGATGGAGTTTCACTCATATTTGAATGGAGCCACTGATTTCATCAAATTCACTTTGAACTACTCCACAGAATCGTTAGAATTTTTAGATGTGAGGATACAACTGACACAAGGACATTTTAACACCAGTGTTTACAGAAAAACATGTTATAAGGCATCGTTTCTACATAGACGCAGTATGCATAATCCACAGTTATTCAGGAATGTAATCAAGGGACAGGCGATGCGCATATCACGATTATCTAGCCAGAATACACAATTCAAGAGGGAATTGGAAGTGCTACACACAGGTCTAGTCAATAGAGGATATAATACAAATGAAATAAGAGATGTATATTCCACTATGGATGAAATCAGACAAGAGAGGGCACAACCTTACTTCTCGGATCTCACGTATATTAGACCCAAAAGGAATAATGCAATGGAGTTTGAACATCTAGTTATACCATATAGTAATAATGTGCATATTTTCAAGGATGTGATATCAAGAAGTTGGAATATTCTAACATGTGATGAAAAAACAAAAACAATAGTTGGGCCTTATCCCAGGTTTCCTTATAGCAACATGTCCAATCTTAAACAACTATTGGAATCTAGTAACAACTCCACAATGGTGAGAACAGGGCTTGAGAAAACATCAAGATGTGCGGAATGTGCACAATGTCGCTATGTGGATGAATCCCACTACTTCAAGCATCCAGAGAATGGCAGACTTTGGGAACTCAGATTCAATGCTTCCTGCACGAGCCGCAATATAGTATATGTAGCTCACTGTAGCACCTGTTTTTGCTACTATATTGGCAAATCCAACCGTACATTGAGGGAACGGATCAGAGATCATTACTACTGTTACAATAGACATGATAACAGTAGTGCTTTAGCCAGACATATGCTAAATAATGGTCCGAATCACACCTTCCTCTTTCAGGTCCTTCATGTTGAGGTACCAACTAGACGCCTGGGTAACATTGTCAATAGGACAGAAGATGCTGAACTTCGTTGGATCCTGAGACTTGGCGCACATAGGGGCATGGGCCTCAATGATACTGTTTCGCTCAAAGCACATCTCAAAAGCAGGAAACTACGTTAATTTCCTTCCTTGCTCCTTCATGCTTTTGCCTCACATGCTCTCATTTTCCCTCAATGTTGTCTATGCACTATAGATAGGCCGTCACCTATACCCACATTTCCTTTTCACATTCTCCAAATGGATTTGCCCTTATACACTGGTTCTTCTGTTCCCATTTTTTTTTTTTTTTCACATATATACACTCATATTCTTCTGCATTTATCTTTATACCTGGATTCTCCTTAGTGGGACAGGTACAGTTCTATTTTACTACACACAATATACACATACTTACCATGTCTTATCAGCAATATCATCATTTTCCACACCTCCATTCATCTCTGTACATTGTTCATTCAATCCTATTTACAGTTGTTTTCTCCTCCTTCATACATACACTCGCAGCACTGGCTATATTCAACTTCTATACCAGTTCTTCGCTCATCATATTTGTTCCTCTTTTCAGCACACTATATTCCATTTCATCTTTGATGCACCGGACTCACATCGTGCTCATGCTATCCTGGTCGTCATGCACGAAGCTTTTCACACTAGTTGTGCATATCAATCAGCCCCTACACAATACATCATCCCCATATTTTATATTCCCATGCGTATATTAATAGCATTTTGTAATGACGATTTTTGCGGTTATTTTGAACTGTGTTATTTGTTCATTAACTTTGCCTATATGGTTCAGCAGAATGTACAAAGAATTTTGATTTGAATTTTTAATATGACTCATTTTGGAGCTTGATATGCTGGATCTACATCCTGATTGTGTCATGTTTGCGGTGATTTGATAAGTTTCTCACATAAGCTCCTTACTTTAGTTACACAATATATAGCTTCTATACATTGTTTACACTTCATATTTACATGCACACATTTTTAGTAACTCGCACCTGTTTCTTCATGTATTTTAAACCATAATGATATGCATTAGATTTTAATGTAAATATGTTTTTATTGATTCTGCATTTATGACTTAGTAGATAGCAGAAAAGATTTTTTAGCATGTATTACTTTAAAACTTGCCATGCAGGACTTATATCCTGCTTTCGCTATGTATGCGGTGACGTAATTTCCGCCACAACATAGCGCTATGGATTCATTCATCTCAACAAGGTGAGATATTTGAACTAACAAGCTATTAATATGTTTTTAACAAGATTAGTCGGTTTTTAAATTTGTATATAAAGGCTGTGATGTGTTCTCATTTTGTCTGATGAAGCGGTGGGGTACACCGCGAAAGCGCTTACCAAATTAAAAAGTTAGTTTCGCAAGATTGAACCGCATGGTTGTTTTCATTACTTGGAAGGAAAGTAATCGCATGAGTTAGAGCTCTTTGGAACCACTAGAGTGTTGGCATTAGAAGTGTTTTACCGTAACACGGAACCGCATGGTTTGTTTCAGCATTTTTTAAAACAGCAACTGTTCGTTCTAAGGACTTTGGATTTACCAGAATGGTACAGTGTATTGCAGGGAAGTAGCCATTTACCTGTAAGTGTTTGGATACAATTTGACTGTGTTTTGAGTGAACGGCTCTGATTCATTAACGTTCCAGTAACTGCTTATATCAGGCGACATCGCATTGCATGGTCTATCTACCTGGGACGCACTTGTATCTGCAGCTAACAGTTTGCTTTACTTTGTCTTTTGCTAGTCGCATTTATACAACAAGTACAAGTTGTTGCTACACTATTGTTATACAATCGTAGCTCTGGGTTGGGTTGTGTTTTTTTCATATATATATATATATATATATATATATATATATATATTTGTGTGTGTGTGTGTTTGTGTGTGCGTGTATACATAAATATTCAGAAATATATGAGAGCTACAAAGACATGGCAATCAGAGGGTCATGCTGCTACACACTGGAAATCTAAATCTGGAAACTCACTCACTGGAAATATTCTTTAAAATGGGGAACAATGACATCTGTGCTGTAACAGAGACCTGGATAAAGGCAGCAGGAAGCACCCCTGCAGTACCAGCCTATATGTAATTTCACAACTTTTAGCCACAGAATGTGAACTGAAGCTCCAAGGGTGGTGGTATATTCATATTCATAAAGGATGCACACACCTCCAGAGTGGTACACCAATGTTATGATCCTGCATGTGTGGCTGACATTAGGTAAAACAGTGGTTCAGGTTGTAGCCTGCAATAGGTCCTCATACATTTCCCAAGACTCATACTCCAGGTCCATAAACTCCCTGGAGAGTATTAGTGTCAAACCTAACACTCTCATACTGGTTGACTTCAATTACTCCACCATTAACTGAGAAAGCTACTCTTGTACCGATGAACATGACCATCACAACATCCAGGTCTTTCCTAACATGGGTGACTCTTGCTCTACACCAATAGTCAACACCTCACTTGTTATATCTGAACACAAAGTAATTAACTTTGAAAATCCACAGCCATCCTACCCCCATTGCACAGGTAACCCCCATCAAAAGCCTTTCCAAAGCTAACTATGACCTCATAAAAACAGAGGTGGCTAACTTCACATCAGCCATGCAAACGGAGACTAATTGCATGACAGCTGAATCAAACAACAATGAACGCATACACAAATGCAATGACATCACCTTATTCAATACAACCAGGACCCTCACCTCCAAAAACAGGAAGCTGATCTGGTGGTCCCCTGCCATAAAGAAACTGTACAACAGAAGGAGGGAACCGATGTGGAATAAGGTGATGTCCCAAGACAGGAAATAAACCTTATCAGCCTCAATGAATAGATGAGATCCCTCATCAAATACTACAAAGTTAGCTGTGAGAACAGACTTGGAGCACATAGTAAAGACAGCCATAAGGCCTCATACAGTTATGTAAAGAATCTTCATGGCAATACCAAGAATTGTTCTGAGCAACTAGACAATGGTACCTCCCAGACTGAGCCAAAAAAATGCCAGTGTACTGGCTGGCATCTTGAGTGCAAACAGCACCCATCACCCCCCAAAAGGATCAATCACAATACCAGTGCACCACCAGGCACCCAGTATTACTGCAGCACAGTAGCAATACCACTGTCCAAGGCCAAGAATGCAGTCTCTATGGGACATGAGAATATCTCTGGCTGTGTTCTACATGAACTACAGAGGGACCTGGCACCTTACCCGTGTGCCCTGTTCAAGCACAGCCTCAGCTCAGCCTTTGTCCCTACTGAATTGTGCACTGCTACAGTCACCCCTCCCCACAGACGAAGTGTAACTACAGACCCTGGGAAATATTGCCCCAACTGCCTGACAAGTCTGTTATGCTAAGCTATGGAATGCATCATCATGCACCTAATAAACAGGGATATGGGAATCTGCAGACCCAGGATACTACACAAAGGGTAGGTCATACCTACTCATTTAACCTGGTCACCCTTTTGCCATCAGTCTCATGAGCTGTGGATGAAGGCAAGGTGACCCCTACAGCCTATATTGATCTTGCTAAAGCCTTTGATAATATTCTCCACTCACTAAGCTCAGCATCAACCCCTATATCACTAGGTGGGAACAGAGGCACAAACACAGGGGTAGATTGGGCATACTGCTGTCATACATTGAGACAGTTGCATATGTCACTGTGTTTGTTGTAACATCCTTTATGAAGAATATGATATCGGTAATACCAATAGATTTGAGTATTTACTGACTGCATTTCCCAACGACCACAACTGATTTGCCAAGGACACCAATTGTTTGGTGAACACACAAAACATGACAGGCAGATATGTGGCCAGTCTGTGGACAGCGTGCCAGTGGAGAGATATGTCAGAGACATATCACTGTGAGTCGTGCTGTCACACACTAAATGCATGTCCACACAAACCCTGTCAATCTATCAATCCACCATGTGTATAACAGAACTGATGTTGGTTGGCTGTCTCCACATGTCCTGTCCTGTGACATATTGCTACACACTGTATGTGAATCTTTAGGCCACCACCTCTGTAATGTCCCTCACACAGGCAAGAAAATGGGGCAAGGTCCACATTAAGGAATGTCCCATATGTTGGAACTAGCAGCAGTGTCCAGGCTCACAGCACAATACAATGTGGGCACCTACATAGTGGTATGGCCGTAACAATACCTGACATCTGCACATTTGCACAGAAGACAGACAGAAAGTAGATAGCCAACAAGTTATGCATTAGGATGAAAATATTAAAATATACACGTCTGAAACTGAAAGATATGCCATTACTACATGACAGCAGTACCCAATGACATGTCCAAAGATCATAGTAGTCTACAGTTAATATCAACATATCAGGTCAATATTCAGTAGCAGATACATATATACATACAGCTCAAACATGTAGAACAAGATACTCAGTTCTCAGAGTCCAGCTTTGCATACAGGGGTGTATGGTTCCAGTACTACAATCTGCAATCCACTCGTACTTGAAATAGCACTGTTAAAAATACTAATGTAATGGTATCATATGTATTAAACTATTTCTGTCAACCAGTGCACTGTAGCTGGTGTATCATGCAAGTGTGACTGCATATAACTTGGGATACTACCCACGTATGAAACAAATCCAAAGAGAACAGATTGTGGTACTATCCATGTATATCCAGGTGTCCCATACAGTATACTCACATTCCTTACTACTGCAATGAAAGCACATAGAAGCATATTATGTACAGGGAATTAAGTACACTTATTAAATATGTCATTACCCTGCCATTTTATCAGACTGGAATGTGATCACTGGTTATAAAGGTGGAGCTATGCTTAGCAGGTGTAACCATTGCTTAAATGCAAATGCTAAACAGATTTGCGCACTGGTAAGCGAAGTCTACACGATGTAAGCACCTATTCGGTTAACCGTACTTTAGCACTGCTTATCATTGTGCAAACCAGCACAAACATGCTTAATGCTGCTCAGAACTACCTTAACCACTCTGGATCCAACAATCCTTGTTCTGCCTGGCAACAAATAAAACAGTCCTTGCAGGTCTTGAACCAAGGACCCTATAGACTAACAGCACATCACTTAACCACTAATCCATCTGACCTGCAAAATTGTTGATTGCTTTTTCAAATATATCATTCAGTACATGTACCGAATAGTAGTGAACAACTGCTTTGACTACTACAATTGTTTACTACTTGTTAGTGAAAATAGTGTTGAATCAGTCATGTTTTTATATCTAAATATACACATATGAGATAAATATGGTGGGATACATCTGAAAAGGTATATATAGCACTCATGTTTACACGTAAGGATATGTATTCATATATATATATATATATATATATATATATATATATATATATGTAGATATTATTATATATATATATATATATATATATATATATATATATATATATATACATATATGTATGTATATATATGGGTCTATATTGAAACATCGAACCCTAAAAACAGTGAATGATGTTTCATCGACACATTTTCAGCAAAAGTTGAAAATGTTGAAATCACAGAACAGCGATTTCTTTTCTAGGGAAAGAAATCGCTGTTTCAACCCCCCCCCCCCGAAAAAAAACATTAAACACTTCCAAACACATACACACATACCCTAACCCTAATTATACCCCCCAAAACCAGTAAACAACTAAATAAACATATGCACATCACCCAACCATACATTTAACGAAAAAAAAAAACAGTAAGCATTTTAAACCATATGCACTTACCTTAACCCGCAGCCTAACCCTAAGGTCAGTAACTCTCGCACATTTACATAAACAGTTCCAAACACATACACACTTACCGTAACCCTAATTCTACCCCCCAAAACAAAAGTAAACAGCTGAAAACACATACAACCGTAACTCAACCATACATCTAACACAAAATAAAAAAACAGTAAACACTTTCCTACATATGCACTTACCTTAACCCACACCCTAACTGTAAGGTCAGTAACTGTTGCACATTTATGCTCATGAGCTATACCGGACATGGGACCACACTACACTTCAGAACATGGCAAAACAACAAAGTGGTCAAGCGACTTCTTTCCCAGGGAAAGAATTTGCTGAACAGCCGCTTCGCTGTTTTGCCTGTTCGCTCTACATGTGTCGACGAAAACACATTCGACAAAATGCATTTTCGTCGTACTAATAGGAACTATATACATACACACATATATATACAAAACATATGGCCATAACATGTAGTGGAGTCATACCTCAGCACCATAACTCTCAACCTCTTAGTGCAAGGGAATGTAATGTAAGTATTGCAGTTATCAATGTAGAATGTTGCTATAGTAACAGGGGTTGTGTCAACAGACATGTTGTGAAGGAAGGCTCTTCTGAAACTGACATGTACGCCATCAGTTACTGACAGACATAAAATCATCATAGTGAAGTACCACACAAATCATAGTAATGATCCTATGGAATACAGCAGAAATATGAGCAATAAATGTGGACAGTCTGAAACAATCTGGTCAGTCTAGAGGTATACACAGAACTACTTAGTGCAAGAAATGTGAACCAAGCCTGACAAAGGGTATGTTTAAAGCCATGAAAATGGGGATATATCACAAATACTGGAGTAGATAAACTCACACAGTTTATGCATTCACACCCTCATGTCTGTCCTAACACATATTAACGGGAGGAGCAGAGGTCCCAAGCCCACATACTTCCCACTAGTTAGTGACATACATCTTCACAGCATCCCACTGCTTTGTCAGAAATACACAACACATATGTTGGCCAGGCAACAGTACATCTGACAAATATCTGGACATAACATCACACTAGGGTAAATGCACTGAGCTGCTAAGCATGTCACCAAGCACTGTCTAAACTACAGGCAGACTGCCACAACACTAACCCAATTTTCCTATGGGGGAATACACATGTAATTGTAAGTATAGCAGGCAGGCACTACAGGCATGTAACAGCATGGAGTAACAGACACCAGTGTGAATGTGCAAAACCACAACCAATCTCAACACAGTTGCAGTCACATTGTGGTAAGTCTAATTAATAGTACAGTATATGGACTGTGTGAACAAAACCCATCATCATATTTGTCACTCACACACTAACCCCACATATACTGGCCCAATTCACAGTGTAGTCTGATGCCTGACTGTGGTATGGGACATTTCTCAGTCTGGCCCTACAAACATATAAGCTGATTGGGTACCAGAAACTGGAGCAGCATGAAACATCCAGTAGAATAGGACCAAGAACACTGACATCTACCCCAGTGTGTACACAAGCCAAATAACATTATCACAATATACTGCTACACAATACTGGCACTCTGTCAACAATCACCATTAGTATGCTGACCTCACTACTGCACAGACTATGACAGAATGTCCAGGTTCTGTCCTCAAATATAAGGCCTCCTATACATAACATGTCTTACAGTCTGATATATCTCTGGCTTGATATCAGGAATGATGTCAGTAAAAAATGATATACTGTACATATCAATCTCTTACTGCATGACATATAGACAAAGGGTGACAGACTTGGGGGACAGAGGCACAAACACATGGCCACTATTGACATATTGCTGTTATAAACTGAGAAAACCGCTGGTGCAACAGGGTTTTTTGTAACATGTCTCTTCTGAGGGATATGAAGTCAGTAACACACATGGATGTCACCATTTACTGACTGCAATCATCAGAGTATTGTACTGCATTTATAAAGACAGACAATGTGTGAGTAACACAACAAATCTAAGACTCCAATCTCTGGTCAGTCTGCAGATAGCCTTACAGCTGAGAGCTTTCTCAACCACATAACACTGTCATGCCAGACTTTACATTATGCAGGACAGCCATATCCGCACAAACCTTGTTAAACCAACATTACTTCATATGTAGAACAGTAATACTTACATTCTTTCCCCATGTCTGGAACATCCCCTTCCAGTTTGTTGACCTCGCTCCACAGTGTTTATTGTAAGAGGTATTTACAACAACCCTCTATGGAGCTGTTTTTTTCAGACACCCGCATGAAGTCCTACTCACGGTGAAGGAAAAGGGCCAACACCCACATGAAGTCCTTAGTTATAGAAGTATGTTTCCATGCAATTGGCTATAGGAATGATACCACAGCTGTTCCACATGCAATTAGCAAGTGGGGGACTCCAATTCATGCACAGGCCATCAGCTGATCATGAGCATTACTTACAAAAGTCAAGCTGCTGCTTATGCAAAACAAATTTATTTTTCCACATCTAGCAGAGATGGAGAGAGAGAGAGAGAGAGAGAAAGAAAGGAAGAAAGAGCCAAGTGTATTTGTGCATGATCCGTGGGTGGAGAATGGTCTCTGAGTATTATTATGGTTGCCTGTATTGTTCACTAATCCATACTGTCACATAGTCATTGTACATGGCAGTAGACATTTATCGCTGTGGATTGTCTACACCAACTTCTACAGTGTTTGACAACTGTTGGCCTTATAATGTGGACATTGGGACATAAAGGTCCTCAATATAATAATGTAGCAAAACACTCACCACAATAGATCCTGTTATTACACAATCACACCACTACCTACACAGGACACTGATGACAGACACACATACACTTGCCAGTACTGAGATTCGAACCTACCTAGCTATGTATTGCTACTACAGTGTTATGCCTTTATCCCAAGCACCGCAAAGCTTACATATTGAAGAGCTGTCCAAAGGTATCTTTGAAGGTGAGTGATGTCAGCAGCAGTGCTAAAGGAGGGGTAAAGGGAGAGAAGTAAGTGTGAATGTTCACAAAATCAGGTGTCATCAAAAATGCACACACCCTCTCACACAAGCACACACAGCTTTACCATTGTCATGTTTGGGATTAGAACTCCTACCTAAATAGTACGCTACACTATGGTATTACACAGTTATCGCACGTGCCACTGAGCTTACATGTTCAACAGTTGTCCAAAGGTATCTTTGAAGGTATGTGACATCAGCAGCAGTGCTAAAGGAGGGGTAAGGGAAGTGTAGTAAGCATGAATGTCCTCAAAATCAGGTGTCAGCAAAGACACACACACTTTTTCATACAGACACAAACATTATTACAGTTGCCAGGTCTAGGATTAGAACTCTTATCTAAGTTGTTTGCTACACTACAGTATTACACAGTCATCACAAGCACCACAGAGCTTATATGTTAGAGAGATGTCCAAAGGTATCTTTGAAGGCGAGTGACATCAGCAGCAGTGCTAAAGAAGGGGTAAGGGAAGTGTAGTAAGTGTGAATGTCCACAAAATTAGGTATCAACAAAGACACATACACTCTCACGCTAACACAGAGATTACCAAAGTTGTCAGGACCAGGATTAGGACTCCTATCTAACTAGTTTACTATACTACAGTATTACACAGTTATCACAAGCACCACAGAGCTTATAGGACTGAGATTTGGGTGATGGTTTATTTCAACGTGACTGACATCAGCAGGAGTGCTAACATGGGCAATGGGAAGTGCAGTGTGTGTGTGAATGGGCCATAATTCATTCCTCTGGAACCACACACACACACACACTCAGTCAAACACAACTTTATATTTGACAGGAGTGAGTATACAAATGCTACATGAATACTGATTTGTACTATCATGTTACACAGTTATTGCAAGCACCACAGACACTATAGGGTTGAGGGCCACCAAAAGGTATGTCTACAGTGATTGACATCAGCACATCATGTGATATCAGCCAATTGGATGTGTAGTGGGTGGGACAGGCTTCATAACTGAATTCTCTCTGTCACTGTCTGTCTTCCTCTTCCCCACACCTCTGTGTGTGTATGACATATTATAGTGTGTTGGCCTTGGATATGTGTGAGTATTCCTATCCAATGTGTGTGTGTGAAGCAAAAATGGTGTACAGTTTGGTGTGTGTGCACAGATATCTGGGAATGACAGATATGTATAGTCCACCATGTTGTCAGGGGTCTCCTTTACATTGTCAACACTTCAAAATGCTGAAATTCATATGGCCAAAACCATATGATTGACATTTGAAATGCCAACAATGCAGAAACAGCATCTCCATATTGTGCGGAATTAAAAGATTTCCATTCTTGCACTGTAGTGCAATCTCAGAGTTGGTATATTTAAGTTACGGGGGTGGGGTGGGGGGTGGAGCCCCGGGGGGGGGGTGCAGGGAGACTTGTCCCCTTGCTAGCAGTGTTTAGGTAAGTGTTCATTGTTTTTTTGTTTTGTTGTTCATATGTTTGACATTTCAAATGTCGATTATATGGTCTCGGCCATATGAATTTCGGCATTTTGAAGTGTCGAACATATGAAGTAGAACTGTTGTCAGACATGGGCTTCATTTCTCTAAGTGTAGGAGCATGCCCAGTATGACCTTCTGTATTGAGAGGGTGAATCGATTCCAAGTAGGATTGTACTCAAGTCTAGGGTATGGTGTTCTACACCTACAGCTAGCAACTTGTTTCTGCAGGATATCTGTAGATAGGTTGACAATATGGAGTCACAATGGGTGACAGATAGGGGGATACTGTAACTATTGATGTCTGTGCTACATGTGTTACATGGTTGGTGTTAGCAGAGATATTCAGACATATGTACTGTTTTACACTGTGATGTATTATGTCATCAACTACTGACAGATATAATTATTTGCTCACAGTTATTTCCTGGGAAATACAAGATGACTGAAGCTGAGCCAGTATTGTGGTCCACAGCCTACACATTCTTGCACACTCCTGCCATTCTGGAGGGGTAGCTGCAGACACTTGCTGATGGGTCTGTGTAAATGGTCCAGCAGCTTAGTACTATGGTGGCTGAGGATCCCCTTCTTGTACATATATCGATGTAACAGAATGGCCATATCCTGCTGTGGCCATACCTCTCAGCTGTACAGATGCACCCAGGTTACCCAGAGGAAGGGCTCATATATCTGGTCAGTCCCCCTTCATATTGTGGTTTTTGAGCAGGTTTGTAGCCACCCATTACTTTGCAGGCAGGGGTAGTATGGGCACACATCACAGTTTTAGACTTCGCACGCTCCATGACATCCATGCTTCAACCCCCCCCCGTAGTATTCTTTCCACTTCCTAACATTATGCGAGTGATATCTGAGATGTATCTCTATAGCTGGCCCTTCATCCCAGTGGTATTTATGGCTTGGTCCACAGTTCATGCAGTAGGACATGGGGGGCATGCTACTGGGATTTGTCAACATGACCTTGCATTTGTGTTCTGTTGACTGTGTTCGGCTGTTAGTTGGGACCCCATGATATACCATACATTGGCACTACAGGTGAGGCACAGGCCTTTGACAGAGGACTGTAGGCCATTTGGTAGTGATGCAGGCCAGTGGATTCCGCTGGGGTGACAGGATAAGTGTGTGAGATGTTAATGGCAATAGTTCCTGTCCATATTGATCCACTGGTGTGGATGCAGGCAAGGTGCTGCTTACAGCTAGGGACGCATCTGCATAGGACACCTGTTCAGCATGCTGCATTGTGTGGGTATTCCCATAAAGAAGTGGGGTCATACTGTACTCATTCCCAACAGCAAGGATATGACCTGTGATAAACCTGTGGCTGATGGTGGGGTGAGCTGAGTGCATGTGTGATATGGAAGCTACTTGCAGCTGACTCACAGATATACCTGGGACATTACCCTTATGCTGTCTTGTGCGGGGACATAGGCAGTCTCTCTTTACTTCATAACTGTGCCATTTGTGGTCTGCCAGTGATTGCCCAGACTACATCAGTATTCCATACTACATGGACAACTAATCTGCTGCTAACCTGTATGTACAATTCCAAAGTTGTGTGCAGCTGACAGTTACATTTTATGCACTCTGTCTAGGATACTTCCACATGTGAACTGTGTGTATGTATGGGCCCACATTCATGGCATGTCCATCTTTCAGACAGTGACAGATATTGACATCTGGACAGTAAGTATGGACAACTGCTGACAGGGGTATTGCTAAGAAGCACTACAGTTGTCAAAACATGGCCCTGTCAACCACAGTACTGCCCATAGGCCACCGAGACACAACCCTCCATGCCTACATGCTGACCACTTCCAGACAATATTGAACACACAACAACCTAACACACAGACCCCTGTATATTGTACACATGCAACAATTTATCATGTAGATCGGGCCAGCTCAGGTAATCTGTGCTCCACTGATATTACTCCTCACACTTACATGTTACTGCATTTCTACATAGGATTGTGGGGGGCACACCTGATGACTTTAAACATTTGCTATGACTGTACTGGTATTTCAGGTACTCTGTTGGCTTCCATTTCATATTGTATTCTGACCTATCATGCAGACTGGTGGCATATCAGTAGAGTACAGATCTAAGGTTTTATTGACCTACATTTTAGTTTCAGAATTCTTACCCTTCAGAACTAACATACAACTTCCAGACCTGTTGTAGTCAGTCTGTGTAGGTCTGGAGGGGGGATGTTCACCATTGCCATCAATTGGAGGCCTTAGCCCAGCTTTTCTTTATGGTCATTTACACCTGTCCTGCTGGCTGAGGCTGGTGGTGGGTATGTGAGCCTCACTGACATGCATGTGTGTGTCCTATGGACACACATTTGGACCACCACATGTACTGCAGTGGGATTTGTCACCTTGTCTAGTACTGTCTAGTATGTTGACACCAGTATTTGTTATGGATTTCATGCTGCCCATATAGTGTCCACTATCTGCTGCCATCCCATTCAGCTACCTGATTCCCTTGCATGCTAGTGTCCATACCACAGATACAACTATCAGAACATACTACTCCATTCAGTAATTGATAGGAAGAGTGACTTACCTTGAGGCTAGGCCAGTATTGAGGATGGTGCTAGAGGGATGACTATGTTGGATGCACATAGTACACTCCCTATACATGTTAAAGTACAGGTAGTGTCATGTTTGCATCCCTTTTATCGTATATGCGAGTCAGAGAGAGGTGTCATTCCCTGGGTCCCTACCATGTCAGTGTATGTGCTATGCAGTGCCTTTTTGCCAAGGCCTGGGCATTCTGGGTATGCCTCCTTCTGCCTGCATGGGCAGGCTCAGGTAGTTCCTCCTCCAACTCAGTCTGTGCCTGTGATGGCCTTGGCAATGGTTGGGGGGGGGTGGCCTTGCCCCATGCTGTTCCTGCTGCAGCTGTTTCCACAGGATCATATTGTGTAGCATGGCACATACTATGAACATTTATGTTCATGTAGCTGGAGAGTACTGCAAGGCTCCACTGGATATATCCAGGCAGCGGAACTATGACTTGAAAATACATGCTCTATTATGGTTTTGGTTTGTGCATGTGGCTCATTATGGAGTTCTTGTTCAAATGAGTGTACATTTCTGAGGGGTGTCATCAGCCATGGCTCCAGAGTGTAGCCAGCACCCTGCACTAGGTGGCCATATGGGATATCCTCACTGGCAAATAACTGGTACAACTGTGTCATATGCCAAATGTGGGAATCATGATAGTTTCCAGGGCTGCCAGCACACACATTCAAGATAATGCCATGGGCATTGCACATGACATGGCAGTTGATGGAGGGGAAGCCCTTGTGGTTTATGTAGATCCTACCCCAGGCACTGGGTGGTGCCTTAATGTGTATGTGCATGCAGTCTATAGCACCCTCTACCTCAGAGTATTCTGCCTATTTGGTGGAAGTGATGCATATTGCTGGTCAATACCTCATGGGTGTTGAGGAAATATATGTGCTCACCGGCATGTGCTGACATGGCATCCAGGAGCTGGTGGAATACCCTGGATGCTGATGCCTGTAAGATCCCCATGATATCCCCAGCTGGCCTTTGGAAGGTACCTGTGGCTAGTTTTCTTAAGCCTACACATACCTTGGTATCCACTGGGATGGGTTTCTCTCTGTTGTTTCTGTGTGTGAGGTGGGACCGGCACAGCTCAACAATTTGCTGTAGAATGTCCCTGTCCACCCTATAGTGCTCCACTATCTCCAGCTCATGTAGCCCCTGGTAGGTTACCCTGGGTCTGTACACTCTTCTCCTCCTCCTCACTGTGGGATGGTCATCATCATTCAGATCCTCACTACCCTCAGCCTCTTGTACATATTGATGTATGAGAGCAACAGCAGACCCTAACATTGTATTAGTTTTGTCAGGTAAAATTTCCCCATCTGTGTACACCAGTGGTGTAGAGTTTGTGGAAAAAAACAGACTGAAAGGTGTTTGCACAGTTTATAGTAGTGTGCTGGGCTGCTGCCTTTGTAATTGTCTGATTCTGATGCATTTCACCTGCCAGCTATGCTAGTTCTCCTTGATTGCCTTCCTACTGCTGTTTTCCCTTCCAATTGCCTTCCCATTTAAGCCCTGAGGTGCGCCGCATATACCCAGTGCTCAGATGTGGACAGAGCTGTTATTTCCTATATTTTTTTTGTGTTTGTTTAAAACCCAGTGCGCAACATGCACACCTGTTTAGGCAATGTAAACACTGCTAGGCAGTCTCAGACACACACCCTTACTTAGCTTTGCTTAGCTAAGGGCTCCAATAAGCTTACAGCATGCATGACAATCCCCCTTATGAGGTCATCCACCCCTTAGACTTATACAATGGCGTTGCTACACCTTCATGGTTGGGTGTAAGCTAACACTGAGAGGAAATGTGTGATTCAGTATCAATCCGCTCATTTACATAAACCAGAATGCAAATTCATAGTTACCATACTCACACTGAGCTTTCTCCCTTAGCAATCAATATTCCTTGATATTGTTGTCTTATGCATGCCATGGCTATTATGGCAAAATGCTGATTTGGGTATAAAAGCTTATTTCCCCCTTTTTTCTTCTTTTCTTGGTGATCCCGTTTGCGCACCGCTGCCCTACGCTTAAACGGCCAAGATCAGCCAAAAAAAAACCCTTTTTTTTTATAAAATTGCAAGTATTTTTCATGCCAATGGCCATGTATTTGGTCATTGGCATGCCTACTATACTGAATACATGCTTTTTTTCGAGCTGTCATGCCTCCGTTTTGTAATTTGCAGAAATGTATTCGGTTAGTAACTGAATACATTTCTGCAGGTTACACTATTCCTGCACAGATGCCTGCCTGCTTCCTGGATTGCTAATTCACCTAATTTGCATGCCTTTCATCAGCAAATGAGGTAATTAACATATAGCAGTTGTGTCTGTGCAGGAATAATGTAGGAGCACTCGTGCACGTCCCGGAAGATCGTTCCTGCATGCATGAGGATGGGAGACCTCATTAGTGTTCAAATGCCCTTACTGGAATAGAATAAAAATGGAGTCAAGATTTTTGGATGACATTTTTTTTTCCTTTGCAATGGTACATGTGAGGAAGCAGAGGAATTTAAGTACTTGGGAAATACAACAGAGTTTTTGAGATTTAAAAATCATTATGATAAGAATGGAATTAGTTATTTAGATACATATATATCTCATTACAATGATGGGTTTAAATCAAAAGTTTATAGAAAAGACACATTTTGTAACTCTTATCTATACTTCAGGAGTAGTCACCCTGTAATACAAAAGAAGAGTATAATAAGAGGGCAGGCCATAATGGTGGCAAGGATGACATCTCATAGAGAAGATGTGTTGGAGGAACTTGAGAAAATTAATTAGATGTTCCAAGAGAGAAGTTACCCTAGGAACTGGCTGTTAGAAATAACAAGGGAAGTATATGAGAATTGGGGTATCATTTATAAACCCCGATTGGGTGTGGGTTTAGAAAAAGATTGTAATACACCACTTGTTACTAACGATCAATATAAAAAGGCATGTATACTTGAATACAATCATTTAACAGGAGAAATTAAAAAAGCCCTTCAAAAAGATGGGAACATCCTTAGAGTGAACAATGAGGTGTTAGTAAAGGTGTGGGAAGGTCTGAGATTTGTTACTAAGACAGGAGCAAATTTTAAAAGGTTGTTTGAACATAAAATACAATCTAGAGTAGATTCTGATTGTGGAACCAAACAGTGTGGTGCTTTCCATCAATGCTCTCATATAAATCAGGAAGCTAGTTTAACATTGAATAATAGATTGAAAAGTAAGATAAGATTTCAGAAGGGAAATTGTGCCACCAGTAGAGTGGTGTATTTAGCTACTTGTTCCACATGTTGCATATTCTATGTAGGCAAGACCGAGCACCCCTTCAAGAATAGAATATATGAACATAGAAATTATATAAAAAATAAAAAAACAAAATAATGCTTTGTTTAAGCATTCCCAGAATTGTTGGAATTTTAAAAAGTTTGTGTTTGGTATTTTGGAGCATGTAAAACCTGAACCTTGGGGTGGCGACTGGAGAAATTTGTTAAAGAAAAAAGAAACTGAGTAGCAGATAAGGCTAGCAGCTATGTTTCCTTCTGTCAATTAATGATGCCATATCCATTATTCCTATGCTACATGAAAAAGCAAATACATTTTGATTTGTTTTATGTTTATAGTTTTGTTATTGTTTCTGACATTATATACATATATATATATATATATATATATATATATATATATATATATATATATATATATATATATATGAGAAAAGTTTTTTGGGAGAAATGTTTTAATAAGAAGTTTTTAAACTGGTATAACATTGTATGTTTTTTTTTAGAAAAAGGGGTCGAGTTTTATAATATATTGGGAAGTTGTATTTTTGTGACATTTAGTGTTTGGATTGGTTAAAGGAGTTGTCTATTATGCTTATAACGGCTATATAAAGTGTTTTTGACTTTTAACTTCATTATTCTGATGAAGTCTCCATTGGCAGAGATGAAAGCACTTAATTCTCAGTTTCATAATAAAGGAGTGCGAACCTGGAGGTGCCTGGATCATTTTTTTTTCAACATCTTCTTTAAGTATATTTAATATTGTACAATGTCCAAATAGTATTACTAAAAACAATATTTTTAGTATAGTAATGCAGATCTTATGTTTTTTAAATATTGGCACCACTACTGCTGAACTTGATAATCATGTATTATTACAAGTGTGTAACAAAACGTTGTGAGCTAGCTCCCTGAATGACAGACTCGTGACCTGGCAACCATCTTGCACAAATTTGCAACCTTGGAAAATAGTTGCATTAGTTGAGATCCATCATCCTACAGAGCATACCCACCAAAATGCACAGGCCACACTGAAAAAAAATGATGTGATACGGACATAAAGCTGCAATGAAGCAAAGGGAAGTGAAAATGTGAAATACATATTAATTAAATGCTGACTTGAGATAACAGGTAGCAAGGACAGAAGATGCACTATGGGATGAATGCACACAATGCAATTATTGCATATAAAAGTGTATATAAAGGGAATGGATGTATGAAAGCTGACAGCTCTTCTGTATTATCTTTGTCACAATGTATATGGGTCCCCTTCAGAGTATTGAAATTGCAGAACATCGAACCTCTGATCATCAAGGACCAGAAGAGTGAGGTTCTGCAATATTGAGCTAAAAAAAAAAATAAATAAATAAAACATGAAAACTTCTTATTTCACATTTTTGCTGCACCCCTCACACCCCCATGGCACGAAACAGGACATTTACCATTCTATTCACTGGAGTGCGATCTCGTAGTTGGTATATTTAAGTAGTAGGAGTGTGGGGGGAATACTTACAATCAGAGTTTTTATCTTTTTTAATTTAGTCTACTTTCAGGTTCAGTGTTGTAGAACATCGATCATCTTGTCCTCAGTGATATGTGGCTTGATGTTCTGTTACTTTGAGTATTTGAAGTAGACCCATGTATACACAAGACCAAAAAGATCTTGCAGCTGTATCGTGAGGTAACTCAGAAATGAACATGATATTACAAAGAAATGACAGTTACACCAATACAAAAGGGGTTTAACACCTATGATCATGTCGTAGACAAGCAAGTATTGTATGGTTATGCAAATTATACCTTCCAATCTAATAACAAACAACATGCATAAGTGACCAAAAGACTGAGTGGATGACATCTCAGGAGTCAAGTATTGCCACTGCTGATTTGTAAACATGTCTACATACTAATACTGGGCATGCTCATATACAATCCCAGGGAGCTGTAACAGAACAGCAATTCAACAGCAGCAACATAATAGAAAGTATTGTAACAGAGGACCAGTTACAGTTTGTGGTGGTCTTGCTGCATTCCATACAGTAAGAAATGTTTATGCAATCATACATCTGCATTAAGCTGCATATTTTGACAATAACAGTTGCAATATTAAACACAATTCTGGAGGAAGACATGCAATGTAGAGCATAGTTATCTCATGAATAGGTAATGCATATGACCAAAAAATAACCTAAGAAACATTTGCAGGTTGTCCTTTTAAAACTCATGTGTGAACAGATATCAGTGAGATGCATAACAATCACGGGCACCACAGGCATACTCATATTAGTCACATAAGGAAGAATACAAAGGGCATACAGCACTGCCATACCATATAAGGTGTATGGTGACCTACCTGGTATGAAAAAGCCAGCCATGCGAGTGTGTCCAAGAAGCTGTCGTCTGACAATTGTCTGACAGATTCTAGCAGATTCAGCCCCATGCCTTTTATACAAGGGTCTCTCAAGACACTTGTATTGACAGCATGTGCCACATCAAATAACAATGGAAAGTGTCACAAATAACTACATTGAATGTGTGCATTAACATAGGTGGTATGGACATAATATGAAAAATCAGATATAGTCTGAATGCCAGAAGGGAGCTGCACATGTTACTGTCCACACAACACTGAGCATTACAATATGACTGTTTATTTGACAAAGAAGCTGTTTCCACCATGTTGGACACACTTTGTCCCAGAACTGAACACCAGTATATCTGTGTAGGTATGCTATAAAAGCCAATACTCAATGCATGTGCTACATAAGCACTCACAGCATGACATGCCCAAAAATAGCATTTCAATGCCATGAAATCACAACCTGTCATGATATGGCATTACCCGACATAAAAATGAATGTGAATAACTAGATACAATTGTGTTTTTCTAACATCAGTACACTCATATAATCATAACCCTGTCGGAAATTGAACAGGAAGTGATGCAACTATACTGACTAATGACATCTGAAAGAACCACAAGCACCACAGGGGAAGCCTTACAACTTATATGGAAGTTCATTTAACTTATTACATCCTATCTAGTCTAATAAACAATCTCTGAGATGAAAGGGATTGTAGAGGGCTCTCACACTGTAAATGGACACATTATAACTGTGGTACATATCATTCGTGCATGACACTGAAAGGCACAATAATACTAATAGGCATTGAAAGTGGATGTTGAACACATGAGTGTTTGACAGCAGACAGTACTTAGTGTTTGACAGCAGACAGTACTTAGTGTTTGACAGCAGACAGTACTTGATATTGTACAGGTTGAATGCACCATGTTCGAAACGTCAGTACAATTGTGAGATATGTGGTTATGTGAAGACATTACATCAGGTTATTTTCATAAGAGATATGTGCTTCTATAACTGCTGTAGTATGTCAACAACATACAGCATGTTGTCTCATTTCCTTAGAGCAAATGTCATGACTACTCTGAATATAATCATTGCTATATGACAACTTGTTCTAACTTTTAGTAAGTAGGATCAACATCTGTATGTGTACAAAGCCAATGTGCTTAACAGCAGTGTTAGTGACATCCACAGTGACAATAACACTGGCGCAATAATGTCTGAGCATTAATCGAAGAATTTCAAATAACTACACAACATCACAAGTTAAACATCATTGCCTGAATTACAAGTGCCACATGACCATGTTGTGGTGCAACTGAGACAGCGCAAAGTTAAATGGATGATATCACCACTGTTTATTATCTGGATATTTATGCTAAAAAGTGTTCAAAGTACACAATAACACTATACACTGTACAGTGTACACATCCTAAATGTCTTTGCTGAACAGTATACACAGTATGAGGGTGAAAGACACACTCACAGCTAGACTCCAATATCTGACATATATAGTTTTACAATGTACAAAGCACACTATCAAATTTATGCAACACAGGAGAATGCATACTCCAAATGTGACATGCTCAAGTATGTCAGCAGTATGCAATCATTTTGGGGACAAAATGTTATTTTCCCTGTGGATGCTACCATTTAATAGTGTCACAGAGTGCCACTGTAATTTAGTTTCATAATTAGAAGGATACAAAAAGGTGGCTATAAGGAGACCAGTGATATATGACACTAATAACTGTCACACTACTGAAGCAGTGATAGAATCATACCACCTACAGTACCTGTCCACTTACACTATCTATACAGCACATTATCAGCAGCCCACGCCACAGGAGAATAATGACTATAATTGAGACATACAGCATTTATGAAGGGATGACATCAGCAGTGTGCTGGCAAGGAGATGTGTTAGGTAACATTATTTTTATAGACAATCAAGGATTGTAAATGTTGCCACTACATATGTGTGTAAAACAGTCATGATTCCATTAGCAGTTACACTTGCAGAAGTTAAGCACTGCTTTATTCAAACATTCTACCATGCTAGTTGTGGGTCCCTTTCGAATGGTCAACATTTCACAATGTTGACATTCATATGGCCAAGACCATAAGATCGACATTTGAAATGTCAAACAAGGGGAACCAGCATCTCCCTACAGTGCAGAATGGAAAGATTTTCACTTCCGCATTTAGTGTGATCTCGAAGTCAGTCTATTTAAGTTCCAGGGGGTGTTGGGGGAAGGGGTCTATATTATATTAGCGAAAATCCTTTTAAGCAAATGTGAAAACACTATTACGTATTGCGCGAACCACAAATATGCCAAACGCACTAAACCGCAAAATTCAAAAAGTCGAATCCCCATAGTCGGCCAACTCCACCTTCCACTACATACTGCCTACCCAAACAAAATAAATAAACTACATACATACACTAACCAAAACCCTACTTCTAACCCTAAAGTAAAGCACCAAAACCTTACTTCTAACCCTACACTAAACCTTACATAGATTACTATCTATGCACTTACCTTAACCCGCACCCTAACCCTAAGATCCGTAACTATCGCACACTTACCCTACAGAGATATACCAAAACAAAATAAATAATCCGCACACATACATTTAACAAAACCTTAATTCTAACCCTACGCTAAACCTTACAGACATTACCTATCTATGCACTTACCTTAACCCGCACCCTAACCCTAAGGTCCGTAACTATCGCACACTTACCTTATGGACTATACTGCAGACGGGCCAACCCTGACACTTCGACATTTCAAATTTTGCGGTTTTGGACATTCGGCATTTCCATGGTTCGCGCAATACATGTCACTCTTTTCGCATTCGCTTAAAAAGATTTTCGCTAATATAATATAGACCCAGGGGGCAGAGCCCTCAACAGGGGGTGCAGGGGGCCGAAGCCCCCCTGATAGCAGCATTAAGGTAAGGGTTTTTTTTTGTTTTTTATGTTCTACTTGTATGGTCAACATTTCAAATGTCGATCACATGGTCTCGGTGATATGAATTTCGACATTGTGAAACGTCGACCATATCAAGTAGACCCACTAGTTGCACATTATGGAGAATAGTGTAAGACATGGAAGCACCATAGGTCTGACATTTAAACAGTGACAGTTCACTTGCAAAACAATGACCTCATCAGTGTGTTGAACTAGGGGTGTACGCAGACAATATAATGTCATGTGCTGTTACTGATGACACGCAAAATACCTACCATTTGAAGAATGGAAACCTTCTCCTCCCACCCCACTTAACAAATGTTTGCATTACTTTACCTCGAAAAACATTAAATGGCTAGCTTTCATCCCATGACACCATTATTTGAAGCATTCATTTACAATGTTTTCAATATAGTATTGCCTAAAAAAAGAAAAGTTTTTTATGTAATGTATAGAAATGTTCAGTCATTA